>NW_006921803.1:5505144-5509400 GCF_000298275.1 Orycteropus afer afer
ATCCCAGTCGCTACTCGCCAAAGTAGGAGGTGGAACAATGTTTTGTATAGTATGTTATGCCAATTGAGCTTGATGTCCCCTGCGTATGTCTAATTCTTGCAAGAACTCTACAACACATCATTTAAAGGAGAGGCAACTTAGGCAGAGAGACACTGAAGAACTTACTCAAGGTTGCTTAGAAAGGACATGGTAGAGCTGTGATTGAAATGCAGGTCTTTTAAACTCCAGAGCTAGCACTATTTTTACACGTCTCAGTGTTAGTGGCAAAATACCTAAATGGGGGAAATGGGTACAGTAACTTTAGAAGGTGTAAATGCATTATAATTATGCTAAAAATACAAGAATCAAAGGATAAATAAATAAAACCATCTCATGTTACCTAAATTTGAAACCGCCTAATTTAATTTATTGCTGAGAACTCTTAGCTACAGAAACTGTACTTTGCCTTTCTTCACCCTGCTCTGCCAAATTCCCCCAGGAATTAAAAGAAACAAACAAACCAAACCCTCTGCCATCAAGTTGATTCCTACTCATAGTGACCCTATAGGACAGAGTAGAATTACCCCATAGGATTTCCAAGACGGTAAATCTTTACAGATGCAGATTGCCTCATCTTTCTCCCACGGAGTGGCTGATGTGTTTGAACTGCCAACCTTTTGGTTAGCAGCCAAATGTCTTAACCACTGTGCCACCAGAACTCCCAGGAATTATTTGACCAGAAGGCCTCCGTTCTATGGCTCCATGGCGTTACTGGGCCAATGAGGCAGATTGAGTTTTTGGTCTCAGTTCTCCCATAATAGATTTATATCATTCCCACCTGTGCCTTGCTGTCATGTGAGTGAAGTGTTTTTTCCTATTCTTTGACTTTGAACTTTGGCCGTGGGATGTTGGTGACACGAGCAGAGGTCAGAAACATGCTTGCTTGGTTTTGCTTGCCCTCTTGTGAGCCAGCGTTCCATTATGAGAATAACATGCTTTGGATAGCTGTTTCCCCATCAGCCTAAACCCAGAACAAAAAACTTGGAATAGACTTCAGCTGAACGTGCAGTCAGGAGCCAAAATCAGCCAGCCCATAGCCTGGAAGACAATGTAGATTAGCCAAACCTTGTCATCTACAGATCTACATGTGTAAGTATTATGGATTGGATTGTGTTCCCCTAATATATATATATTTTCAAACTTCTTATTGTGATTTGGGTGAAAATTTATAGGGCAAATTGGTTTTCCATTCAACAATTGATACTTGTTTTGTGACATTGATTGCAATTCTCACAATATAACAACACTAATCCCACTTCCTCTCTGTGTTTATCATTTCTATTTGTTCTTCTTTCCTATCCCTTCCTGAATTCTGAGCTTTATCCCTGGGCAAATGCTGCCATTTTGAGCTCATATGGTTGATTATTCTAAGGAGTGCATACCTCCCTGTTGTTACTGTACACCTTATAGGTCTGTCTATTGTTTGGTTGAAAGTTGAGCCATGGGGATGAGTTCAGTTCCAGGCTTGAAGGGTGTCTAAGGGCTACAGTCCTGGGGGTTCAAAAATATGTATTGAAGTCCTGGCCTCTGTACCTGTGGATGTGACTTCTGTCTAGACTTTATTTAGGGTTTTTTTTTGTTATGTCAACAGATTCCACGTGAAGTCATACTAGAGTAGGATGGGCCTAATCACCTAATCACTTCTGAGTTATAGTATAGACACTGAGACATACACAGTGGAGGAAACAGATTCCATGTAAGGATTATCTACAAGCAAAGAAATGCCAAAGAACCTCTGGGACTGTGGACAAGGAAGGACCTTCCTGTAGAGTGGTGCCCTGACTTGGACTGCTAGCCTCCTGAACTGTGAGAAATAAATTCCTGTTCTTTAACGTCACCTACTTGTGGTTTGCATGTTACAGTAGCACTAGGTAACTGACAGTAGGAATAAATGCTTGTTGTACGTGCCTGAGTTTTAGGGGCCATTTAGTATATAACAGCGCTGTCCCCCTTGGTGACTGACACAGCCATTATGATGCATGTAAAATTACTGGAGATGCACAGGAAGAAAACGTTATTCCTGATCTTCATTTTTTCTGTGCCATCCAAGTCAAGATTATAAATGAAGGGCTGTGACTAAGGGACTTGAACACATGCCCTGAGCATGTGTGACAGCTGTTCTTGAGTATTTATTTGTTGGTCCCGGGAGAGCGTGATTGCCCAGGTGGATGAGAGCCCCACCGATATGAAAGCTCTTCCTCAACCAGACTCCTAAGCTTAGCCTTAGGAACCAACCAAATGCTGCCTGTCAGTGAGGTGGAAATAGTATAAGGAACAAAGATTAATGCAATTGTCTTGTCTGTCTGCTCTGTAGCCTTACAAATGAGATTAGTAAATTGCTAAACATAGTTTTTATGTTACTTGTTGACTTCATAATAGTAACCATATTTTCATTTCCCTGCAGAATGGTATTTTAAGCCAAACAGGATTTAGGCTTCATTATATATATAGATATATTCTTTGCTCATGAAGTAAGCTATAGATTAAAGTTGCTGGAACAAAATAATAAAAATGAAGATGCTTGAGGCAACTTTAGTCTCAGTATAGGTCATTGCCCAAGGAAGGATTTACTTCAGAAATACATTATTCAGTTATGCAGGCAATGATTTACTGTAATGTTTAATAAAAACATGTATGTGGTTTATCGTGAAATAAGCTCATGTGATGTGTCTGACACCCATAAGGATTTGGCACTAACACTAAAGCCCTGCTATGTGTTGCCAAAGACATTAATATGAGGCAATTTACTTCAAGAGATAGAAAAAACTATTTGATTTGTACAGTAAGCAACAAAAACTGGCACTTCAACTCAGTTAAAAACATCCACATGCTGTTCTTAGTTTAAGATCATTTTTGATAGACAGTTTTGTGATAGATTCTAACCATTTTCTGATAGATATCTTTACTTGGCTAACTCCTTTTTATTGTCTTTTCTAGTTCTTGGACTTCTTAGATGGAAAATTATACTAGAACTGGGGGGATTCTTTTGCTGCTTAAGCGATGTGAAATATTCATTATTCATAATTGTGAGATGAACATTTTCAGAAAAATTATCTTTTTATTTGCAGGCCAATTTTATATGTCTAAAAGCCGTATGCTACATGACTGTAAATTCAGTTAGCAGAACTGCATAACCATTTTGGGGGGATGTGATGGCAGAAATAAAATGTTATTACAGAAAACAAACAAAAACTTCACCCTATTATTGCCTTCTTCATAGTCCAAATCAGGAGACTATCTTATAATGAAGTATTTTCATATTGGGAATTAACTCTCCTTAATGGAGACTCAGAATTCCACAACTAAAATTCTGGAGGATAATAGAAACTCCTTATGTTAGTTTCCTATTGCTACTCTAGTAAATTACCACAAACTTAGTGGCTTATAACAGCAATGCAAATTTATCCTGAAGTCTTGTGGGTCAGAAGTTTGCTGTGGGTCTCACTGGACTGAAGTTAAGGAGCCACAGGGTTGTATTCCTTTGTGGAGTCTCCAGGGGAGAATCCGTTTCCTTCACTCTGACAGTGCCTCCCTCTTCCACATTTAAGGACACTGGTGATGACATTAAGCAGTCCTGGTGGCATAGTAGTTAAGTGTTCAGTTGCTAACCAAAAGGTTATTGGTTTGACCCCACCAGCTGCTCTGTGGGAGAAAGATATGGCAGTCAGCTTCCATAAAGATTTACAGTCTTGGAAACCCTGTGGGACAGTTCTACTCTGTCCTACAAAGTTACTATGAGTTGGAATCAACTTGACAGCAGCGTGTTTGGTCAGGTTACTGATGATGACATTGGACCTACCCAGGTAATTTAGGATAATCTCCCTGCTTTAAAGTCAGCTGATTATCAACCTTAATTGCAACTGTTACCTTCATTCCCTTTTTTTATGTAATATAACATATTCACAGATTTGAGGGAATAAACTGTGAACATCTTTGGGAGGCTATTGTTGTGCCTACTATACTCCCTTGTGTGGTTGTTGTTAGGATTTAATGAAACAATACATCTTCAAATCTAGCCCATAGTAAAGAATTATTAAATATCAATTAATATTATTGTTACTTTGTGTATTGACAGAGTATATTGACAGAGAACTTCCAGAAGTGCAAGCTGGATTCAGAAGAAGATGTGAAATGAGGGATATCATTGAGGATGTCAGATGAATCTTGGCTAAAAGCAAAGAATCCCAGAAAGATGTTTACTTATGTTTTATTGACTA
>NW_006921803.1:5509975-5517279 GCF_000298275.1 Orycteropus afer afer
TTTCAAGTGCTGAAGAGCAAAGATGACTCCTTGAAGACTAAGGTGAGCCTAACTCGATGGCCAAACCATGGTATTTTCAATCTCTGTTATGCATGTGAAGAGCTGGACAATGAATAAGGAAGACTGAAGTAGAATGAATGCTTTTGAATTGTGGTGTTGGTGAGGACTATAGAGAGTACCATGGACTGCTAAAAGAACTAACAAATCTGTCCTGAAACTAGTACAGCTGGAATGCTCCTTGGAAGCAAGAATGGCCAGACTTTGTCTCACCTACTTTGGTCATGTTGTCTGAAGGAACCATTCCCTGGAGAAGGATATCATGTTAGGTAAAGTGGAGGGTCAACAAGATGAATTGGCACAGTGGCTGCAACAATGGGCTCAGGTATAGCAAGGATCATGAGGCTGGTACAAGACTGGGCAGTGTTTCATCCTGCTGTACACAGGGTTGCTATGAGTGGAGACTACTCGACAGCACCTAACAACAACAAAGACAAGGTTTCAGGTGTGTTATCTTAGATTGTTGTTGTTGTGAGTTGCCATGAAGTTATACTGACTCATGGCAACACCATGAGTTCAGAGTAGAACTGTGCTCCATAGGGTTTTCAAGGCTGTGACAGAAGCAAATCACCAGGCTTGTCTCCCAAGATGCCTCTGAGTGGGTTTGAACCACCAACTTTTTGGCTAGTAGTCAAATGTTTAACCATTTTCACCACCTGGAGACTCTCTACCATAGACTGAATGCTCACTAATTACAGATATCTATGTGTGTGTGTGTGTGTGTGTATGTATATGTGTGTGTGTGTGTGTGTGTATAGTGATTTAGTGAAGGTTTACAGAGTACATTCACTTTCCATACAGCAGCTCACACACATTTTGTCTCATGACACTGACTGAATTTCCCACAATGCAACAGCTCCCCTCTCACTTCCTCCCCTCTTCCCTGTGTCTTTCCCTCCCCTGCACTCCTTCCCCCCAAGCTATCTCCCTGTGCATACACAGCCCTTCCATTCTCCCATGATTGATCTTTCTGAGGGTGTAGCTACCTAATATAAATGTTCAGCTCATATGCCTGTCTTTTGTTTGGCTGGAAGCCACAGGTGTGGGTTCAATTCCAGACCTGAAGAACAGCTAGGGGCCATAGTCTTGGTTCCATCAGGCTCTATCAGACCAGCAAACCTGGTCCCCCCCTTTTTCTTTTAATGATTTTGAATTTTGTTCCACATTGTTCTCCCACTCTGTCCAGAATCTCCTTCATAGATTCCCCTCCAAGTGGTTGACAGTGCACCATCTAGTTCTTCTGGTCTCATGGTCATATAGGTTGAGGATTGCATGGTGTACCAGTCGCTTGGACTAATTGTTTCCATGTGTCTTTGGTTTTCTTCATTCTTCTTAGCTCTGGACAAGGAGAGACCCATCATTGTATCTATATGGCCACTTGCAAGCTTTTAAGATCCCATTTGCTACTTGGCAAAGTAGGATGTGGAACAATGTTTTGGTGTAGTATGTTATGCCAATTGAGCTTGATGTTCCTTGTGACTATGGTCCCAAGCCCACAGGTCCAACTACTTGCTTCCTCTGGGTAGCTGTCTGTGGCTAAGAAGTGACTACAATTTTGTACCTTGTCAACTCTACTATATATCTGGGATTTCTTGCAGAACATAGAGATACAGTTGTAGAAACATTGTCTGCCAAACTCTATACATGGTCTTGGACACACTCCCCACTGCATAGACATATCTAATAGTTCAGCCTGTCCTCCCATCTATCCAGCCATATATCAATGTTTGCCTTCACTGACAATGCAGTACTGTATGTGTGAAAGAGTTCATCTTTGTTGTCTCTACCTCCCATGCACCTCTCTAAATCTTCCTCTTCTTCAATGCCACCATGTTGATCACTGACATTTGGTACATTGCCCTTCTCTTCACCCAAATCAATTCTTGTCTCTACCTGTCTATCTGTGTTTCCTCCCCTCCCCTCCCAGCCCTGCTAATCAATAAAGAAAGTTTCCTTCCATATATATACCTTTACTTGACTTTTTACAATAATAGACTAATACAATATTTGTCCTTCTGGGATTGACTTATTTCACTCAGCATAATGTCCTCCAAGTTCATCCACGTTATACGGTGTTTGCAGATTCTATGTTATTCTTTAGGGTTGCATAGTATTCCATTGTGTATATGTACCATAGTTTGGTTATCCATTCTTTTGTTGGTGGGCACCTAGGTTCTTTCCATGTTTTTGCTATTATAAACAGTGCTGTGATGAACATGGGTGTGCATATATCTGTTTTGTCCTGCCTCTCACTTCTTTTAGGATATATACCTAGTAATGGAATTGCTGGGTCAAATGGTGTTTCTAATTCCAGCTTTTTAAGGAATTTCCATATTGCTTTCCACAGTGGTTGTATCATTTGACAGTCCCATTAATGCTGGGGCAAGATAGTATCTCATTGTTTTGATTTGTGTCTCTCTAATGGCTAATTTTGGAGGGCCAGAACTGGTATGGGCGGGAAGCAGTGGCAGATGGCCTTTTAGAGGGCCAGAACTGGTAGGGATGGCCAGGAAGCAGTTGCTGATGGCTTTTTGGAGGGCCAGAACTGGTGGGGACGGCCGGGAAGCGGAGAAGAGCAGTTTGGAACATCTAAGGGAGATAAATTCATCTGTCAGTTTGTTGTCCTGTGGTGGCTTGTGTGTTGCTGTGAGGCTGGACGCTGTGACACCAGTGTCTCAAGTGCCACCAGGGTTAGCCATGGTGGACAGGTTTCAGCAGAGCTTCCAGACTAAGACAGACTCGGAAGAAGGAAGGGGCCATTCATTTCTCAAAGAATTGGCCAGTGAAAACTTTTTGAATAGCAGTGAAACACTGTCTGATGTATTACTGAAAAATAGCCCTGGAACATTGTCTGATATCATGTCAGAAGATGAGCCCCTCAGGTCAGAAGGTACTCAAAATATGACTAGGTAAGAGCTGCCTTCTGAGAATAGAGCTGACCTTAATGATGTGGATGGAGTAAAGCTTTCAGGACTTCCTTTTGCTGATGTGGCACAACTCAAGATAAGAAGAAACAGCTGAAAATATCCATTAATAATCAGAAATGTAATGTGTGAAGTATGAATCTAGGAAAATTGGAAGTTGTCAGAAATGAAATGGAACACATAAAGATCTATATCCTAGGCATTAGGGAGCAGAAATAGATGGGTTTTGGCCATTTTGAACCAGATAGCCATATGATCTACTGTACCAGGAATGACAAACTGAAGAGGAATGGCATGGCATTCATTATCACAAAGAATGTTTCAAGATCTCTCCTGAAGTACAATGCTGTAAGTGACAGGATAATATCCATACGCCTATGAGGAAGACCAGTTAATACTACTATGATTCAAATTTAAGCATCAACCACTAAAGCCAAAGATGAGGAAATTGAAGATTTTTACCAACTTGAACCCTGCATGTAGCTGAGTCATTGTTCAGCAGCCTGCCATGCTCTGCCAATCTTGGGAACTTTAATGGACTTGAATTAATGGCCTGCTGTGTGGTTTGGTAATATCAGGACTGTGCCATATTACTTTCAACCTTGGGTTTGTCAGTCTCAGCAGCCAGCAGCTGAGTGAAGAAAAGCCTTCAGCTTCAGTGGGCTGGGAGCAGGAGGCAGAGCTGAAGCCCAAGGTTGAGGGGCTTTCACCCAGCCCCTGGAGCCTGGCACTTTGAACTCAGACTTAAAGCCTCCAAACTGTAAGAATGAAACTCCTTTTTGTTAAAGCCATCCCATTTGTGGTATATACTCTTGTCAGAGCGGCACTAGGTAACTGAAACAGGGATGTATGTACCTGTTTCTTTACATTACTAGTAATTTTTAACGGCACATAGAGGAGCTCTGGTGGTATAGCGCCTAAGGCATTTGACTGCTAACCAGAAGGTTGGCAGTTTAAACCCACTAGCCATTCGTCGGAAGGAAGGTTGAGCAATCTACTTCCGTAGTGATACTGCCTCAGAAACCCAAGGAGGGGTCGCTATGAGTTGAGATTGACTCAATGGCAGTGAGTTTGGTTGTTTTTTAATAGAGTGTCATGGATAATAAATACATTGTAAAGACCCTGGATTCTGTCACATTCCTTTAAAGCATGAGTTGGAAAACTTTTTCTGTAAAGGAACAGATAATGAATATTTTAGACTTCATGGGCTATCTAAAATATTTTTCTCTCCTCTTCCTTTTCCTTCTCCACTTTCACCATTTTTCTTTCTTTCTTTCTTTTTGTTTTTTTCAGTGCTTTAAAAATGTAAAGACCATTCTGCTCTTGAGTGCCACGGACTGTGATTTGTTAACCCCTTCTCTAAGAAGAATTCAGTTTTGTTCTCTAGTTAAATTATAGGCAGATCACTTTGACATTGTGCTGTTTGACTTTGCAATTTGCTAAGTCAGGGTTATTTTAGTTTTGATCTTCTTTTCTCTCTCCCCTTGGCTGCTTGCTCCTGCACTACCTCTCTGCTAGGTGGTGGGAAATACAGTCAAAGGTAATATTTTAGGGAATTTTATATGTTTCTGTTTTATTCACAGCACTTTTGCCACTCAGAAAGCAAAATCTCTAAATAATGAAGTTAGGGCAATGTGTTGCAATTACTTGAATTGTGTTGCAACTACTTTAAATTCAGTTCTTACAGGAGAAGTATTTTTAAGAATAACTTCTAAATAAATCTTTTGACAGTGAAGCCCAACTTCTAAATGTTTGGTTATTTCCTTCTGTACATGGGCATAATACTGATTTGTATAAGAAAATACTAGCATATATATGATACTTTAGTTGAAAATCTTTTAAAGACAATGAAAAAGGTGGCTATCTGCTTGAAAATGGATTGTTTAAGAAGCGGTGGATTCCTTTTTTTCATTTTAATAGACTCTTGTCTTAGTGGGTTTTGTCAGTGATGGCTGACAGACAGCTTGATCAGAGGCTGTTATTACTGTGGACCTATTCGGAGGAGGTGACATTCCCAGCCTTACTCTCTAGGAGTGCAAACAAGTTACTTTCAGAGCTGGAGATGAGTGTAGAAACAAGTCTTGTGGCTAAAAATAAATGCCCTGTCAGCTTGTTACATTTAGGGAGTGCTTGTTTCACTTTCTTGTTTTTGGCAGATTTCTTTTATTGTGGAGACTATTTATCTTTACAGGAGCTCTGGTAGCATAGTGGCTAAGACACTTGCCTGCTAACCAGACGGCTGGCGGTTCAAACCCACCAGCCACTCCTCGGAAGGAAGGTTGGGCAATCCTACTTACGTAGTGATACTGCCTCGGAAACCCAAGGAGGGGTCGCTATGAGTCGGGTATGACTCGACGGCACATAACAACAACAACAACAATTTATCTTTACAGGGAGTACTTGAAAGTGAGTAAATTAATGGGAGAGAAATTGCTTGCCTTGATGTTTGGTGAGCTTTTCTAAGGTGAACATTCTGTCATTCACTGTTAATCCATTTAAAGCTGATTCATAATATTTTCTCAACCACTGGTTGGTCTAGAGCTTTCTTTTTTTTTTTAGTTGTCATGTTTTATACAACATTTTTAGTAGTTCTCTTGAAGGGAGGTAAAAACTTGAAAGATTGCCACAAGGGTGAAATTATTACCTTGGTGTAGGAAGACAAAATCTATCCAAAGAGCTCAATGGAAGGATATAAATATTGTTCTTCATGTATTGATGCCTAACCATTGATTTAAATGATTAGTAGAGCTTGGGTTTCCTGGTATTTGGTGTATGAGCTTCAGATTTTCAAATGCAGATCTGATCGAGCAATGGCTCTTAACCGTGTTTAGATCACAGAGCCTCTTGAAAGTTAATAAATGTGATGGATAATCAAGAATATATACACATACAATTTTCATACAATCAGGATGACCCCCTTGAAGTCCATTGATGGTTCCAAAATACAAATCTATGCTTGAAAGTATAAAGGGAGTAAAAAGATGTAGTAAAATTGATAGCCTGGCTGTTCTTCTGTTTGGATGACCAAAGGCTAGACTTTAGGCAGAACCAGAAAATATGAGCTTCCCTTAGAGGTTCTGCCTGCACCAAGAATTACATGGTTCCCTAGGACTCAGAAAAGTTTACGGTAAGTGACTAGAGTCTCTTCTACAATACCAGACAAAAAGTAACCCAAACCCACTGCCATCGAGCTGATTCCAACTCATAGTGACCTTACAGGGCAGAATAGAACTGCCACGTAGGGTTTCCAAGACTGTAAATCTTTATAGAAGTAGATTTATAGAAGTAGAAGTAAAGTCTACTCATGTTTCTCCCACAAAGCAGCTGGTGGGTTTGAACCTCCAACCTTCTGGTTCCCAGCCAAATGCCTTAGCCACTGCAGCACCAGAGCTCCTTAGACAAAAAGTGATGAAGTAATAATACAATTGATATTTCAGGAAAAATGACATAGTGCTACACAGACCAAAATAAGTTTGTAGTGATTCTTAAGGCAAAGCAATTTAAAATATTCCTGTTGTTGTCATAGCTCAGAAAGAATGCCAACTATTCAAAGCAAATAAAGAAGAGGGGAGGAGAGAGAGAGAGAACTCACATCAGGGAAATGGAATTTCAGTATCATACAACCATTCCATTCCAAGTGAAGGCAAGCAGCACTTTCTGGAACATGTTGGAGCCATCTTGCTTCTTGCAGAAGTACTTGGAGGAAACTTAGTTCTTTAAATCCAAACTTTAATAATGTTTATAAGCAAACTTCAAAAACTATCTGTGATTAATAATCAAGTCCCTGAATTAAGAAGAGGATAAATTGGCACAGATCAGATTATGTGGGACAGGAAAAATGTGAGTTACACAGAAAAAAAACAAAAAAACCTCACTGTCGTTCAGTCAATTTGACTCATAGTGGCCCCTCCTTGGGTTTCCAAGGCAATATCTCTAGAGAAGTAGATTGCCCAATTTTCCTTCCTAGGAGTGGCTGGTGGGTTTGAACTGCCAGCCTTCTGGTTAGCAGTCAAATGCCTTAGGCACTACACCACCAGAGCTCCACAGGGAGGGTACAAATGCATCTAGAGTTATTCTCTTGGCCTCAGTAGTCAAGACATACCAGCTCTTTCTAAGTGAGAGGGTGTGGAGAGACATATATTTTATAGTTTACTGAATATAGGAATAAATAGTAAACCACTTTGGTTTTCCTTATAATCTGAAGATTTTCTTTTTCTACCAGTATTATTATCATTGAAAAACAAAAACAACAAACAAGTTAATGAGCCTTTCCAGTGCTCTTATGTAAGCATAGTGAGGCTCAGCAGACCAGAATGGAATATG
>NW_006921803.1:5517524-5522902 GCF_000298275.1 Orycteropus afer afer
ACTACTGACAGTGAACATGAATCTGAGATGTTTTAGCAATTGTGTTTCCATAATCAAACTGTAACACTTTTGCAAAAGGTAGGTCCTGACACAAGGCTTTTTCAGGATTAAGTTGGCTTTAGTCATCAAACTTGATTCCAGGTGAAGCTTTGATATATTTTCTTATTCAGATACTATAGTTCTTTAAGACATACAGTATTTCTAGACCAGGTACTTTACTGGAAATTTATGGGCAAGTTTCTTAGACCATCACTGAACTCATCCATTAATTTTCTTGTTCTGCAAAATTTAAATATTGATTATTGTGGTCCCTGCCTTCAAAGAAATTACAGGCTAGTTATTGAGATACACAAGCAAATTATTATAGTATACTTTGGAAATGATATGATTAACACAGTTGGAATCCGTAGTGGGTTCCTTGCTAAGACATTGGGGAAGGATAGGTAAGATTTTCCAACACTGATAGTACCTAGGTTGTCCTGGTGAAAGCAAATGTTCTTAGTCAATAGCAGGGTAACTTTTGAGGGTGAAGTTGATGCAGCTTTGGAGATGGGGTGCAGGGTGTGCACAAATGGGGGCTGTGGTGAGGGATTCGTATTGAAAAAAGACTATTGTTGATGCCATTATTCTCCAGTGCCTTTGATATACTTTCAAGGAGTTGAGTAAGTGTGTATATCAGCCTCCTCCCTTTCCCTACACTGCAACTTTCATCTTGTGGGCCAAAATTAGACTTAACCAATTCAAGACTTTGAGCCTCACTTTTTGAGACCAGAGCATTCCAAGAGAAATATAATGTAAGCCAAAAATGTGAGCTACACATGCAATTTTAAATTTTCTAGTAGCCAATTAAGAGAAGTGAAAAAACAGTTGGAATTAATTTTAATAACATGCTTTAACCCAATATATCTAAATATAATTATTAATGAGCTCAATGGCATTTTTTCATACTAAGTCTTGAAATCCAGTATTAGTTTTTACTTACCTTGTTGTTGTTATGTCCCATTGAGTCAATTCTGACTCATAGCAACCCTTTGCACAACAGAACGAAACACTATTAGGTCCTGTGCCATCCTCACAGTTGTTGCTATGCTTGACGCCATTGCTGCAGTCGCTGGGTCCATCCATCTTGCTGAGGGTCTTCCTTTTCTTCATTGACGCTTACACTTAACAGCAGAACTCAATTTAGATATCGACATTTCAAGTGCTCAATGACTACTCGTGGCTAGTGATTACTGTACTGGACAGCACAGATTAGAATTGTCTAGGCCAATACCTCCCGGTTAATCCAAATAAGTTTTAGCTCATATCTTGACCAGTTATAGATGCTAATTGCCTACTGTGTCATCTGAACAAACACTTTTTGAGTGCATACTATGTAAAGGAATGCACTAAAGGGAAGGGGCACAATGACTACGAAGATCAATAAGGTCATCTAGTATTTGACACAAGGAGCTCTGGTGGCATAGTGGATAAGGCATTTGGCTGCTAACCAGAAGGTTGGTGGTTCAAACCCACCAGCTGTTCCTCAGGAGGCAGATAAGGCAATCTATAAATTTTTGTAAATCCATAAAGATTTACAGTGTTGGAAATCCAGTGGAGGTTGCGCTGAGTTGGAATCTGACTGGATAACAGTGGGTGGGTGGTGGGGCAGTATCTGACACAGAGGTGTAAATGAGTTGAGGGCTGACTCAATGGCAGCTAACAACAACAACATGTTAAAATGAATAACTGGAGAAGTGTTGGCTATGGTGTTGAGGGTGGTTCTATCAGAATATTGAAGCTGGTTGAGGGTGTGGCAGGGTGTCAGTGGGTGCTTCAAACTACATTCATGCTCTAGAAATTCTGTTAACTCTGAGGAAAGGGCCATTGTTTTCTTTCTGATTTCAAAACCCACTGAATGACCATTACTGATAGGATCACGCTAGGTGCTGGAGTCCTCAAAGGACGTTGAGGAACACTGATTAAGGAGGATATACACATTGTTAGGGAGTGGTGCAAATGATTGAGCATTGGACTACTAACTAAAAGGTAGGAACTCCTCAGAAGTAAGGGCTGGTGATCTGCTTCCAAACGATCACAGCC
Organism: Orycteropus afer afer; assembly: GCF_000298275.1. Lineage (NCBI taxonomy): Eukaryota > Metazoa > Chordata > Mammalia > Tubulidentata > Orycteropodidae > Orycteropus > Orycteropus afer. The sequence continues at coordinate 5,519,607 of NW_006921803.1, forward strand.
AAGGAGGACCTGTGATGCTGGATAGAGTGGGAGAACAATGTGGAACAAAACTCAAAATCATAAAAGAAGACCAGGTTTGCTGGTTTGATAGAGCCTGGTGAGACCCCTGGGACTAGGGCCCCTAGCTACCCTTCAGGTTTGGAATTGAACTTACTCCTGTGGCTGCCAGCCTCATAATAGATAGGAATATGGGCTGAATATTTACATCAGGTAGATACACTCCTTGGAGCAATCAATCATGGGAGAATAGAAGGGCAGTGTATGCACAGGAAGACAGCTGGGGGGAGCGGGAGTGCATGGAAAGGAAGGACACAGGGAAGAGGTAACTTAAGGGAGGAAGTGGGAAGAGAGCTGTTACATTATAGGGTATTGCAGTCAATGTCATGAGACAAAATGTGTATGAACTGCTGTATGACAAAAGAATTTACTCTGTAAACTTTTACCCAGATCACAATGAAAATTAATAAAATAAAATAAAATATTTAATTTATTACAAAAGAAAACTCTATGGGACAGTTGTACTATGCACACGTGGGGATGCCAAAAGTCTGAATTGACTCCACAGCAACTGATAACAACATAGTTGTTTATCTATCTATCTATGTATTTATTTATGTTTGTTGTTATTTGCCGTGGAGTCAGACCCGACTCATAGGAACCCTTCCTTGGGTTTCCGAGGTGGTTTCACTACTGAAGTAGATTCCCTAACCTTCCCAGGAGTGGCTGGTGGGTTTGAACCTCCAGCCTTCTGGTTAGCAGTCAAGTGCCTTTGGCACTATGCTACCAGAACTCATATATATATATATTTTTATTATTGTGATTTGGGTGAAAGTTTATAGAGCAAATTCACTTTCCATACAGCAGCTCACATACACTTTGTCTCACGACATTGACTGCAATTTCCCACAATGCAACATCTCCCCTCCCACTTCTTCCTCATAGTTACTTCTTCCCTGTGTCCTTCCCTCCATGCACTCCTGCCCCCTTAGCTGTCTCCCTGTGAATACACAGCCCTTCTATTCTTCCATAGGAGCTCTGGTAGCGTAGTGTCTAAGGCACTTGACTGCTCACTGGAAGGCTGGCGGTTCAAACCCACCAGCCACTCCTTGGAGGGAAAGGTTGGGCAATCTACTTCCGTAGTGATGTTGTTGCTGTTATGTGCCATCAAGTGGGACCCGACTCATAGTGACCCCTCCTTGGGTTTCCGAGGCAGTATCACTACAGAAGTAGATTGCCTCAGCTTCCTTCTGAGGAGTGGCCTTGGAAACCCAAGGAGGGGTTGCTATGAGTCTGGGCTGACTTGACAGCACATAACAACAACAACAACAACAACTATTCTCCCATGACTGTTCTCTCCAAGGAGTGTATCTACCTAATGTAAATGAATAACATGGTATTTTTGCTGCATTTTGAAGGATGAAAAATAGTATGGCAGTTCAGAGAAGGATATACTCCGCGAAGGATGCACTGTGCAAAGGCATGGCAACAGAGAAGAGGAGATGTGCTGTATTTAGGGAACACTGAAGATTTGTACAACTGCACCATAGGGGGTATATGGCAAACCAAACCAAAGCAAACTCACTGCCATGGAGTGGATTCCAACTCACAGCTACCTCCATTGGGTTTCCCAGGCGGTATTTTCCTTCTGCTGAGTAGCTGGTGGGTTTGAACCACCAACTTTCTGGTTAGCAGTAAAATGCTCTGGTACTGCGCCACCAGAGCTCCCGGGGGGGTGGGGGTGGGGTATATGTTTGGGGGTGGTGTGTATGTGTGTGTATAAAGTGGGCTGGAGATGGCTGCTAATTTTGGAACTATATTTCCATGAATGGCGTGTGCTCCCCTGAAAAGTTTACATCTCTTTCAGAGAATGAGCAATATTTGTTTCCACAATCAATACTTTTCCCATAGTCAAATTCATAGACAGAAACACTCTGTTTAGAATTACATCTCTCTGTTCTCTCCCTTTTTTTTCAAGAAAACTTTGCAGTGAGTTTTCAGACATTGATATGAACCAGTGGCTGAAAAAAAATTTCCTCTGTCAACTAGTTTATCTTGTTACTGACATGAATAATCAAATTCAATTGGATTTAACAAGCTGTAACACACTGTCAAAAGCCATTAGCAATGTAAGAGCCTCCAGCCATAAAGAACTCTTTTTGTGTATCTTAGAGTTTTCCTCATGAAAGGAAAACCTCAAACTAAAGGAAACAATGTGTTCATTTACATGCTGGAGAGTTTTCTAGGGTCTTCTCATCAGCTATGTGGTTGATTCCCCTCCCCCCCCTTTTATTTTGTTCTGTAACATTAGGAGCAGTGCTGTCTGCTTGATAATCTCACATTTTTAAGGTTTTCTTGGCAGGATTAAAAACCCCACTGTATCAAAGTTTGCAAATTGTCCAGATTGTGAGAAGAAGAAGAAGAAAAAAAAAAATATATTTATTTATTTATATTTATATATGAGGTGGTGGGGAGGTACCAAAACCATGGGAAGGCAGTAATTTGATACTTCCTTCTGCTTTTTCAGAGATTATTTTACCCACTTCCTGGAGCTGCTGTTGTAGTTCTCCTGACCAAAGGGAGACATAACCCACTGTCATTGATTCTAATTCATAGCAACTCTATAAAACGGAGTAGAACTGTTCCATAGGATTTCTAAGGCTGTATATCTTTATGGAAGCAGAATGCCAAATCTTTCTCCTGCGAGGGACTGGTGAGTTTGAACGGTTGACCTTAAGGTTGGCAGCCAAGCACTTAACCACTGAGTCACCAGGGTTCTTTAATGGCACTATGTATTTCCTAAACCCATATGCCTGCCAATTTCCTGCAAATTTGCAGGTACAGAGGTTGGCTACTGTAATTGTCAAGATGCCAATGACTCATGGGTCTGGCAGGAGTAGGAAACACTGACAGAGCTGCATAAAAACTGTAAATGAGCAGCTAATGGTCATGCATCAAGCCCTTCTAGTGCCACTTTCAACTGATCATTTTTCTTTAAAGAAAATGTTATTGCAGGCTAAAGTGATATGCTGTGCCTTCTATTTAATAACTTTTCTAAAATGCCAAGATAATAGTTACTTATGCTTGCCTGATGCATTTTCATATGTACACACCATCGTGCTGAAAAGACCGATCAAGCCAGATAAACAAAATAAAACAAATCCACACCACACTTTCCCCTTCGGGAGCTCTGGTAGCATAGTGGCTAAGGCACTTGATTGCTAACCAGAAGGCTGGCGGTTCAAACCCACCAGCCACTCCTCGGAAGGAAGATGGGGCAATCTACTTCCGTAGTGATA
>NW_006921803.1:5523002-5524615 GCF_000298275.1 Orycteropus afer afer
AACAACAACAACAACAACAACTTTCCTCTTCTTCTTTGGACCTAATCATCTTAGTCACATGATGAGCCCAATCAAGGTAAATAAAATGAAAACAGAAATACCTCCATTTCACAAAGTGCCAAAAGGTAGATTTATAAATCACATCTGTGTATCAGGCACCCTTGCTCCCAATGGCTCTGACAGATTTTATCTTTTGTGAAGCTGAAGCAGGAAGAGGTGAGCTCCAATCTTACCTGAATCCTCTTGTATTAGAGATTTCATTAAATCCTTCCAGCTTAGCCTCCACCTTTGTTTAGAAAATAAACAATGCATCTCCAATGGCAAGATGAGAGAATTCAGTTCACAACTAGTGCTGCCAAAGATCCTCAAACACCACTCATGTTATTTCTTGTAAGAAAATGCCTTAAAGGGTATTTGAAGTACTGCAGTGGAGAAATAGTTTCCTGGGAGCTGTCATTATTCCAAGCTGTGTCACTGGAGCACCTCTGGATAAGAGTAAGATCTGGTAAGAGGACACGGTTTATCTTCCCTGTTCTACGACACCGGAATCTCAACTGCAATGGCCAGTTGCAACACCCTGACCTGACTTCCCATCATCAATTTCAGATGGGTCTTTTATTCCTAAACTTTATGAACAAAATAAAGAAATAGTTCAGATCACTGAAACTATACTTCGGAATGGGAACTATAAAGAATTTACAGGACATTAATATAAGCATAATTATTGACTGGAGCTCTGGTAGCATAGTGCCTAAGGCAATTGACTGCTAACCAGAAGGCTGGTGGTTCAAACCCACCAGCCAAGCCTCTGAAGGAAGATTTGGCCATCTACTTCTGTCGTGATACCGCCTCAGAACCCAAGGAGGGGTCACTATGAGTCGGGTCTGACTTGACAGCACATAACAACAAAAACAATTATTTATTATAAACTCTAAATAAAATTTGTTAGTTTCTTCCAAAGTTTCTAATCGTTCCTTTCCAAAGCTAAGTGGAGAGTGTGTTGGTTTATTGTCATTGGTTTAGTCTTATTTGGATTTTTTTTTTTTTTTTTTGATACCTAGATCCCACTTCTCTGTATGACCCTTGCTAACCCCAACTGACCTTTACTGATTTGACCATTTTTTTATGTCTTCCTTGGAGCTCTGGTGGTGTAGTGCCTAAGGCATTTGACTGCTAACCAGAAGGTTGGTGGTTCAAAACCACCAACCACTCTTTGGAAGGAAGATTGGGCCATCTACTTCCATAGTGATACTGCCTTGGAACTGAAGGAGGGGTTGCTATGAGTTGGCTCCAACTTGATGCAGTGAGTTTGGTTTTTTTGATGTTTATTAGGGACCATTCTCTGGAGAAAGATGTCATGCTTGGTAAAGTGCAGGGTCAATGAAAGAGGAGAAGGCCCTCAACAAGATTGGTTGATGCAGTGGCTGCAGTGATGGGCTCAGGTGTAGTAGGGATTGTGAGGCTGCCTCAGGTCTGGGCAGTGTTTGGTTCTGTTGTACATAAGGTCACTATGAGTTGGAGACAACTTGATGGCACATATCAACAACAACAACTTGTTTCTTAGTGTTGTGGGTTCAGAAGAAATTGATGACGCCTGCTAACCAGACGGCTGG
>NW_006921803.1:5525395-5526331 GCF_000298275.1 Orycteropus afer afer
CCCACCAGCCACTCCTCGGAAGGAAGGTTGGGCAATCCTACTTCCGTAGTGACACTGCCTCGAAAACCCAAGGAGGGGTCACTATGAGTCAGGGCCGACTGGACGGCAAACAACAGTCTGCTTCACTAGTAATTACAAAAAATTCCAGATCATTGAATTCGTTTATTTATGGTCTTTATCAAGTGTGGAAAGTAAAAGAAGGTGACAGTCCCCAACAGTGATTTCCTTTGGGTACCCCTCTGTAAAGACTTCTCTATTTGTCTGAATTTACTGCTTTCTGGTTTTCTTGGGCACTGTGTGATTGCTGTCTTTCATTCAGCCTGTTGGCTCTACATTCTCCTAAATAAGTCGAGGGAATTAATCCCCTCCCCCACTTGGGAAGAAGAATAATTTTCAGACAAAGTTTATATCAAAAAATGGAATCCCCACTTGTAAAAAGATGGATGCTATGCCATTTCTCATGTAAATACTATTGAATTTCCTCCTTGGCAGCAGAGTTCAGGGGTATTATGTTTTAGAAATCATTTTCAGCCCTTTATAAGTAACACAACTGTTTTAAGGAATATCCTGGAGTACTTCCCAAATGTCCTTAAAATATAAAAAATAATTTAGTAGACATCTCTGATACTTTAGGAAGAAATGAACCATGAAATAAAACAAACTTCCACAGATATTTATTGAAAACATGTATCACACCTCTCTTGTCTATATTCTACTAGTATGCATCCAAAATATAATTTTTGCTGTTATATCACCATCTGTGATATAAGACAATTTTCATATATTATAAAACACACTCACATTCTTTTTTTTTTTTTTTGATGGTAGAATATATACAACATAAAATTTGTCACTTTAGTCATTTTCAAGTGTACAGTTGATTCAGTAGCATTCATCACATTCTCAATGTTGTGCCACTATTGCCACTGTTTGTGT
>NW_006921803.1:5526671-5528082 GCF_000298275.1 Orycteropus afer afer
CAAGGAGGGCTCGCTATGAGTTGGATCCGACTTGACGGCAATGTGTTTGGTTTTTTTGGTTTAATGTCTTCAAGGTTCATCCATGTGATAGCACACATGGGAACTTCATTTCTCTTTATGGCTGAATAATATATGGTTGCATGTATGTACTACATTTTTTAAAAACTTTTTATTGTGACTTGGGTGCAATTTTACAAACCAAACTCATTTTACATTCAATAGTTCATATACATTTTGTTTCATAACACTGATTACAATCCCTACAATGTAACAGCTCTCCTCCCACCTCCTCCCTGTGGTTACTGTTCCCTGTGTCTTTCTCACCTGTGTGTTGTTCCTGCCTAGTTTCTCCCTGTGCAAATGCTACCTTTCTGATCTTCCATGACTGACTGTTCTAAGAAGTGCATCTGCCCAGTGAAGTCGTTCAGCTCATAGACATGTCTATTGTTTGGATGAGAGTTGAATCACAGGTGAGAGTCCATTTCCAGGCCCAAGGAAAGACTGAGGGTCATAGTCTTGGGGATTTCATGACTCTATCTGACCAGTAATGCTGGTCTTTTTTTTGTTTTTGTTTTTTAAATGTTTTTGAATTTTGTTCAAGATTTCCTCTCCCACTGTATCCAGAATCTCCAATTTTGATCAGGACATAGCACTAATGAAAAGGAAGATGCAGAAAGGTGCACAAGGGATACAGACAACAAAGGTAAAATACTCTTTTTTTCACAATACTGCACTATCAGTAATAACAAACACTAATCTATGGGTAGATACATAGGGAGACAGGCAAGAAGATCAGGTATGTGTAGGTGAACAGGAATATACCTATGACCATACATAAGTCTGGCAGATGATGGTCCCACCGACATATTTGTATGTGTTATAAAAATGTCCATATACATTATAGAGCTAACAGAGAACAAAGTTGGGATAACTTCTTAGTCACAACGAAGCACTTCGAAGGTGTGAGTAACTGAGCCTGCGGGCTTGGGACCATGGCCTCGGGGATATCAAGCTCAGTTGACACAACATAGTACATGAAGACATTGGTCTACATCAGTGAATAGTGACTGGAGTCATAAAAGCTTGCGAGCCACCATCTGGGATGTAATTACTGGTCTCTTCTCATCTGGAGCAAAGATGAGTGAAGAAAATCAAAGACATGGAAATTAGTCCAAAGGACGAATGGACCACAGGAATGGACTTCAACCTACATGATCATAAGACCTGAAGAACAGATGGTGCCCGACTACCAATGCCAACCACTCAGAAAGGGATCAAAATTGGAGATTCTGGATAGAGTGGGAGAGGAAATCTTGAACAAAATTCAAAAATTTTGATCCCTTTCTGAGTGGTTGGCTCAGCAGCATGGTTCCTCATGATGAGCCTGGCAATCAACTCCATGGTGGAATCT
>NW_006921803.1:5536567-5537841 GCF_000298275.1 Orycteropus afer afer
AGTGGGCCGGGAGCAAGAGAAAAGCAGAAGCCCAAGGTCAAAGGGCTTTCACTCAGCCCCTAGAGCTGGCCCTTTGAACTCAGATTTCTAACCTCCCAAACTGTGAAAGAATAAACTTCTGCTTGTTAAAGCCACCCATTTGTGGTATTTCTGTTAGAGCAGCATGCAAAATAACCAAAACAGGCAATATTGACATTTTCACAATATTCAGTCTTCCTAATCATGAGTATGGTATGTTGTACTATTTATGTAGGTCTCTTATAGTTTCTTGTAGTAGTGTTTTGCAGTTTTCTTTGTATAGGTGTTTTGTGTCCCTGGTAAGATTTATTCTTAAGTATTTTATCTTTTTGGTGTTGTTGTTGTTATGTGCCATCAAGTCGGACCCAACTCATAGTGACCCCTCCTTGGGTTTCTGAGGCAGTATTACTATGGAAGTAGATTGCCCAACCTTCCTTCCAGGGAAAGGCTGGTGGGTTTGAACCCCCAGCCTTCTGGTTAGCAATCAAGTGCCTTAGGCACTACGCTACCAGAGTAAATGGTGTTGTTTTCCTTATTTCCTTTTCAGAGATCTCTTTGTTGATGTGGAATCCAACTGATTTTTGTAGGTTGTTCTTGTATCCTGCCATTTTACTGAATCTTTTAGTTAGTTCTAGAAGTTTTCTAGCTGAGTCTCCTACTTTTACTACATATAGAATCATGCCATCTGCAAATAGAGGTTGTTTTACTTCTTTGCCAATTTGGATGCCTTTTATTTCTCTTTCTTACCTTATTGGCCTGGCTAGAAGTGGTGATAGAAGCCATCCTTGTCTGGTTCCCACTAGCAAGAAGAGTGCTTTGAGTCTCTTTCCTTTGAGAATAAAGTTGGCTGTTGATTTTGTACATATGCCCTTTATTGTGTTGAGAAATTTCCCTGGTATTCCTATTTTCCTGAAGGTTTTTCCTTTTTAAAATCAGAAATGGATGTTAGATTTTATCAAATGCCTTTTCTGCATTGATTGATATGATCATGGGTTCTTTTCCTTTGTTTTACTTGTGTGATTGATTATGTTGATTGTTTTTGAGGTTGAACCATCCTTGCATACCTAATATGAGTCCCACTTGGTCATGGTGTACTATTTTTCTTGATATAGTGTTGGATTCTATTGGCTAGGATTTTGCTGAATATTTTTGCATCTATATTCATGAGGATATTGGTCTGTAGCTTTGCTTTTTAGTGGTGTCTTTACCTGGTTTTAATATCAGAGTTATGCTTGCTTCATAAAGTGAATTTAGGA
>NW_006921803.1:5538323-5540722 GCF_000298275.1 Orycteropus afer afer
TTATTCATGTTATTTGCATCTTCTCTTTCCTTTCCTTAGTTAAACTTGCCATTTGTTAGTTGATTTTGTTAATCTTTTTGAAGAACAGGTTATAGACTTGTTGATTTTTTCTGTTGGTCTTCCGCTCCATTTATTTCTGCTTTTCTCTTTATTATTTCCTTTCTTTTGGAGATTATAGCTTTCTTTTCTGGCCCTTTTTCTAATTGTTGGAGTTGTGGGGTGTGGTAGTTATGTTTGTGTGTCAACTTGGCTGAACCTGGTTAAGTAGCTGGGCAGCTGGATGTAGTATTTCCCATGATGAGACTGGTCATCAAGTCCATGGTGGAATCTACTGTGAGCAGCTGAGTAGCTGCTTTAGGGATGTGGTATGCTTCTTGTATATAAAGGAGAAGCCTAGCTATGCCATGCTTGAACCCTGCATGTAGCTGGGTCATTGTTCAGCAGCCTGCCATGCTCTGCCTACCTTGGGACTTTCAAAGGACTTGAATTAATGACCTGCCGTGTGGTTTGGTAACATCAGGACTGTGCCTTTTTACTTGTCAACCTTGGGTTTGTCAGTCTCCATAGCCAGCAGCTGCCTAAATAAAGAAAAGTCTCTAGCTTCAGTGGGCTGTGAGCAGGAGGCAGAGCTGAAGCCCAAGGTTGAGGAGCTTTCACCCAGCCCCTAGAGCCTGGCACTTTGAACTCAGACTTACAGCTTCCAAATTGTAAGAATAAACTCCTGTTTGTTAAAGCCATCCCATTTGTGGTATATTGTTGTCAGAGTGGCACTAGGTAACCAGAACAAAATATGATACTGAGAGAGTAGGGTGCTGCTCTGACAGATACTAAAAGGTGGAAACAGGAGTGGAGTGAGTCCTTGACCCAGGAGCCTGGCAGAGAGACCGCGGCATATGGCATGAGAGATAGTAGGAGCAGAGTCAACAGATTGGCATGAGAGATGGCAGTAACAGAGCCCAGAGACCGGCATTAAACAGCAACAGGCTTACCAGCCCATGGAGGAGAAAGCCAGGTGTCATTGGGTAGGCAGCTTCCTGGTGAAGTGGGTTGCCTTCAGGCGTTAATTGGTAGAAGAGACCGGCTTGAAATGGAATAGCAGGTTGGCCAGCCCACAGAACAAGAAAGCTGAGTGCTTTTTGGGAGGAAGATTTCTGGTGCAGTGGGTTGCCTTCGGCATTAATTGGCAAAAGCGGAGAGACCAGGGAAATGGGAAGTAGAGCTACTTCAGCCTCAAGTGTAGGACCATGGCCTCTGGGGGTGGAACAATCAAAGAGCCAGAACTTCACCAACTTGGTTCTGGAGTGTGGGGCTGCTTGTTCATGTGAACTAGTGGGATGGAGTCATAACTGCTGCCCAAGAGTGAGGGGTCAGGGCTGTCATGCTCAAGAGGTAAAGGAATGGGGCCCACCAGGCCAAGGGGGTGAGGTTGCCACTCAGGGACTAGGGGACTAGAGCCACCTAGTGAAGGAGATCTGTACAGATGCAACCCATTGAAGATCTGTACAGTTGCCAAGTAGATAAGAGGTGGGGTTGTGGTCGTTATGTTTGTGTGTCAACTTGGCTGGGCCTGGTTGAGTGGCTGGGCAGCTGGATGTAGTATTCCTCATTATGAGACTGGTAATCAACTCCATGGTGGAATCTGTGAGCAGCTGAGTAGCTGCTTTAGGGATGTGGTCTGCTTCCTGTACATAAGAAGAAGCCTTGGGAAACGGTCTCTACCTTATGACAAGTTTGAACCCTGCATATAGCCATGTCATTGTTCAGCAGCCTGCCATTCTCTGCTGATCCTGGGACTTTCAATGGACTTGAATGAATGGCCTGTTGTGTGGTTTGGTAACATTGGGACTGTGCCTTTTTATCTGTCAACTTTGGGCTTGTCAGCTTCAGCAGCTAGCAGCTGAGTGAAGAAAAGCCTCTAGCTTCAGTGGGCCAAGAGCAGGAGGCAGAGCTGAAGCCCAAGTGTGAGGGGCTTTCATCCAGCCCCTAGAGCCTGGCACTTTGAACTTGGACTTAAAGCCTCCAAACCATGAGGGAATAAGCTCCTGTTTGTTGAAGCCATCCTATTTGTGGTCTATTTTTGTCAGAGTGGCACTAGGTAAACAGAACAAATGGTTAAGGTGTTGGTTTTGGTCCTTTGTTCTTTTTTGATGTGTACATTTGTTGCTATAAATTGTCCTTTGAGTACTGCTTTCACTGTGCGCCAAATGTTTTGGTATATTGTGCTTTCATTCTTTTTTGTTTCTAGGAATTTTTAAAATTTCACACCTTATTTCTTCTGTTATGTAATAGTTCTTGAGCAATGTCTTACTTAGTTTCCATGGATTTAATATTTCCCCCTTAATTTTATAGTAGGAGCTCTGGTGGCCCAGTGCCTAAGGCATTTGACAGCTAATCAGAAA
>NW_006921803.1:5540852-5542800 GCF_000298275.1 Orycteropus afer afer
TTTTTTGTGGCCTAACATATGGTCTATTCTAGAGAATGATCCATGTGCACTGGAAAAGAATGTGTATTGTGTTTTTGTTGGGTGGAGTGTTTTGTATGTGTCTATAAGTTTGAGTTGGTTGCTTGTGTTGTTGAGATCTTCTGCATCTTTGCTGAGGTTTTTTTTTTTTTTTTTTTTCTTTCAACTTGTTCTGTTCTTCATTGAAAGTGGTGTGTTAAAGTCCCCTACCCTTACTGTAGAATTGCCTATTTCTCCTTTCAATTCAGTTAATGTTTATATATTTTGGAGCTCTTTCATTGGGTACATAGATATTTGCTGGTTATGTCCTCTAGGTCAATTGACTCTTTTATAACCATAAAATGCCTTCTTTGTCCATTATGCTGGTTTTCACCTTAAAGCCTATTTTGTTAGAAATTAATATTGCCACTCCTGCTCTTTTTTGGTTGCCATTAGCTGGATATATTTTTTTCCATCCCTTGATTTTTAATTTATTTTTATCTTTTGCCTAAGGTGAGTCTCTTGTAGGCAGCAGATTGATGGGTCTTCTTTTATTATCCAATCTGCCACTCTTCTTCTCTTGATTGGTACATTTAATTCATTCACATTCAGTATAATGAATGATATGTATGAATTTATTGCTGTCATTTTGTGTTTTTTGTTTTGGTGCTAATGGTTCCTTTATTCCCAATATTTTTCTGTGCTGAGTTCATTTTGTTATTGAGTTTTCTTTCCCTTTTCTTCAAGGTGTTCATTTAGGGTTTACTAAGTCCTTGTGATTTTCTTTTTCCTTATTTTGGTTAGAAGGCTTATTAATTTTTTGTGGTTACCTTGTAGTAAATTCTTATCTCTCTAAGTTTGGAACAGTATGTTTTATATTGATATGATTCTATCTTCCTCTCCATTTGGAAGTTGTGTAATTATACCCACCAGCCACTCTGTGGAAGGAAGATGGGGCAATCTACTTCTGTAAAGGTTTAGTACCTTAGAAACCCAATGGGGGTTTCTATGAGTGGGAATCGACTCGATGGCAGTGAGTTATTTGCTTTGTACTTGGTGTTCTTTACAGATTGACTCTTCTGGTTCTCTATTTTATGTTGTAAGCTTATTTTAATTTTGAGAATTCTTTTTTCTACATTGGTTTCTAGGTGATGTTGTCATATGTCATAATCTTAAGTTATTATCTTCTGTTGTTGGTTTTCTGTTGGAAGGACTCCCTTTAGCATTTCTTGTAGAGTTGGTCTGTTTTTTTTTTTTTTTTTTGTTTTGTTTTTTACAAATTCCCTTAATTTTGTTTGGCTAATTTCACTATGGGAGCTCTGGTAGCATAGTGGCTAAGACACTTGCCTGCTAACCAGATGGCTGGCGGTTCAAACCCACCAGCCACTCCTCGGAAGGAAGGTTGGGCAATCCTACTTCCATAGTGATACTGCCTTGGAAACCCAAGGAGGGGTCGCTATGAGTTGGGTTTGACTCGACGGCACATAACAACAACAACAACAACAATAACTTCACTATAATATTTGAGAGATAGTTTTGCTGAGTATATAATTCTTGGCAATATATAATTGCTTGGCAATTCATTTCCTTTAAGGTTTTGTATGTGACATTCATTGCCTTCTTGCCTGCGTGGTTCCTGCTGAGAAATCAGAGCTTAGTCTTATTGGTTGCCCTTTTGTACCATATTTTATTTATCCATTTATCTATATATTGAGAGGTACTTGCACTGTTTCCACCTTTTTGGACAATGTAAATAATGCTGTGATGAACATTGGTGTACAAGTATTTGTTTGAGTCCCTGCTTTCAATTCTTTTGGGAATGTACTTGGGAATGGAATTTCTAGATCATACAACATAAACGGCAGCTCTACACGTGGACTTCACCAGATGGAACACACAGGAATCAGATTGACTACATCTGTGGCAAGAGGCAGTGGAAAAGCTCAATATC
>NW_006921803.1:5543936-5554940 GCF_000298275.1 Orycteropus afer afer
CTGTACCTTGACCAGGAGGCTGTCATTTGAACAGAACAAGGGGGCACCACATGGCTTAAAATCAAGAATGGAGTGCATCAGGGTTGTATCCTTTTCCCACACTTATTCACTCTATATGCTGAGCAAATAATCCGAGAAGCTGGACTATATGAAGAAAAACATGGCGTCAGGATTGGAGGAAGAATCATTAACAACCTGAGATGTGCTGATGATACAACTTTGCTTGCTGAAAGTGAGGATGACTTGAGGCCCTTACTGATGAGGGTTGAAGAATACAGTCTGCAGTATGGATTACATCTCAATATAAAGAAAACAACTCACAACTGGACCAATGAGCAGCATCACAATAAATGGAGAGAAGATTGAGGTTGTCAATGAATTCATGTTGCTTGGCTCGACAATTGATGCCAATGGAAGCAGCAGTCAGGACATTAGACGATGTGTAGCACTGGGAAGGCCAACCACAAAAGAACTGTTTCAAGTGCTGAGGAGCAAGGATGTCTCCTTGAGAACTAAGGTGCACTTGACACAAGCCATGATATTTCCAATCACTTCATGTGAGAGCTGGACAATGAATAAGGAAGACCGAAGAAGAGTTGATGCTTTTGAGTTGAGGTGTTGGCAAAGAATGCTGAAAGTACCATGGACTGCTAAAAGAACTAACAGATCTGTCCTGGAGGAAGTGCACCTGAAATGCTCCTTGGAAGCGAGAATGGCCAGACTTCGTCTTACCTACCTTGGTCATGTTGTCAGAAGGAACCATTCCCTGGAGAAGGATGTCATGCTCGGTAGGGTGGTGGGTTGACGGAAGAGGGCAAGGCCTTCAATGAGATGGATTGACATGGTGGCTGTGAAGATGGGCTCATGTATAACAGGGATCATGGATCTGGTGCGGGATTGGGCAGTATTTCATTCTGCTGTGCATGGGGTCGCTATGAGTCGGAAATGACTCGATGGCACCTAACAACAACAACAACATGGTAATTCTATATTCAACTTCTTGAAGAGCCACCAAGTTGTTTTCCATAGTGGCTGCACCATTTTACATTCCCACCAGCAATAGCAAAGGGTTTTACACATTCCCACCAACGTTTGTTATTTTGTTTTAATAATCATCCTATATGGTGTGCAGTGGTATCTCATTGTGATTTTGGTTTGCATTTCCCTAATAATACATCCTTGCTTCCTGAAACAGAAGAGAACCTAAAGCACTTATTAATGAAGATAGAAGATTACAGCCTTCACTATGGATTTCACCTCAACATAAAGAAAACAGCTTCACAACTGGATCAATAAGCAACATCATGATACATGGAGAAAAGATTGATGTTGTCAGGGATTTCATTTTACTTGGATCCACAATCAATGCCCATGGAAGCAGCAGTCAAGAAATCGAATGATGTATTGCATTGCATGAATCTGCTGCAAAATACCTCTTTACAGTATTAAAAAAGCAAAGATTCCACTTTGAGGCCTACAGTGTGCCTGACTGAAGCCATGGAATTTTCAATTTTCTCATATGCATGTGAAAGATGGATAAGGAATAAGGAAGACCAAAAAAGAATTGATGCTTTTGAATTATGGTGTTGATGAAGAATATTGAATACACCATGGAATTCTAGAAGAATAAAGAAAACTGTTTTGGAAGAAGTACAACCAGAATGTTCCTTAGAAGGGAGGGTAGTAAGACTTCATCTTACATACTTTGGATATGTCAGGAGAGCCCACTCCCTGGAGAAGGACATCATGGTTCTTAAAGCAAAGGGTCAGCATGAAAGAGGAAGACCCTCAACAAAATGGATTGACACAGTGGCTGCAACAATGGTCTCAATCATAGCAATGATTGTAAGGATGTCACAGGACCAGGCACTATTTCATTCTGTTGTACATAATGTTGCTATGAGTCAGAACTGGCAATCAAAAACTGCAAGAACAGTAACTAATAACTGTATCTTTTCATGTGCTTATTAACCATTTATATATCTTCTTTGGAAAAAGATCTGCTCAAGTGCTTTGCTTATTTTTAATTAGGTTGTTTGATTTTTTAAATATTCTGGGTATGAAACCCTTTTCAGATACATGATTTCTAAATATTTTCTCAATACTTGAGGTTGTCTTTTTACTTTTCTGATAACAACCTTTGATGCACTAAAGTTTTTAGTTTCAATTAAGTTCAATTTTTCTCATTTTTCTTTTGTTGCTCATTCTTTTGGTGCCATATATAAGAATTCTTTGCAAATACAAGTGAAATAAGACCAAATGCAGGTCCCTGTCTGGTGTGCAGTCAGGCCAAAACAGTTTACACACCAAGTGATTAAAAGGAGAGAAAATTATTTATTGCAAAGCAGCAATGCAAGGAGGCAGTGGTACCTATACCCAGATCTGGCTCCCCAAAACGCCATTGAATTACAGTTTTGTAGGTTTCAGAAGAGGTTATAAAATTTCAGGAATTTAAGTGTGAGATGGTTGACGATTAGCTGAATTTCCTTCGCCTCGGTTTAAAGGGGCAGTAGCATTTTGAACCAGTGCGCTTGCGTACCGGATGAGTCACACTGGCTTCTTGTCATCAGCTGATCTGAGCTTAGGCGGAGGAGAAAGTGTTAGTTCCCAGTAACTGTTCCTCTCTATCCTACTGTGCATGTTCATAGGCCAGAGTTAATTTTCAAGTTGTTTTCTAAGACACATTAATGCGTTTATCACCTGTGCCTAAGGAAACAGCAGGAAAGAATGTTTTTTGTTTTGTTTTGTTTTTCCATTCAGTTCCTAAGAAACTGAGCTTATTGTATTTACTCATCTGTCTCCAACTGGGGTCCTATGTGTTTACTAACTGGGGTCTGTGGTGCGGAAATAGTTGAGGGTAATTAAGTTTACTTATCTATTCCCATCTGGGGACCTATCTGTTCTAATTATCTGTTTTAAGCAGGGTGGGGGAAGTAGTTTTGACTTTACTCGGTTTCACAAGGGCCTAAAGATTTATTCCTAAGTATTCTTCTAAAAATTTTGTGGGTTTAGTTCTTATCTTTAGGTCATTGATCCATTTTGAGTTAATTTTCATGTATAGTGTGACATAGGTATTCAACATGATTTTCCGTATGTGGAAATCCTGTTGTCTCACCCCTATCCTTTATTGAAGAAGCTACTCTTTCCCCATTGAGTTGACTTGAAACTCTTGCAGAAAATCAATTGGTTATATTTGTGTGGGTTTATTTCTGAACTGTTGATTCTATTCCATTGGTCTATATGTCTGTCCTTCTACCAGTACCGTAATGTTTTGATTACTTCAGCTTTATTGTACATTTTAAAATTAAGAAGTGAGAATCTCCTTTCTTTGTTATTCTTTTCAAGGCTGTTTTGCCTAAAAAAAACACTTTAAAATGCTTACTGTGCAGGTTCTTTCAAATATGACATAATAAAGATAAAACATTTGAATATATTTTGAAGATAAACTGTGTGCAAGTTGTGTGTGTTTTTGTGGTGTATACCTCAGCTTTATATTGTTTATAAATAGCTACAGATTGAAAGTCATTCTCAGAAAAAAAAAAAAGAACATCAACACCTTCTAATATTACTTTCTCTTAAGGGTTCAGGTTTATGCAGTTACTCTGGAGTATTTCTTCTAGGTGTTTACACAGTTACTTTGTTTTGATTCTTGTATTGCCTTCCTGTCCTCTATCTTGCTTTATTTTTCTCCACAATACATATCATTACTAGAAATAAAATATATTTCACCTATGTATTTGTTATTATCTCTCTTCTCTATCTAGAATGAAGTTCCATGAGGGCAGACATTTTTATCTCTTTTTGTGCAGGTACTGTGTTTTCATTACCTGGCTCATGAAATAGTTACTCAGTACATATCTGCTTAATAAAAGAATGAATTAACTATTAATATTTTTATCATTATTATTAATAGTAGCTTTTGTTTGACTTGCTTATCTAGGAATGCTAAACTAAATATAATGGGCAAGCTTTACTTTGAAGCTTCCCTTTGGCCTGGTAGAGACTTTGACCATCTATGACACGTTTGAAGGCTACCTCTGCCCAATCCTGCATCCTCAATTTCCTTTCCAATAAACCTTTCACATTCCTCACTGTATCTTGGAGCCTACTTTCCGAGAAACCCAGCCCTGAGGCTTCCCCAAAGCAAACACATTTATTAACAGATATGAAATTTATAAAGGCTAAATATTAAAACAGAAGGAATTTAAGAGGCAATCATTAAAGGATATTTACTGTACAAAAGGACCAACCAAATGTATCTTATTAAATATCAAGAATGTATTCAAAATAACTTCATTAAAAAATTAATTTTTAAAAAATTAGAAAATATATCTACTGAGAAAATTTATATTTCTCTTTAGTATGAATGATACAATGTTAATAATAATTAGAGCTGTAGGTTTAGAGTACCTCCTATATTTATCAAGCATTATGCTAAACACTTTACATATGCTTTCTTATTTAAGTTTCACAATAACTCTATGTCATTGCCCCTTGTCTACAGATGAGGTAACCAATGTTTAGAAGTTGTGTAAATTGCAAAAGATCTCTCAGAGGCATGATTTAGATCTAGATGAGAAAGGACGCTCAGGTTCTTCACCACCACCATCCATAACAACTCACCTAGGTTGAATATTTGAATATTTTGAATATTTTACAGGTACTAGTCTATTTAATCCTCACAACAACATCTTAAGGCACATATTATTGTCATCAACATTTTACAGATGAATAATTGAGGCAAAATTAATTTGTATGACTTGAGAAGGTCAACACCTAGTAGGTTGAAGAGTTGGAATTCAGAACAAAGGGAATCTGATTACAGAGTTTATCACTATGCAATGCTATCTCCATCACGTTTAAATGTAGCTTGGCCTTGACCTGCAACAATCTACCAATTAAGAACAAAGGAAGACGATTGGCAGTTATATCCAAGTTAAAGTGGTTTAATTGGAAGAGCAACTAGTGACAGTTTTGCTAAAGGACCTACTATTGCTTAAACATAATCTCTATTTTGTGCTGTTGACATGGTGGGATCCTATCAATCAACACTACTTGCCTGTTAAAATTGTCCTTTACTTTTATGTGGTAAGCTTCATATGCCGTAGCCGTAAGCCCCAGAAAGTATTTTAACATGCTTAGAGACCTTCCAGGTGTTCAAATGAGAAATGACAGACTAAGCTTCACTTTCCACTGTAATGTTTACCGAAACAGGCTCTGGGGCTGAGCCTTTCCTCTTTGGGATGCGACAAAGAAAGGAATAGACAGAATGTCTGCCTACTTTCCATTCCTCCAAACACGTACTCTCACGTCTCTGGGCCATTGCTGAAGCTATGCCCTCTAATTAGAATTTTTCCTTCACTACTTACCCAAATTCCTTTTCTCCTTTAAGATCTGACTCAAGCCTCACTTTTCTTGTGAAAACTCTCCAATTCTTCTTCTCTGCATGACTATCAACATATTCTTTGAGAAAGCATGTGATTTCTGTGCTCCCACTTTGTTTATATCTCTATTCTAGAATTTTCCATTATGTGATTCAGTTAATTTTGTATGCACTTCCTGTGAGTCCTTTGAAGGCAAGGACCATGTATTTTAATTGGTTTTGAACTTGCTGTGCTTTGCAAGGTGTCTGGCATATATACAGGTTGTTAGATTGATATTTAAGAATATAAGATTATTCAAAGGCATAAAAAGGGTATTATTTATCTAATCAGATACTACAAGATTGGAATTTTCAGTAGATGTGTCAGGAACAACACACTAACCCACAAACCAGTGCATAACATTGTCTGGGACAATATGAAGGCAGGGACCATGTGTATTTTACCTTACAACAGAGTCTCCAGCATCTAGCATGATATCTATCACTTAGTAAACACTCAGTTAATTATACAGTTGTTGAAGCAATATTGTGATCCATTATTATTACCAGGCTTCCATGGAACACATTGTACATTCCCACCTTCATATTATTTCTGTGAGATTGTCCTTATGTTACAAATTGCATGCCCCATTACAAAAACAAAAAGAAGACATTCTTAGTCAAAACAGGGACTTGGTGACCTGCTGCATCAGTATACTCATAAATTTCTTCTTTCAGGCTCTCCATCATATAATTTAGCAACAACCAGGGTTCCTGTGACTGTCCCACTCTGCCACCCTTTATAGGCTCATTTTACAACTAATGGTAAAACAGGATTCTGATAAATCACATCTTAATGTAAGCCCTGAAGAATAGTATGATGAGCTAATGGGCCAGGTGTATTTCATCTAACTCAAACATCTTTACTTGCCTGGCAGCTCTTCAACCATTACATTTAAATGTAACATGATTTGGCCAGCCCTTCCACACCTGGGGAATATTTTTATACTTTTGAACACAAATAAATACACTCTTTTACACCGAATCCACCCACCCACTCACTCAACCACATGTGTTTTCCCAGACTAAGCTTCATAATGAACCTGATGTTGTTAGGTTTACAGTGACACCTTTGTTCTCCCCTGAGGGTCCTGGTATATTCTTCAGTAAACTCAGTGTCATGCAATTGTTGAGCAAATAGACCATGAGTCAGCCTGTTAGAGTGGATGATGATAGCCTTTTTTAAAGTAAGAATGATGGGAGGGCCTGAGAGAAAAGAAGAAATGTGGAATTCTGCCAGAAGTCAACTCAAAGATACATTTTTGTCACTATGTCCATTTAAAACAGGTTTCAGTTCCAACCAAACATATGGCTTTTCCCTTTATAAAGAAGTATTTTACACAAATATTTATAACAGCATTAGTCATAATGACCAAAAGGTAGAAACAACGCAAATGTCCACCAACCAATGAATGGATAAACAAAATGTGTTATACTCATTCACTGGAATATTATTTGGCTATAAAAAAGAAATGAGGTACTGATATATACTACAATATAGCTGAGGCATGAAAACATGTTGAGTGAAAGAAGTGAGACCACAAAATACCATATATTATATGACTTCATTTTAATGTAATGTCCAGAATACATACATATATTGAGAAAGGAAATAGACTAGTGTTGGCTTAGGGCTGGAGAATAGGGGTATTGGGGCTAGGAGAATAATGGTTAAAGAGACGGGGATTTCTTTATGATAATGAATATGTTCTAAAATTGACTGTGATGATGGTTACATATATTTGTGAACATACTAAAAAACACTGAATTGTATACTTCAAATGAATGAATTGTATGGCATGTGAATTTTATCTCAGTGAAGCTATTTTTTAGAAAGAGAATTTTTACCCTGGGCATTGAGCCTGCCTCTTAGAAAAGAATGACCGGGGTATGAGAAAATTAAGAAACACATTCTTTTTCCCCACAGAATAGTCCTTGCTGCTTCCGTGTTTGATCTAAATTCACTGTACCTCCATATCCTCAAGTACGCAACTATGGGAATGCAATAGAAACAAAAAAAGTTCATAAAACAAGGGTCATAATTTCAATCCAGTAACTTACATGCTTTGTTTGGCCTTCACAACATTTTTACAATTTTTAACTTTTGATCTTTGAATTCAAGGCATACAGGCGTATTCCAGTTTGCTATAGTCTGCACCTTCCCCTACACCTGGCATGCTTCACTCATTTATTAACTGCTTGAACATTTGAACTTGAGGCTTCAGGAATAAACACATTGACAGGTCATAGTCTCTCTTTGAATACCTAATATATAGCATTATAGTATAAAAAATAGTTGTTTCATGACTTCCTGATTAAAAGTTGCAACATTGAGAGAAACTTGTGTGAGGGTTTAGATTCAAGCATACTGTATAGGCTATGTTTTTCTGGGCTCTGTGCAGCAGTTATAAATACAGGCAAAATCTAAATCTGTAATGAATTCAATAATGAAGGAGAGTTGGACAGATGGAACTTTCAGACACTAGCAAATAACTACTGGATTTATAAACCAAAAGGTCTTTAAAATCAGAAACTAACATATATTTAAGACATTTTCCTTCTTAGTTTAATAAATCATGCAGATAGGAAAGTAGTCTAGGATTTTGCTATGGTAAATAAAAAACAAAAAGAAACTCATTGCTGTTGAGTTGAGTCTGACTCACAGCAACCTTAATGGACAGAGTAGAACTGGTTGCCAAGGTGGCAATCTTTACAGAAGCGGACTGTCACATCTTTCTCCCACAGAGCAGTTGGTGGGCTCAAACTGCTGACCTTTCAGCTAGCAGCTGAGTAGTTATCCACTGCACCACCAGGGCTCCTTTGCTATGGAATAGCTAGCTGTATTTGGATATACCAGGGCTCCATTATTTTCCTGTAGTATAAGAGTTTCATACAATGACAACATTGAAGTATCAAAAAACAAAAATCAAACCAAGATTGAAGTACCCACATTAGCTTATACTAGTGTTATGGATAACATTGAGAAAAATGGGAATTCCAGAACACTTGATTTTATTCACGAGGAACTTGTACATAGTTCAGGAGGCTGTCATTTGAACAGAACAAGGGGATCCTGAATGGTTTAAAATCAAGAAGGGAGTGTGTCAGGGTTGTATCCTTTCACCATATTTATTCAATTTGTATTACTCTCAAGGCTGAGAGTAATTCTTGGACTCTACCACCAGAACTTCTGATTCACTAGTTTGGGGATGGGGTGCACAATTGTACACTTCTAACAACTTCATAGGTGTTGCTGATGGTGCTAGTCTGGAAACCACACATTGAGAATCACAGGCCTGCACAGTGAATATGAACCCTGTTCCCCAGTGTCAGCTTGAGAATGACTTGACACTATTGTTAACACTACTGAAAAATTTTTGGGAAGAAAGCTAGCTGGTCAGGTGGTGAATACCTAATCCTTCAACCAGTAAGGCAGGTTAAATCTTTCCAGGATACAGGAAGGACATGCTGATCAGGCTAAAACAATCAATACTTATTATACTTTTTCTTTGATTAAGGGAGAATGGAAAAATTTTTTCAATGACACACATTTTGACAAAATTAGGAGGAATGGATCAATCCCTAATTACAATGACGATGTAAACAAGTCTCTCAGAAACTGATTGACATCAAGAAAGACAAAAAAAGACAAAAAAAGAAAGAATATTTACATAGAAGATTTGAGCCACACCAGTAGCAAGTTTGATTGAGTGGGAATATGATGACTTCAATATTCAACTGAAAAAGTTAATTCTTTTCAAGCTTTTCTGAACTACTTAGGAAAATGGAAAAATGCTTGGCGATAAAGGAAATCTCACTAGTAAGTAACCTCCTGGTAGTTGTCATTTCTGAAATGTTTTTGTTTTTTCTTTGATTTGTTTCCTGGGGTCTACCTACCAGTCCCTGTGTTGCTTCTGCCTGTTTGGACCATCTTGGCCTCAACTCCTGCATTTCTGCTGTATGGTTTTCTTTCTTAGTTGTAATTGCTCCATGAAGATGTTTTTCTTTCTTGTTTTTAATTAATGGTGAAATATTGAGTGTGATTTTCATTTGCTGATGGCAGTGTTTTTTAGATGCATTTTCATTATCCTTAGGGGCGTGGGCTGCTTCTCTTCCCTGTTTTCCTTATATGCTTTTCACATGATGCTGAGCATATTCCTCAGATCTAACATGGTGCTGGGATTATGTCCTCTCCCTGCTTTGCTTTCTCTATAGGACTTAAGAACAAGAATGGAAGTTTTAAAGAATCCATTCCTCTTTAGTATTACAGAATCATCTGTTTATTTATAACGATGTATTTCAAGATTGTCACATTCATGAACTTGATTAAATGATTGATGGTCACTAGATTTTTTGTTTGGAATTATGATTTAGCAAACAGAGTATGGACAGATGATGTTTGTGAAACATTCAATGTCCTGCATGGGTCATAAAAATGAGGGTGAGTGGGAGTTACGGAATAATGATCAGTTATTTGTTTTTAGAAGCCAGGGTTTATTTTATGTTAGAAAAAAATATATGTATACATTTTTTTAAAAATATCAATTTGGGCTAAACTCAAAATTGTATTTCTTCCAAAATGTGGTGAAGTCAGTCCATTAAGGTTTTGTTTCTATAGTATGTGCTGAAAACACTTATAAGTAATAACTGCTTATATTTATTGAGTTTGTATTTTTGCTAGCCACTTTATATACATTAGTTAAGTTGAGGCTTACAAAAACTCTATCAGGTAAGTATTATTATTCATTATTATCCTTAACAGAAATTCAGGCTTAGTTTGTTTTAATCACTTCCTAATGGTCATATTTCCCAAGTATGCCTTGTTCTAAGGCCTGGGTATTTTTCTACTTCTCAAAAATTTTTCCACATTTGAAAAATTCTGAATCAGGTATTCACAACTACAAGCTGACTGAGGATGAATCACAGTCTCATCAACCCTGAGATCCAAAGAACTAAGTGGTGCCTGGCTACAACTACCTACTCTTCTGATGAGGGCCACAAGGGATGTATCTTGATAGAATAGGAGAAAAATGTGGAATGGGACTTCAAATTCTTAAAATCTCAGATTTATGGGACTGGTTGAATTGGGGGATTTCCTGAGATTATTGTTCTGAGATACTCCTTAAGTCTTGAATTGACTCTAGCCCCTGATGTTGCCTTTTAGCTAAATCACAGATTGGCTCACAAAATAAAGAATATCACCTGTGAGTACTGTGATCCTTAAAAAAATCCTCTTTATGAGACCAAATGGTCAACAATTACTTTTAAAATTACTTTAAAAAGATAGGATGAGAAGCTACCTGACAAACTAACTGGAAGAGATCCATATTTGTACCCATTTCAAAAAAAGGTAATCTCACAGAATGTGGATATTATCAAACAATATCATTAATATTACATGCAAATAAAATCATACTGAAGATAATTCAAAAATGTTTGCAGCAGTATATTGACAGAGAACTTCCAGAAACTCAAGCTGGATTCAAAAGAGGATGTGGAACAAGGGATATCATTGCTGATGTCAGATGGATCTTAGCTGAAAGCAAAGAATACCAGAAATATGCTTGTTTGTTGTTGTTAAG
>NW_006921803.1:5559715-5563767 GCF_000298275.1 Orycteropus afer afer
AATGGGAATTCTAGAATACTTGATTGTACTCATGAGGAACTTGTACAAAGTTCAGGAGGCTGTCATTTGAACAGAACAAGGGGATCCTGAATGGTTTACAATCAAGAAGGGAGTATGTCAGGGTTGTATCCTTTCACCATATTTATTCAATTTGTATGCTGAGCAAATAATCTGAGAAGCTGTATTGTATGAAGAAGAACATGGAATCAGGATTGGAGGAAGACTCATTAACAACCAGCATTATGCAGATGATACAACTTTGCTTGCTGAAAGTGAGGATGACTTGAAGCACTTACTGATGAAGATTAAAGACTACAGTCTGCAGTACAGGTTATAGCTCAACATAAAGAAACAAAAATCCTCATAATTCGTCCAATAAACAGCTTCACAATGGATGGAGGAAAGATTGAAGTTGTCAAGGACTTCATATTACTTGGTTCCACAATCAACACCAATGGAATCAGCAGTCAAGACATCAGATGATGTATTTCATTGGGAAAATGTGCTGCAAAAGACCTCTTTCAAGTGCTGAAGAGCAAAGATGTCTTCTGGAAGACTAAGGTGATCCTAACCCAAGTCATGGTGGTTTCAATCACCTCTTATGCATGTAAGAGCTGGACAATGAATAAGGAAGACAGAAGAAAAATTGATGCTTTTGAGTTGTGGTGTTGGAGAAGAATGCTAAGAGTACCATGGTCTGCTAAAAGGACTAAAAAATCTGTCCTGGAAGAAGTGCAGCCGGAATTCTCCGTGGAAGTGAGAATGGCCAGACTTTGTCTCACCCGTTTTGGCCATGTTGTCAGAAGCGACCATTTCCTGGAGAAGGATGTCATGCTTTATAAAGTGGAGGGTCAATGAAAAAGGGAAAGGCCCTCAACAAGATGGACTGACACAGTGGCTGCAACGATGGGCTCAGATATAGCAAGGATCATGAGGCTGGCACAGGACCAAGCAGTGTTTGGTTCTACCGTGCATAGGGTTGCTATGAGTTGCAGATGACTCAATGGCACCTAACAACAATGAGAAGGTAGAGGGGCAGGAAAACTAGATTAATGGAAACAGAACAATCAGTGGAAATAATGAGAATATTTTGCACTGTAAGTAATATAACCAATGTCACTGAACAATTTGTTTAGAAATTGTTGAATAGGAACCAAAACTGTGTAAGTTTTCACAAACACAATAAAATATCATTAAAAACAAAACAAAACAAAAATGATAGAGGGCATGAGAATAATCAAAATAGTGACCTTTGAGGTTCCCAGAGATTTGAATTTCCTTGGAAATAGAATTAAATATTATAATTGCTTTTTGGAAAGTGATGTCTAATGGTTGAAAAAAAAAACATGATATAATTTATATATCTGTTCATTTTGAAAATGTTGATAATCTTGCCCAAGTTTTGAGAACAAAAAAGTAAGAACCATGGGGAACAAAGAAAAAAACACTCTGAGAGAGAAGACATTATAGCTAAAAGTTTACAATGGGAAACAATTTATTTTGGCATTAAGTCTTCAACTTTAAAGTGTTCTGGTATCTTAATTTCTGCTCATGCATCCAAGGTTGCACTTCCTATTTCATAGCTCCTGATTTTAGATTAGTAAAAAGCCTGTATTATTTACTTGTGGCTCAGAAAACTCAGTAACATTCTCCCTGCAAGACTCAACCACAGGCTGACTGAGGGTGATGTCAACTCCCAATTAACGAGACAGGAATAGTATTTACTGTGAGGAAACTCAGAATGTGTGCAGACCATATCCTGTCCTTTACATGACATATCCCAGTAGTTAATTCATGCTGATTATGATGATGCAGGCATAGATGTATAACTCCATCTTATGCTTGACTTGTTTTCTTTGCCAGGTAAATTCTATTTAACCATTAGATTCCAGCCTTCCAGTTGCTCAGTCCAGAATCATGGGGATATGGCTAAATCCTGTCATTCTTTCCCACCCACATGCTATCCATCAGTAAATCATGTCAGTTTTAGCTACAAAATATATTCCAAATTTGACAACGTATCATCACCTCCACTGCTTCCACTCTGGTCCAAACCACTATCGTCTCTCATTTGGATAATTACAATAACCTCCTGACTGGGTCCTCTGCTTCTACCTTTGCTCCCCCTGCAGTCAATTTCAAGTCCCTGGGCGGTGAAAATGGTTAATATGCTCTGCAGCTACCCAAAAGATTGGTGGCTTGAATCCATCTAGAAACATCTTGGAAGAAAGGCTTGTTGATCTACTTCTGGGCAATCAGCCATTTCAAATCCCTATGGAGCACAGTTCTCTGATCACAAGGGTCAATATACATTAGAATCAACTCATCAGCAACTGGTACTGGTAATGCTGGTATTCTATCTCAACAAAGCAGCCAGATAATAAAACATTTTTTAAATGTTACTCATGTGCTCAAATCCTCCAGTGTTTCCCATCACCAGGCAGAGTAAAAGCCAAAGTCCTCATTGTGGCTTACAACATCCTACACTATGGCCCCTCTTCCTTTCATCGTTTCATCTTTCTGCTCCAGCCGCACTGGCCTCTGTGTGAATGCTTTTCCTACTGATCTGTACATGGCCTTGCCCAAATGTTGGTTTCTTTTCTATCCAGTCTTCCTTGACTGATTTAAAACCAGCCCCTGCCTGTCTCCCTGATACCTTCTTCCTACTTTATTGATCTCCATTACTCTTATCATCATTTTACGTACTTTATATGTTTTGTATACTTGGTTTTTGATGTCTTCTTCCTCTGGACTGTAGGCTTCACAGGGGCAGGGATTTTCATTTGCTCATGGCAACCCTATGTACAATGGAACTTGTGCTGCCTTCTCCTGTGTCATCCTCATGATCAGGTGTGTATTGGGCCACTTTATGAGGCTGATTTTAGGAAATAGATCACCAGTCTCTCTTACTCTGGAAGCTTAAACCCATTCAGCATCATAGCAACATGTAAGCCTCCATTGAGAGATGGATAGTGGCTACACATGAGGTGTATTGGCCAGTAATAGAACCCACAGGTCTCCTGCACGCAATGTGAGATTCTACCACAGAACCCCTCCTTGCCTTCAGTGCCTAGTATTAAAAAACAGCAAAAACCTACTGCTGTCAAGTCAACTCCTACTCATACTGACTTTATAGTGCCTGGAAGAGTGCTGGGCATATAGTGGGTTCTCAAACAAGTACTTGTGAGTATTGAGTGCTTTCCAGACAAGACTTACTTCTGACTATAATTAAGATACTTCAAGTGAATATTTATTTTGGAGTAAATCCAGAGATTGAAACTACTTTCCTTACCCCTCACCTCAATTGGACAGGAAATTTGACAGGATATGAGATGGTGTGGTAAGGTCCAGTATGGCAAGAGGTGTATTCAGAGCAGGAGACCAAACACTCAGAAACAGTTTTTGGAGGGATTGTACTAGCCTCTCTGCACCTTTTTGCTCCATCTCTGCAATGTACTGTGAGTTGGCTGGTTGAGTTTATGGCTTTAATTGGAGTCATAAAAGCTATCAAGTTTAAAATTGGAAAGGAATGAATTATATCCATGTCTTTTGAGAACTGTTTCATCACTAAGCAAATCAATGAATCTCTGATAACCAATTACAAGGTGCTGTTAAAACGTGGACTCTAATCCATATCTGGAGATGTCAAGAAAGAACCATTCCTGACAAGGAAGTGACATGTGAGTGAAGTAGAACTGTAACTTCCATAAGCAGAAGTCTATATGTTAGTTTCATCATAACACCCTCAGGTGTTATTTCACAGCTCACTGTGAAATCTGCCTTCTTGTCCCCAAAATCCTGAGCAGCCAGCTATGGCCAATGAATGTTATATGCCAGCCTTCTTTTTTTTTTTAGTTTTAAAACTTTCCTTTTATTTTCTACTCAGTCTTTTCAATTGTTCCACACAGTTTGTTAGTGTCTAATATATTATTCAAGTATATGATTTTTTTCTCTTTGTCCTAGAATGTAAACTTTTGTTTGCTGATGTTTCTTTCTTTCTTTCTTTTTTTTGGGGGGGGATTTTTTAAATTTAATTTAATTTAATTTTTTTT
>NW_006921803.1:5570032-5576251 GCF_000298275.1 Orycteropus afer afer
CAAGATTATCTTCTCTGTCTGTGTTAATTGGTTTCCCTTTTCTTTGTTGAAGAGGGTCTGTGCAATCCTTCTGCCTAGTCCGCCATCTTGCCGGCCCCAAATTTAATTTTATTTTATGAGCTTGTTTTACATTCAAAGTCACCCGTACATTTAGTTTCATTATGCCAGCCTTCTTTATCCTTTTGTAATTCAGCACAATCATTAAATAAGCCTTTCTCTCTTTTAAAGAAGACATGAGCTTCTGTGCTTTATAACCCCCAACAAACATGCCAAGCAGCTTAAGAAATTATGCTGAATCAGAAAAAACACAAGCTGCCAATTCACATATGTCAAAGGTTTCTTAGCACCACTCAAAGTTTGCTTTGACTACCAAAGCCTACAATGGTAGGTCTGAGTTTCAAGCAAGTCTGAAATGAAAGATCTGGCAGAAAGTTGGTTTTTTTTCCTGATAAATTTCTCCATACATTTTCCTGAGTCTCCTGACACTCATTTTGTCATGCCCCATCATGTTATACCAAACAAAATCCTACAACGTGGTGGAAAACAATTTTAAGAAATCTGGGGGATTATATATCTGTGTAGAGCTCGTGTTAGATGCTCAAATAAATGGCTCCTGGGAACACAGTTTATGTGATTAGATCTGCTAGCACCTGACACTTTCACACTGTTTGTAAGATCGATGAAACACAGAAACCAAGAGCTAGAACTGTGGGAAGGAAAAGCAGAGGTCAAAAGAATCACGCATATATATATTTTATAGAGGAGTGGCAGAACCGGGGAGAAATACTTAATATAAATAAGTTTTCAAAGAATTTTCCAAGGATTTTTTTTATATTTAAACTTCTTTATCTTCTGTTTGCTATAAATACAACTCCATAAAGTAGAGTTCTTGAAATGAAGGAAGTAATAACCTCAGTTTGTGTTAATTGGCCCTTGTTAAGTGTCCTTTCTTGTTGACTCTTTCTGTCCCTCCAAGTCCATTCTCTATCTTCTGTGCCCTCCTTTGTGCCTGTGCTCCTTTGCTAGGACCTTAGCTGATACAATGCTTGCTACCAAGAGTAGCCCAAGGAAACAGACCTTCAGGAGGGTGTGCTGAAACTCGAGTTGCTCATCTATTTGATGAACACATGAATGACCTTCTTGCTATGGATAAAATGGACCTGGTAATGTGTGGCATGTCATGATTTCTCAAATTATCAATGGTGGAGTATGAGATGGAGAGCTGTTGGAAAGTAAGGTTTTTGATGATCAAATAGTGGTTACATCTGGGATTGCTATGACCACAATGGTGATTGTGAAGATTATAGGATTTGTTCACTGCATCTGATTATGTGAAGAGCTTCATAAAAAGAAAACAAGTTTAGGGTCTTGAACTCCCAACTCTAAGAAAGGTGGAGAACAAGGAAACATTTATAATGACAGGAATATGGCTGTGTGTGTGGTCAACAGTGTTGCATTCACTTCACCAAGCTGATCTGACTGTGGCCATTGCTGAGTGCCTCTCAGTCAACACAGAGGCCAGCAATGAGTGCTCCAGAAGGAAATAGCTAACCACCTGGAGGAGGGAGAAATATGTTCTCATGCAATAGATAAAGATTCCAGATTCAAACTTGCCTGTGTGCTTGCGGGTGCTTAAGCCAAGACCTGAAAAATTCCTAGGCATACAGGATGCCTTATTCACTCCCATGGTATGCTTCTCAATAGAGCCACTTGCCAAGGAATTAATTTTATAGCAAAAGAAGTGGCCATTGGGTCATATGCATGGAATACACTGATCTTAGTACAAACTCCACCACCCAGAAGGAAACCAAGGTAGAGGGGAGGGGTAGCAGCAGGGTGACCCATCTTCTTGTTGTTAGGTGCCAGAGATTCAGTTCCAACTCCTAGCAACCCTATGTACAACAGAAAAAAACTGACCCAGTCCTGTGCCAGCCTCATAATCTTTGCCATGCTTGAGCCCATCATTGCAGCCACTGTGTCAATCCATCTCATTGAGGTTCTTCCTCTTTTCACTGACCCTCTAGCTTACCAACCATGATGTCCTTCTCCAGGGAGGGGTCCCTTCTGACAACATGACCAAAGTAGGTGATACAAAGTCTGGCCATTCTCACTCATAAGGAGTATTCTGGCTGCTTTTTCCAAGACAGATTTGTTTGTTCTTCTGGAAGTCCATGATATTTTCCGTATTTTTTGCCAACAGCACAATTCAAAGGCATCAACTCTTATTCAGTCTTCCTTATTCATTGTCCAACTTTCACATGTATTAGGTGAACCTTAGGCTTCAAACTGACATCTTTGCCCTTTAACACTTTAAAGAGGTCCCTTGCAGCAAATTTGCTCAGTGCAATATGTCATTTGATTTGTTGCCTGCTGCTTCCAAGGGGGTTGATTATGGATTCAAGTAAAATGAAATCCTTGACAACTTCAATCTTTTCTCCATTTATCATAATGTTGTTGGTGGTGTAGTGCCTAAGGCATTTGACTGCTAACCAGAAGGCTGGCAGTAAAAACCCACCAGCCTCTCCTCAGAAGAAAGATTGAGCAATCTACTTCTGTAGAGATATTGCCTTGGAAATCCAAGGAGGGGTCACTGGATGGCAGTGTTTTTTTGTTTGCCTATTGGTCCAGTTGTGAGGATTTTTGTTTTCTTTATGTTGAGGTGTAATCCATCCTGAAGGCTGTAGTCTTTGACCTTCACCAGTAGTGCTTCAAATCTTCTTCACTTTCAGCAAGTGAGGTTGTCTCATCTGCATATTGCAGGTTGTTAACGAGTCTTCCTCCAGTCCTGATGCTGCATTTTTTTTTCATATAATTCAGCTTCTCAGATTATTTGCTGAGCATACAGATTGAATAAGTATGATGAAAAGATAAAACCCTGACATGCACTTTTCCTGATTTTCAACCATGTAGTATATCCCCTTGTTCTGTTTCAATGACTGCCTCTTGGTCTATATACATATTCCTCATGAGCACAATTTAATGTTCTGGAATTCCCATTCTTTACAATGTTATCCCTAATTTGTTATGATTCATGCCGTCAAATGCTTGCCTTTTAGTTTGTTGTACCA
This sequence comes from Orycteropus afer afer, assembly GCF_000298275.1. Classification (NCBI taxonomy): domain Eukaryota; kingdom Metazoa; phylum Chordata; class Mammalia; order Tubulidentata; family Orycteropodidae; genus Orycteropus; species Orycteropus afer. The sequence goes on from NW_006921803.1 coordinate 5,573,101, forward strand.
TGGTGGCTTGCATGTTGCTGTGATGCTAGAAGCTATGCCACTGACAATTCAAATACCAGCAGGGTCACCCATGGTGGACAGGTTTCAGCACTTTCAAAACTAAGACAGACTAGGAAGAAGGATGTGGCCAGGTCCACTTTTGAAAAAATTGGCCACTGATAACCTTATGAATAGCAGTGAAACATTGTCTGATATAGAAGAGAAAAGGCCCTTAGGTTGGAAGGTACACACAATACAACTGGGGAAGTAATACCTCCTCAAAGTAGAGTCAACCTTATGGATGTGGATGGAGTAAAGCTTTCAGGACTTCCATTTGCTGATAGGGCATGACTCAAAATGAGAAGAAACAGCTGCAAACATCCATTAATAATCAGAATGTGATGTGTTAAGTATAAATCTAGAAAAATTGGAAGTTGTACAAATGAAATGGAATGCCTAAAGATAGATATCCTAGGCATTAGTGAACTAAAATGGACTGGTATTGACCATTTTGAATTGGACTATCATATGATCTACTATGCAGGGAATGACAAATGGAAGAGGAATGGCATTGTATTTACCATCAAAAAGAACATTTCAAGATCTACACTGAAGGATAATGCTGTCAGTGATAAGCTAATATATATATAGCTCCAGGAAAGACCAGTTAATACTACTATTACTCAAATTTATGCACCATCCACTAAAAGGCAGAGATGAAGAAACTGAAGATTTTTATCAACTTCTGCAGTTTGAAATTGACCAAACATGAAATCAAGGTGTATTGATAATTACTGGTGTCTGGAATGTGAAAGTGGAAAACAAAAAAGGAGCATTGGTAGTTGGAAAATATGGTCTTGGTGATAGAAATGATGGTGGAAATTGCATGATGGAATTCTGCAAGACCAATGACTCATTTATTGCAAATACCTTTTTTCAATAGCATAAATGGCAAGTGTAACATGGACCTCACCTGATGGAATACACAGGAATCAAACTGACATCTGTGGAAAGGGATGGTGGAAAACCTTAGGAGGGTAGAAGTTCAAATTCAGGGTGCTGGCTCTTGAAGAAGCTTTCTCTCTTGGTCAGCTCTGGAAGAAGTTCCTTGTCTCTTTAGCTTGTTTCCTGGTTCCTTGGAGATCTCTCCATGTGACTTGGCATCAGTCTCCCCCCACCTCTGCTTCTTTTGCTTGCTTACTTAATTTCTTTTATATCTCAAAAGACATCAATTTAAAACACACTAATCCTATCTCATTAACGTAACAAAGACAACCTATTCCCAAATGGGATTATAACAACAGGTATAGAGGTTAGCATTTTAAACATATATTTTTTGGGGACACGATTCAATCCCAAACTGACCCAGTACTTGCTGCAGGTATTGCAAAGTGTGCATAAATGCTGGTTTGCTAGATGTTTTCTTCTCTTATAAAGAATAGAAACACATGGGATACCTTATGCTGATTACTGAGGTGGGTGGTTTTTTTTAAGGTTATGAGCAATGTTCTTTTCTGATTTTCTTTAAATAGGGCCATTCTCTAACCAATCGTTTTTACATCAGCAACTTTAGGATAACATTTCTTTTGAGGTATCTTCCAAAAGGAGCTGTGGTGACATAGTGGTAAAGCATTTGCTGCTAACCAAAAGGTTGGTGATTCGAACCCAACAGTTGATCCACAGGAGAAAGATGAGGCAGTCTGTTTCCATAAAAAATTTACAGTTTTGAAAACTCTATGGGGGCAGTTATACTTTATCCTAAAGGTTGCTGTAATTTGAAATCAACTCAATAGCAGTGGGCTTGGGCTCTCGTTATCCTAGCAGTGGCCTAGGGCTTCCCACTCTGAAACAATGGGTTTAGTGTTTTTAGGGAAAAGATGTCAGAGTATATATAGAGGGGCCTCAACAGAACAGTGAAATCATTGCTGAGCTTTGACTGTCAAATTAGATTTTAGTTTGAGTCTACGGCTTGAAAAGAAGCTCAAAAGCCAGTCTTTCTGAAGAAACAAGATGTCATAAATTTCTTTAGTATATCCAGACCCAAGCCTCTCAGACTCAGTTTCTTCCATAATGCAGAGAGGATGCCCCTGCCATCTATGATTCTAGGCATGACATATCCTGAGCAGAAAAGAGATATGGTGAAGAGCAGTCCTTCTCAAGCTCTCTGTGGGAAAGAACCACTTTTCTGAAATATCCAGTTCATCTTGGATTGATAATTTTGTAAAATACCATATAAATGAGTTATAAGAAATATAAAATGGAAAAAAAAAACAGACATATAAAAGCCCTGTATTTTAAAAATTAAATTCAACAGATATATAATTACTCTGCCCAATTGCTTTAAATTCATCTAAAAATGTAATACCAATTTCTGTGCATGTTTTGTTGTGGATCTGTTAAAAACTGTTCATGGCTTTGTATCCATTTGAACAGTGCTAGTGTAAAAGAATTGGAAATCTGGAAATTTACACCCTTTAGCCTTAGAGCTGTTGGAGATGACAGAATACAAGGCTCTCTCCTTGTTTCTGCAACTTTAGCTCCCCCATAGGCATAGAATTCTGCATATCTACTTAAGATCCTTAGGTGGCAAATGGTTAAATATTTGACTACTAACCTAAAGGTTTCAAACCCACCAGCCACTCCTCAGAAGGAAGATGGGGCAATCTATTTCCATAGTGACACTGCCTCGGAAACCCAAGGAGGGGTCGCTATAAGTCGGGACAGACTTGATGACACGTAACAACAACACAACTGGTGGTTCAAACCTACCCAGTGGAGCTATGGAAGAAAGTCCTGGTGATCTGCTTCCACAAAGATTACAGCTAAGAAAACCCTATGGAACAGCTTTACTGTGTAACATGTGGGGTCATCATGAGTCAAAATTGACTTGATGGTCAAAGAGTTTTGTTCTGTTTTTGTTTGGTATCTACTTCATCATGACCAAGGGCAATGTCCCATCTTATTGGTAGTAGGCAGCAAGGGAGGCAGATAAGGAGCTCATAGATGCCTGCAGGTTCCTTGGCAGATGCTAAGAGAAGCTGAATTGTGGACAGAGCCCTGGTAGCATAGTGGCTAAAGCACTTGACTGCTAACCAGAAGCTGGCGGTTCAAACCCACCAGCCACTCCTCAGAAGGAAGGTTGGGCAATCCTACTTCCATAGTGATACTGCCT
>NW_006921803.1:5576386-5580877 GCF_000298275.1 Orycteropus afer afer
ACAACAACAACAGCAACAGTGGTTTGAGGCAAGATATCAAGTGACTGTGTAAAAGAGGTTGTGGATTGGGTGGCCTAGTCCAACATATAGATGGAGAACATGTCAGAGACTCAGAATAGTCTATAGTGCCAATACTAAAACTAGTAGGACTAGTGTTTCAAATACCCACAAGGTCACCCATGGTGGGCAGGTTTCAGTGGAGCTTCCAGACTAAGGCAGATTCAGGAAAAGGAAGGGGCCATCCACTTCTCAAAGAATTGGCCAGTGAAAACCTTATGAATAGCAGTGAAACAATGTCTGATATATTACTGAAAAACTTTATGAACAGCCCTGAAACACTGTCTGATATGGTGCCAGAAGATGAGTCTTTTAAGTTGGAAGGCACTCAAAATACAACCAGGAAAGAGCTTTGTCCTCAAAGTATAGTTGACCTTAATGATATGGTTGGAGTAAAGTTTTTGAGACCTCCATTTGCTGATGTGTGAGGACTCAAAGTGGAAAGAAACATCTGCAAACATCCATTAATAATTGGAACATGGAATGTACAAAGTACAAATCTTGGAAAATTGGAAGTTGTCAGAAATGAAATGGAACACATAAAGATCAATATCCTAGGCATAAGTGAACTGAAATGGACTGGTTTTTAATGTTTTGAATAAGACAACCATATGATCTGCCATGCCAGGAAAGACAATTTGAAAAGGAATGGTGTGTGTTCATCATCACAAAGAATGTTTCAAGATCTGTCCTGAAGTACAATGCTGTCAGTGATAGGATAATATCCATATGCCTACAAGGAAATCCCATTAAGATTACTATTATTAAAATTTATGCACCACCCCCCAAAGCCAAAGATGAGGAAATTGAAGATTTTTACCAACTTCTGCAGTCTGATATTGACCAAACATGTAATCATGATGTATTGATTATTACTGGTGATTGGAATGGGAAAGTTGGAAACAAAGAAGACTCACCAGTAGTTGGAAAATATGGCCTTGGTGAGAGAAATAAAGCATAATAGAATTTTGCAAGACCAATGACTTATTCATGGAAAATACCTTTTTCAACAACATAAATGGCAGCTATACATGTGGATCTTGCCAGGTGGAATACACATGAATCAGATCAACTACATCTGTGAAAGAGATGATGGAGAAGCTCAATATCTTCAGCCAAGACAAGGCCAGGAGCTGATTGTGAAACAGACAATCAACTGCTCATATGCAAGTGAAGTTGAAGCTGAAGACAATTAAAACAAGTCATCGGGAGCCAAAATATGACCTTGATTATATCCCACCTGAATTCAGAGACCATCAGAAAAATAGATTTGACACATTGAACACCAGTGAATGAAAACCAGAGAAATTGTGGGATGACATCAAGAACATTATCCATGAAGAAAGCAAAAGGTCATTAAAAAGATAGGAAAGGAAGAAAAGACCAAAATGGATGTCAGAAGAGACTCTGAAACTCGTTCTTGAATGGAGAGTAGCTAAAGGGAATGGAAGCAATGACAAGATAAAAGAGCCAAACAGAAGATTTTAAAGAGCAGCTTGAAAAGAGAAAGTCAGTCATTATAATGAAATGTGCAAGGACCTGGAGTTAGAAAAGCAAAAGGGAAGAACACATATGGCATTACTCAAGCTGAAAGAACTGAAGAAAAAAATCAAGCCTTGAGTTGCACTATTGAAAGATTCTATGGGCAAAATACTGAATGATGTAGGAAACATCAGAAAAAGATGTAGGAATACGCTGAGTCACTGTACCAAAAAGAACTGGTCGATGTTCATCCATTTCAGGAGGTAGCATATGATCAAGAGCCAAAGATATTGAAGGAAGAGGTCAAAGCTGCACCAAAGAAACTGGCAAAAACAAGGCTCCAGGAATTGACAGAATACCCACTGAAATGTTTCAATAAATGATGCCACAGTGCAGGCACTTACTTGTCTATGCCAAGAAATTTGGAAGACAGCTTACTGGCCAGCTGACTGCAAGAGATCCATATTTGTACCCATTCCAAAGAAAGGTGATCCAACAGAGTTTGGAAATTATTGAACAATATAATTAATATGACACACAAGTAAAATTTTGCTGAAGATAACTCAAAAAATGGTTGCAGCAGTATATTGACAGGGAACTCCCAGAAATGCAAACTGGATTCAGAGAAGAACATGGAATGAGGGATATCGCTGTTGATGTCAGATGGATCTTAGCTGAAAGCAAAGAATAACAGAAAGATGTTTCCTTGTGTTTTATTAACTATGCAAAAGCATTTGATTGTGTGGATCATAACAAATTATGGATAACATTGAGAAGAATGGGAATTCCAGAACCCTTAGTTTTGCTCATGAAGAACCTGTACATTGTCCAAGAAGCAGTCATTCAAACAGAGCAAAGTGATACTGCATGGTTTAAAATCTGGAAGGGTGTGTGTCAGGGTTGTATCTGGCCACCATACTTATTTAATCTGTATGCTGAGCAAATAATTTGAGAAGCTGGACTATATGGAGAAGAAAGTGTCATCAGGATTGGAGGAAGACTCATTAGCAACCTGCGATATTACAGACAACACAACTTTGCTTGCCAAAAGTGAGGATGACTTGAAGCACTTACTGATGAAGAGTAAAGACTATGGTCTGCAGTATGCCTTATACCTGAACATAAAGAAAACGAAAATCCTCACAAATGAATCAATAAAAACATCACAATAAATGGAAAAAAGATTGAAATTGTCAAAGATTTCATATTATTTGGTTCCACAACCAACATCCATGTAAACAGCAGTCAAGAAAGCAGACAATGTATTACACTGGGGAAATCTGCTGTAAAAGACCTCTTTAAAGAGCTGAAAAGCAAAGATGTCTCTTTGAAGACTAACGTGCACCTAACCCAAGCCATGGTATTTTCAGTTACCTCATATGCATGTGAAAGCTGTACAATGAATAAGGAAGACCGAAGAGGAGTTGATGCTTTTGAGTTGTGGTGTTGGCAAATAATACTGAAAGTACCATGGACTGCCAGAAGAACTAACTCATCTGTCCTCGAAGAAGTGCAGCCGGAATGCTCCTTGGAAGTGAGAATGGCCAGACTTTGTCTCACCTGCTTTGGTTATGTTGTTAGAAGGGACCATTCCCTGGAGAAGGATATCATGCTTGGTAAGGTGGAGGGTCAGTGCAAAAGGGGAAGGCCCTCAACAAGATGGATTGACATAGCAGCTGCAACGATGGACTCAGGTATAGAGAGAATTGTGAACTTGGGGCAGGACCAGGCAGTGTTTCCTTCTGTTGTACATAGTGTCACTGTGAGTTGGAGCCGACTCGATGGCATCTAACAACAATAACAGTAAGACTAGTAGGACATGACCAAGCAGAGAGGGACTACAGGCTACACCAGCTACAAACTTTAGCAGCCAAAAACCAAAACCAAGTCCATTGCCGTAAAGTTGATTCCAACACGTAGGAACTCTAAAGTACAGAGTAGAACTTCCCCTTAGGATTTTTGAGGTTACAACTCTTTATGAAGCAGACTGCCACATTTTTCTCCCACAGAGTGGGTGGGTTCCATCCACTGACCTTTAGGTTAGCAGCTGAGCACTTAACCATTGTGCCAGTAGGGCTGTGGATGCCTACAAAATGCTCAGGGACAGAATAAGTCACACCCAGAACAGCTACTCCTCAGGAGAGGACCACACAGAGTGTGAATTCCAGGACACTGCTTTCCTAGGGTATCATCAAGTCATATAGGACCCACTTCTTTTCCACATACTCAGACACCTTCTTGGAGGGTGTAAATATGAAGGACTGAGCCTTTTGCTGAAAAAGATTAAACATTTACCCAAATAGACCATTAAATTTCTTCTTTCTGACTAAATTTATGAGGTTGTATTAAAGTAATGTATCTGTTCTATGTAATAAAGAAAATCAGATCAGTTACAAATAAAATAAAATAAAATAAGGTATATTTTGCTGTACATCTAGGATATAATGTTTAAAACATTAACCACTATGCTTGATGAACATATTGCAACCTCCAACAAAATCATAAATATTAGGAAGAAAGGGATAATGGATATTAGGTAGGCATTCAATTGTGTCTAAGGAGCTTAAAGCCTAGGCGATATTATCATTTTTGCCTAATTTTGTTTCCAAGGGCTATAAAAACTCAGTACACATATGGCAAAAGATAGGCTCTTTATAAATACTTTCAATTAGTAAATCAAGAATCATTGCTGGCAAATTCCAATCTTCATAGATCATCAGTCTGAATTTTTACCAAAGAAGCTCTGAAAATTATGTACATGTGTCTGGTTGAGGAGATTTGTTTCATTGTGTTACTGAAGGTCTACATAGTATTTCTCTCCCGAAATTGTTGACAGCAATTTGTTCGTGGCAGGTTTTTTTTAATTGTGATTTGGGTGAAGATTTACAGAGAAAATTCACTTTCCATATAGCAGTTCACATATACTTTGTCTCATGTCATTGACCACAGTTT
>NW_006921803.1:5588889-5593859 GCF_000298275.1 Orycteropus afer afer
TAGTATGTTATGCCAATTGAGCTTGATGTCCCCTATGACTATGGTCCCAAGCCCACAGGTTCAACTACTCGGTCCCTCTGGGTAGCTGGCTGTGACCAAGCAGTGACCATTTGTGGCAGTTTTGACCTGCACTTCTCTGGAAATAGATTAGTTTTACAAAGTCCATTTATTTGTATGCAACCCAGGTCATTGCACAAAAGAAAAACTCAGTGTTTTGTTTTTACTTTACTATGACTATTGTTTATTTTTCCTGTCCTGATCTGGATAAAAAGCAGCACAGGAAGACACTGATTTCATGGAGCTACAGCTTTTATGTTTCACTATGCAAATTATAACCCAGATGAATAAATTAGAAAACATTCTCTATTTCATATTTTCCCCTTAACAAATCACCATAACAATAATTTATCACTTTCTCCTAACTGGTTTCAAGGTCAAAAATAGTTATTGGGGGTTCTTACTAACTTGGGCATGTTCTTACTGTACCATTTGGAAATCAAGAGCAAAACAAATAGAAAGCACGAAGGGAGAGAAAATGGCATGATGGATTCTGACTGATTATTAAGCAAATGACAAAGCACACCAAAAGCTGTATTTACCAGAGAATGGTCATAAAGTTTTCCTGTTCATCTGCCCATCCATCCATCCGTCCATCCATCCATCCTTTCATTCAAAACAGTATATTGTTGTTAGCTGCTGTTGGGTTGTCTGTGACTCATAGTGACTCTAAACACAACAGAACAAAACAGTGCTTGGTCCTGCACCATTCTCACAATCCTTGCTACGCTTGAGCCCATCATTGCAGCCACTGTGCCAATCCATCTTGTTGAGGATCTTCTCCATTTTCAGTGGCCTTCTACTTCATGAAGCATGATATCCTTCTTCAGGGACAGGCCCCTTCTGAAAACATGACCAAAGTAGGTGAGGTGAAGTCTGGCCATTCTCGCATGTAAGAAACATTCTGACTGCACTTCTTCCACGACAGATTTGTTCATTTTTCTGGCAGTCCATGGTATTTTCAGTATTATTTGGCAACACCAAATTCAAAAGCATCAAATCTTCTTTGGAGGTCCTTATACATGTCCAGCTTTCACATGCATATGAGGTGATTGAAAATACCATGGCTTGAGTTAGGTACATTTTAGTCTTCAATGTGACATCTTTGCTCTTTAACATGAAAGAGGTCCCTTACTGCAGATTTGCCCAGTGAAATACGACATCTGGTTTCTTGACTGCTGCTTCCAACTGTGTCGATTGTGGATCCAAGTAAAATGAAATCCCTGACAACTTCATTCTTTTTTCTAATTATCATGATTTTGCTCTGTAAATCTTCACCCAAATCACAATAAAACAAAACAAAAACAAAAACAAAGGAAACAAAAGTCCTCACAATTGGACCAATCAGCAAAATCATGAATCCAAACTGAAGGCTGTAGTCTTTGCTCTTTCAAGTTGTCTTCAGTTTCAGCAAGCAAGGTTGTGTCATCTGCATATCACAGATTGTTAATGAGTCTTCCTTCTTGGATTATTTGCTCAACATACAGATTGAATAAATAAAGTGAAAGGATACAGTCCTGACACACACATTTCCTGATTTTAAACCATGCACTATCCCTTGTTCTGTTTAAACAACAGCCTCTTGGTCAATGTATAGCTTCTTCCTGAGCACAATTAAGTGTTCTGGAATTCCCATTCTTTGCAATGTTATCCATAATTTGTTATGATCCACACAGTTAAATGCCTTTGCATAGTTAATAAAACACAGGTAAACATCTTTCTGGTATTTGCTTTCAACCAAGATCCACCTGACATCAGCAATGGCATCCCTCATTCATGACCTCTTCTGAATCTAGCTTGAATTTCTGGGAGTTCCCTGTCAGTTTACTGCTGAAACCACTTTTGAATTATCTTTAGGAAAATTTTTACTTGTGTGTGATATTAATAATATTGTTCAATAATTTCCACATTTTGTTTGATCACCTTTTTCTGGAATGGGCACAATATGGATCTCTTCCAGTTGATTGGCCAGCCATAAATGAATACACACTTCTAGCACTGTATTCATTTGTTGAAACATCTCGTTGGTATTCTGTCAATTCTCCAGGACTTGTTTTTTGCCAATTCCTTCAGTGCAGCTTAGACTTCTTCCTTCAGTACCATTGGTTTTTGATCATATGCTACCTCCTGAAATGGTTGAATGTCAATTATTTTTGGTATATTGACTCAGTGTATTCTTTCCATCTTCTTTGGTGCTTCCTGCATTGTTCAATATTTTGCCCATAGAATCCTCCAACACTGCAACTTGAGGCTTGAATTTTCACTTTCATTCCTTCAGCTTGAAAAATGCTGGGCATGTTCTTCTTCTTTGGTTTTCTAATTCCAGTTCTTTGCACATTTCATTGTAATACTTTACTTTGTCTTCTTGAGCTGCTCTTTGAGAGCTTCTGCTCAGCTCTTTTATTTCATGATTTCTTCCATTTGCTTTAGCTACTCTCCATTCAAGGGCAAGCTTCACAGTCTCTCCTGATATCAATTTTGGTCTTTATCTTCCTTTCCCATCTTGTTAATGATCTCTTGCTTTCTTCATGTATGATGTTCTTGATGTTATTCCACAACTTGTCTGGTCTTTAGTCACTAGTGCATCAAATCTTTTCTTCAGATAGTTTCTAAATTCAGATGGAGTATTTTGGCTCTTTTGGACTTGTTTTCATTTTCTTCAGCTTCAACTTCAACTTTCATATGAGCAATTAACAGTCTGTTCCATAGTCAGCTTCTGGTTTTGTTTTGACTGATGACATTGAGCTTCTCTATCGCCTCTTTGTAGTCAATTTGATTTTGTAGTCAAAGTTTATTGGAGGGTTAAAATGATGAATAAGATATAATGCTCTTGAAGATGACAAAAATACACATTACTATTACAGAAAACACAGAGATTTTTGCAGTTTGGGATGGGAGTAAGTGGTGGGTATGAAGTGTGGTGTGGCCAGGGAAAGCTTAGCAAAGATAAAGCCATTAAGTTCAAACCTGAAAGACTTGAACATGTGAAGATTATGTGGGTAGGTAAAGAAGATGTCCACATTTTAGTCAGAGAGAACAGCATGAGCAAACAATCTAAACGAAGAAACCATAGGATATGTATAAGGTACTGTGGACTATGTATTTTGTCAGGAGAAGAGAACTTACTGAGGGAACTTACTTGAAAGAGCAAAGCCTTACTGTGTGGATCATAAATTTATGTTTATTACTTCTTCAGAAAATGTTTCCTTGTGTCTCCACGGTGTTGGATACACTTTCGCAGTCCTCCCACAGTATCCTTTACTTATGGATTCATGGCTAAGCAGCAAGAATATGACTCAAAAGTCTAGCTGAGGCAGTGTTTTTCAATGTTCAAGTTGTAGTTTGAAATAATTTTGTTGATTTCTTTTAGAGTTCATGATGATTTGGCTTACCCACCTATTTATTATTTTTCGTGCTCTTTATTTCATCTTGAACGACCAAGATTCCATCTGGGATCATTCTCCTTTTATTTGAAGAACTCCATTAAGTATTACTTTATTAAAAAAAAAAAAAAAAAAAAAAAACCCAAAGTCTGTTGCTGTTGAGTTGATTCTGACTCAGCAACCATGTAGGATAGAGTAGAACTGCCCCCATAGAGTTGGGAAGGCTGTAAATCTTTACCAAAGCAAGCTACCACATCTTTCTCCCTTTGAGTAGCTGGTAGGTTCGAACCACTGACCTTTCTGTTAGCAGCCAAGTGCTTACCCACTGCACCACTGGGGTGCCAAGTATTACTTCAGTGGCTGCAAATTCTCTCGGTTTTTGCTTGCATGACAACATTTTCATTTTATGTTCATTTTTGAAGGATAATTTCCTTAGGTACACAATTCAAGGTTGGCAGTTATTTTCTTTTTATATTTGGAAGATACTATTTCATTTTCTGCTTTTTGCTTGGGGTGGCTCTATTTTAAGATTGGGGCCTGAGGAAGGTGGGTCCGGGTCTGGGGCTGCATTTTGTTTGGGGGATGGCTATATTTTAAGGCTGTTGCCTGAGGTAGGCAGGTGCAGAGGGGTTAGGAACAACTAAAGGAGACAAATTTGTCAGTTTGTCATCCTGTGGTGGCTTGCGTGTTGCTGTGAGGCTGGAGGCTATGTCACCATGTTGCAAAGTGCCAGTGGGGTTATTCATGGTGGAGAGGTTTCATTAGATCTTCTGGGCTAAGACAGACTTGGAATAAGGAAGAGGCCATCCACATCTCAAAAAATTGGCCAGTGAAAACCTTATGAACAGCAGTGAAATGCTGTCTGATATATTACTGGAAAAATTTATGAACAGCCCTTAAACATTGTCTCATATAGTGCCAGAAGATGAGCCAGTCAGGTCAGAAGGCACTCAAAATTTGACTGCAGAAGAGATGACTTCTCAGAGCAGAGATGATCTTAACGATATAGATAGAGTAAAGCTTTCGGGACTTCCATTGACTGATATGGCGTGACTCAAAATGAGTAGAAACAGATGCAAACATCTATTAATAATTGGAACATGGACTGTATGAAGTATGAATCTAGGAAAATTGAAAGCTGTCAAAAATGAAATGGAATGCATAAAGATCGATATCCTAGGCATCAGTGAGCTGAAATGGATTGGTTTTGGCCATTTTGAGTATTATCTACTGTGTGGGAATGACAAGTCGAAGAGGAATGGTGTGGCATTCATCATCACAAAGAATGTGTCAAGATCTATCCTGAAGTACAATGCTTTCAGTGACAGGATAATATCCATATGCTTACAAGGAAGGCTCTGGTAGCATCGTGCCTAAGGCACTTGACTGCTAACCAGAAGGCTGGTGGTTCAAACCCACCAGCCACTCCTCGGAAAGAAGGTTGGGCAATCTACTTCCGTAGTGATACTGCCTAGGAAACCCAAGGAGGGGTAGCTATGAGTTGGGGCCGACTTGACAGCACATAACAAC
>NW_006921803.1:5595903-5597306 GCF_000298275.1 Orycteropus afer afer
TTGGTAGCTATTGAGAACGGTATTGATTTTCTTATTTCTTTTTCAGCAATCTCTTTGCTGGTGTAGAGGAATCCAACTGATTTTTGGATGTTGATCTTAAAAGATATCTTTTTGAAAACATTAGACACCTAATCCAAGCCATGATATTTTCAATCGCCTCATATGCTTGTGAGAGCTGGACAATGAACAAGGAAGACTGAAGAAGTGTTGATGCTTTTGAGTTGTGGTGCTGGTGAAGAATACTGAAAGTACCATGGACTGCCAAAAGAATAACAAATCTGTCCTGGAGGAAGTGCAACTGGAATGCTCCTTGGAAGCAAGAATGGCCAGGGTTTGTCTCACCTACTTTAGTCACATTGTTAGAAGGTACCATTCCCTGGAGAAAGATATCATGCTTGGTAAAGTGGAGGGTCAGTGAAGAAGGAGAAGGCCCTCAACGAGATGGATTGACACAGTGGCTGTAATGATGGGCTCACGTATATAGCAAGGATCGTGATGCTGGTGCAGGAGCGAACAGTGTTTTGTTCTATCGTACATAGGGCCACTATGAGTTAGAGCCAACTTGATGACACCTAACAACAAGAACAACAACAACCTCCTTGACAAGCTCTAAATTCCAATATTTGTCACCCTATCATCCATGCACAGTTTTTTAATTTGCAACTGTTTTGGGGAAAATGGCATATGAACTGTCAGGCTCACATTTCACCAAAATATTGGTCCCTTAAGTCATGGCCATATTGGTAGCCCTGAACTCTACTTTTTGACCCTTCTAGCTCTGGTAGCATAATGCCTAAGGCACTTTACTGCTAACCAGAAGGCTGGCAGTTCAAACCTATCAGCCACTCCTCAGAAGGAAGGTTGAGAAATCTACTTCTGTAGTGATATCACCTTGGAAAACCAAGGAGGGGTCGCTATGAGTCAGGTCCGACTTGACAGCACCTAACAACAACAACAACAAAAACAACTCAATAATATCCCACAAAGTTTAGAACACTACTTTTTCTGTCTTTGATGCCTTGCTCTGTGACTTAGCAAATGCCCCAATAGGGAAAAGTAGCAGTTGCAATTCTTGATTTCTTTGTTTGCTCTTCAATACCTTCGAACACATAATTAATTAATTATTATTATTTTTAATTGTAAATATGAGTGGATGGCTATGTATACTCTTTAAAGCTAGAGAAGCAGGAAATTACCTTTGGCTGCTGATATTAAACACCCATGCCATCTGACATCTTATACTTGTATACTTAAGTTTTGAGATGTTCTGATCAGTTGAATACTTTCTTCACCATTGAACATTTCTAAAACATCAGGAGTTAGTTTCCATACAACCAGAATGAAATAAATAAAAATTTATAAATTAAAATTCCTCTTTAATGTTTTGCTCTTTCATTTAAGGA
>NW_006921803.1:5597406-5605304 GCF_000298275.1 Orycteropus afer afer
TATTCAAATTTACACACCAACCAGCAAAGCCAAAGATGAGGAAATTGAAGATTCTTACCAATTCTGCAGTCTGAAATTGACTGAACATGCAATCAAGATGTGCTGATTATCACTGGTGATTGGAACGCAAAAGTTGGTAACAAAGAAGAATCATCGGTAGTTGGAAAATTTGGCCTTGGTGACAGAAATAACGCTGGAGATTGCATGATAGAGTTTTGCAAGACCAACAACTTACTCATTGCAAATACCTTTTTCAACAACACAAACTGTTGGTATACATATGGACTTTGCCTGATGGAGTACATAGGAATCAGATTGACTACATCTGTGGCAAGAGGTGATGGAAAAGCTTGAAATCTTCAGTCAAAACAAGGCCAGGAAGTGATTGTGAAACAGACCATCAACTGCATCTATGCAAGTTCAACTTGAAAACAATTAAAACAAGTCCACAAGACCCAAAGTGTGACCTTGCATACCTCCTTCCTGAATGTAGAGACCATCTAAAGAATAGATTTGATGCGTTGAACACCAATGACCGAAAAGCAGAGGAATTGTGGGATGACATCAAGAACATCATCCATGAAGAAAGCAAAGGTTATTAAAAAGATAGGAAAGGAAGAAAAGACCAAAATGGATGTCAGAAGAGACTCTGAAACTTGCCGTTGAGCGAAGAGTAGCTAAAGCAAATGGAAGAAACGACAAGATAAAAGAGTTGAACCGAAGATTTCAAAGAGCAGCTTGAGAAGACAAAGTCAATTATTATAATGAAATGTGTAAAGACCTGGAGTTAGAAAACCCAGAGGGAAGAACAATCTTGGTATTTCTCAAGCTGAAAGAACTGAAGAAAAAATTTAAGTCTTGAATTGCAATGTTGAAAAGTTCTATGGGCAAGATATTCAGTGATGCAGGAAACATCAAAAAAAGATGGAAGGAATACAGAGTCACTGTACCAAAAAGAATTGGTTGATGTTCATCCATTTCAGGAGATGGCATATGATCAAGAACCAATATTATTGAAGGAAGAAGTTAAAGCTGCATGGAAGGAATTGGCAAAGAACAAGTATCCAGGAATTGATGGAATACCCATTGAGATGTTTCAACAAATGGATGCCATGCTGGAGGCACTCACTCTGCTATGCCAAGAGATTTGGAAGACAGCTACTTGGCTAACTGACTGGAAGAGATCCATATTTGTACCCATTCCAAAGAAAGATGATCCTACAGAATTTAGGAATTATCGAACAATATCATTAATGTCACATGCAAGTAAAATTATACTGAAGATAATTTAAAAATGATTGCAGCAGTGTATTGACAGAGAGCTTCCAGAAATGCAAGCTGGGTTCAGAAGAGGATGTGGAATGAGGGATATCATATCTGATGTCAGATGGATCTTAACTGAAAGCAAAGAATACCAGAAAGATGTTTACTTGTATTTTATTGACTATGCAAAAGCATTAAATTGTGCAGATCATAACAAATTGTGGATAACATTGAGAAGAATGGGAATTCCAAAACACTTAATTGTACTCATGAGGAACCAGTACATAGGTCAGGATGCTGTCATTCGAACAGGACAAGGGGATACTGCATAGTTCAAAATCAAGAAGGGGGTGTGTCAGGGTTGTATCCTTTCACCATACTTACACAATTTGTATGCTGAATAAAAAATGCGAGAAGCTGGATTATATGAAGAAGAACATGGCATAAGGATCGGAGGAAGACTCATCAACAACCAGCAATATGCTGACAACACAACTTTGCTTACTGAAAGTGAGGATGACTTGAAGCACTTACTGACAAAGACTGAAGAATACAGTCTGCAGTATGGATTACTTCTCAATATAAAGAAAACAAAAATCCTCACAACTTGTCCAATAAACAGCTTCATGGTGGATGGAGAAAAGATTGAAGTTGTCAAGGATTTCATATTACTTGGTTCTACAATCAACATCAATGGAAGCAGTAGTCAAGACATTGGACAACGTATTGCATTAGGCAAATCTGCTGGAAAAGATCTCTTTCAAGTACTGAAGAGCAAAGATGTCTCCTTGAAAACTAAGGTAAGCCTAACTCAACCCATGGTATTTTCAGTCACCTCTTATACATGTGAGAGCCTGACAATGAATAAGGAAGACCAAAGAAGAGTTGATGCTTTTGAGTTGTGGTGTTGGAGAAGAATGTTGAGAGTACCATGGTCTGTTAAAAGGACTAACAAATCTGTCCTGGAGGAAGTGCAGCCAGAATGCTCTTTGGAAGTGAGAATGGCCAGACTTCGTCTCACCTATTTTGGTCATGTTGTCAGAAGGGACAATTCCCTGGAGAAAGATATCATCCTTGGTAAAGAGGAGGGTCAACAAAGAAAGGGAAGGCCCTCAATGAGATGGATATACACAGTAGCTGCAATGATGGGCTCAGGTATAGCAATGTCATGAGGCTGGCACAAGACCAGGCATTGTTTCATTCTACTTTGCATAGGGTCACTCAGAGTCGGAGATGACTCAGTGGCACCTAACAACAACACAGTAGCACTCCATTTTCTTTAATTTCCTTAATTCCTGTTGGACATTTTGAAAAGTTGACTTTTGGTCTTTTACTTCTCCTTTGAAGGGAATGTGTCTTCTAATTTCTTTTAAGATTTTCTATTTGTTTTGACTTTCAGTAGTTTTACTACAAGGAGCTCTCGTGGCACAGTACCTAAGTCATTTCACTGCTAACCAGTAGGTTGGTAGTTCAAACCCACCAGCCACTCTGCAGAAGGAAGATGGGGCAATCTACTTCTGTGAAGAGTTACTACCTTGGAAACCCAGTGAGGGTTGCTATGAGTTGGAACTGACTCAATTGCAGTGAGTTTGGTTTTTAGTTTGAATTTTGCTATTATGTGTATAAGCATGGTTTTCTTTGTAGTTATCCTTATTTATACAAAGAGTTTCTTAAATTTCTGGTGTATTTCATAAGTTTTGTAAAACTTTTCCTTTAGGAACTTCAGTTACAAATATATTCTTTATGTTGTGTATGACTTTTTTTTTCCTCCTCCTTTTGAATTACTAGCCATCAATCTGGATATTTTCAGTTGGATGCTCTTCCAGGTCATTAATCTTGTATTTTCCTGTGCCCTGGTGGCATGGTGCCTAAGGCACATGACTATTAACCAGAAAGTTGGTGGTGCAAACCCACCAGCTGATCCATGGAAGGAAGATGGGACAATCTAGTTCATTTACTACCTTGGAAACCCAAAGGAGTTGCTATGAGTTGGAATTGAGTTGATGGCCATGAGCTTAGTTTTGATTTTTGGTGTGGTGTTAGACCCATTTACTTAATTTTAAATGATCGTTATTATATATTTATGTTCTAATTCTCTGATGATGTCCATTTTATCGCTTTTTTTGTAAATATTAATCATGTTGTTGTTGTTGTTATTTGCCATCGAGTCGGCCCTGACTCATAGTTGTTTCAAATTCTGTGTTTGGTAAAGTCAGTATTTGGATCATTCATTGGTCAGTTTCCATTGTCTATCCTTGTTCTAAAAGAAGCCCTTGTGGCACAGTGGTTAAGCACTCAGTCTGCTAACTAAGAGGTTGGTGATTTGAACCCACCAGCTGTTCCATGGAAAAAAAATATGACAATGATCTTCTGTAAAGATTTACAGTCTTGGAAATCCTATGGAGCAGTTCTAGTCAGTCCTACAGTGTCATTGTAAGTTGGAATTGACTCAACTAAAAAACCAAACTCACTACCGTCAAGTTGGATCTGACTCACAGTGACCTCTCCTTGGGTTTGCGAGGTGGGTATCTCTATGGAAGTAGATTGCCCAACTTTCCTTTAGAGGAGTGGCTGGTGGGTTTCAACTGCCAGCCTTCTGGTTAGCAGTCAAATGCCACCAGAGCTCCTTGGAATTGACTAGACAGCAACAAGTTTTTTTTTTTCTTCTTTAAATTTTTATTTACTTTGTTGTTGTTAAGAATATCCATAGCAAACCACATCAATGCAACAGTTTTGACATGTACAATTTAGTGATATTGATTACCTTCTTTGAATTGTGCAACCATTCTTACCCTCCTTTTCTGAGTTGATCCTCCCTCATCAATATAAACTCACTGCTCCCTAAGGTTCCTATCTAAACTTTCCAGTTGCCGTTGTCACTTTGATCCCATATAGACAGTTCTTAAAAGACCATAATGTTAAAGGCAGACTCTTTTTACTAGTAAATGTAAACTATTGTATAGTGTAGCCATGAGTTAGAATTGACTTGATAGCAGTGGGTTTGCTTTTTTGGTTTTATTTTTCAGTTTTAGGAAGAATTCAGGGGATATTGTTGGTTTAAAGTTTAAAGATTATCACAAAGCAATAGTTTCAGGGGTCATCCACCCTCTATGGCTCCAGGAAGTCTAGAGTTCAAGATAATTCAAAATTCTGTGCTTCATTTTCCCCCTTTTGATAAAAATTCTGCTATGATCTCATGGCAAAGGAAGGTTGTTCTTGGAAGCAATTAGCCACACATTCCATATTCCTATTCCTGACTCTCATTCTTCCTCTGTTGTTCCACATGAATAGAGACCAGATGTTACACCTTGGATGTCAACTTGCAAGCTTTTAAGACCTCAGGCACTATGGAACTAAATAAGAGGTGGAACAGAAACATGTCCCATGAAAACATGATCCTGAGTCTCCAAATCCCATGAGGTGTTTGGTTGCACATAAGCAACCTTAGCAGCTACTTTTTTCCCCCCATTGTTGTAAGTATGTCTATCACACAGCTTTTACCAATTCAACCTTTTACAGGTGTACGATTTATTGACAGTGATTTCAATAATTAGTTGTGCAACTCTACCTTTAATTAATGATATATTTTCATTATCTTTAATTCCCCATTTTCCCCTTCCACTCATCCCTGATAACTACTAATAAACTTTGGTCTCTATACATTTGCATTTTCGTGTCTTGTGAAGTCATACAATATTTGTCCTTTTGTGATTGCCTTATTTTGCTTAGCATAATGCCTCAAGCTCCATCCATATGGCAGCATATATCAAGACTTATTTCTCCTATCAACAGAGTAGTATTCTATTGTATGTATGTGCCACATTTTGTTTAAACATTCATTTATTGATGGGCATTTAAGTTTCCATCTTTTGGCTGTTGTGATTAATGCTGTAGTGAACTTTGGTGTACAAGTCTCTTTTTGAGTCTCTGCTTTCAAGTTTTTTGGTGTATACCTAGAAGTGGAATTGCTGGGTCAAATGGTAGTTCTAATTTTAGTTTTTTGAGAAACTGCCACACTATTTTGCACAATGGTTGTATCATTTTACACTCCCACCAGCAACGAATAAGTGTTCCAATTTCCCCACATCCTCGCTAACATTAGTGACTTTCTGTTTTCTTTTTGGCCATCCTGTTGTTAGGTGCTATTGAATCAGTTCTGACTCACAGCAACCCTGTGTACCACAGAAGGAGACACTGCCTTGCCCTGCACCATCCTTACAATTGTTGCTATGGTTTAGCCTATTGTTATAGCCATAGTATCAATCCATCCTCGAGGATCTTCTTTTTCACTGACCCCCTACTTTACCAAGCGTAGTGTCCTTCTACAGGAACTGGTCCCTCCTGATAACATGTCCAAAGTGTGTGAGACAAAATCTTGCCCTCCCTGCATCTAAGAAGAATTCAGGCTGTACTTCTTCCAAGAGAAATAATGTTCATTCTTCTGGCAGTCGTGGTATGTCTATGATTCTTCACCTATTGAAAAACAAAACAAAACTCACTGCCATGGAGTCAGATCTGACTCATAGCGACTTTTCCTTGGGTTTCTGAGGCAATATCACTATGGAAGTAGATTGCCCAATCTTCTTTCAGAGAAGTGGCTGGTGGGTTTGAACTTCCAGCTTTCTGGTTAGCAGTCAAATGCCTTAGGCACTACGCCACCAGAGCTCTTTCTTCACCTATACCATAATTCAAATTTGTAAATTTTTCTTCAGTTTTCTATATTCATTGTCCAGCTTTCATATGCATATGAGGTGAATGAAAATGCATGACTTATGCAAGCTCAGGACCATGGTCTCAGGAGACATCAAGCTCCATTGGCGCAAAATAGTTCATAAAAATCTTGTTCTACATCCTACTTTGCTGAGTAGCAACCAGGGTCTTAAAAGCTTTTGAACAGCCATCTAAGATGGAACTATTGGTTTCTCCTCATATGGAGCAAAGAATAATGAAGTAAATCAAAGTCATATGGAAACAATTAGCCCAAGGGTCTGATGGACCACAGGAACTTCAGCCTTTATGACCCTGAGACCAGACGAACTAGATGGTGCCTGGCTACCAATGCCAATCACTTGGAAAGGGATCAATAGTGGAGATCCTGGAGAGAGTAGGAGGAAAAATGTGGAATAAAATTCAAAATCACAAAGATGATCAGAATTACTGGTCTAATGGAGATTGGTGAAATCCCCGAGACTATGCCCTGGGTTACCCTTTGGGCCTGGAACTGGACTCATTTCCATGGATTAGCTCAGTAGAAAGGCCTATGAACAGAACACCTACCCCAGGGAGATGCACCCACTTACCCCAGGAAGATGCACCCTTTAGATCAATCAACCACGAGAGATCAGAAGGGCATTCCATCAATTCCTGGAGCCATCTTCTTTTGACTTGATTCCTGTGTTCACCTGTCAAGGTCCATGTATAAAGTTGCCATTTATGGTGTTGAGAAACATATTTGCAATGAATAAGTCATTGGTCTTGCAAAATTCTCTCATGCAATTTCCAGTGTCATTTCTATCACCAACCACTAATACCAAAGATGAAGAAATTGAAGTTTTTTTTTTTAAATAAATGTCTGCAGTTTGAAATTGATCAAACATGCAATCAAGATATTTTGATAATTACTACTAATGGGAATGCAAAGTTGGAAACAAAGAAGAAGGATTAGTAGTTGGAAAATATGACCTTGGAGTTAGAAAACCAAAAGGGAAGAACATGCTTAGCGTTTCTCCAGCTGAAAGAACTGAAGAAGAAATTCAAGCCTTGAGTTGCAATAATGAAAGATTCTATGGGCAAAATATTGAATGATGCAGGAAGCATCAAAAGAAGATGGAAAGAATACACAGAGGCACTGTACCAAAAAGAATTGGTCAATGTTCATCCATTTCAGGAAGTGACATATGATCAAGAGCCAATGGTATTAAAGGAAGAAGTCAAAGCAGCACTGAAGGAATTGGTGAAAAACAAGGCTCCAGGAATTGATGGAATACCCATTGAGAAGTTTCAACAAATGGATGCCATGCTGGAGACATTCCCTCATCTATACCAAGAAATTTGGAAGACAGCTACCTGGCCAATTGACTACAAGAGATCCATATTTGTACACATTCCAAAGAAAGGTGATCCCACAGAATGTGGAGATTATTGAACAATATCATTAAAATCACATGCAAGTAAAATCTTACTGAAAATAATTCAAAAACGGTTATAGCAGTATACTGACAGAGAACTACCAGAAATGAAAGCTGGATTCAGAAGAGGATGTGGAATGAGGGATATCATAGCTGATGTTAGATGGATCTTGGCTGAAGGTAAAGAACACTGGAAAGATGTTTACTTGTGTTTTATTGACTATGCAAAAGCATTTGACTGTATGGATCATCACAAATTATGGATAACATTGAGAAGAGTAAGAATTGTAGAACACTTAATTGTGCTCATGAGGAACCTGTACATAGACCAGGAAGCTCTCTTATGATAGAACAAGGGAATTCTGTATTGTTTCAGGATTGTATCCTTTCACTCTATTTATTCAATGTGTATGCTGAGCAAATAATCCAAGAAGCTGGACTGTATAAAGAAGAACACAGCATCAGGATTGGAGGAAGACTCATTAACAGCCTGCAATATGCAGACAA
>NW_006921803.1:5609484-5615292 GCF_000298275.1 Orycteropus afer afer
CATTCCATTTGATCCCAAGGTTAGTATTATTTCTCCACGCAGATAAAATCCCACTGCCATTGAATCAATTCCAACTCCTAGTGACCGTATAGGACAGCATAGAACTGCCCCATAGCATTTGCAAGGCTGTAAATATAGAAGCAGACTGTCTCATCTTTCTCCCATGGAGCAGATTGTGGGTTGGAACCACTGACCTTTTGGTTAGCAGCCAAATGCCTTAAACACTGAGCCACTAGAACTTTCCAAACAGATAAGAATACAAATTCAGTTGGGCATCATTTGAAATTCAGTGCTTTCTTGGAAGAGTTTTGTTGCTCTTATAAACTATCCTGAAATGGAGATAATAATTGTTTAATTCAGCCTTGTCACTTGCTATAAACACCAGCTGCTATGATTGTAGGTATTCCCACATGGGAGGTTTTCACCAACTGTTAGAAAAAAATAAATTAAAGAGCACAAAACAATCCGGAGTCATGAAGCAGAAGCACACAATATGAGAAAAAGGCCTATAGAAATTCCTACACGTTGTAGTCCATCTATAGCTTACAGTTCAGACTTTTTCTGCTTGATAACTTCTTTTCTTGATAAAGTCCTTTACCAAACTGAAGAAACTATCTTCACTTTCTCTTTTCTTATGTAAAAAAGATATTTAAAACCACGAGGTCCAGGGTAATACACAGTATTACAGCTGAGATTTAGAAATAATCTGTAAATTTTGAGGCAAGAGGCAAAGATTGTTTTCAGGTTCCACTAACTTATGTCTCATAAATTTTCTACTATTATATTTTTAATTGATGTGTAACAATAATAGGTGAGTATGACCTAAGACATAAATAAGTTTTCAAAATACAGTCTGCATTTTGTTTTCAGAAAATGTTAACCTGAGAAACATTTGACTATTGGATCATAGCAAATTATAGATAATATTGTGAAGAATGGGGAATTCCAGAACACTTAATTGTGCTCATGAGGAACCTGTACATAGAAGAAGAGGTAGTCATTTGAACAGAACAAGGGGATACTGCATAGCTTAAAATTAGGAAAGGGATATGTGTCAGGGTTGTATGTCACCATGCTTATTCAATCTGCATGCTGACTACATGCATGTTGGACTATATGAAGAAGAACACGGCATCAGGATTGAGGAAGATTCATTAACAACCTACCATATGCAGATGACACAACCTTGCTTGCTGAAAGTGAAGAAGTCTTGAAGCACTTACTGATGAAGATCAAAAACTGTATACAGCCTTCAGTATGGATTACACTTAAGATAAAGAAACCAAAAGTCCTCACAACTGGACCAATAAGCAAAATTATGATAAATGGAGAAAAGATTGAAGTTGTCAGGGATTTTGTTTTACTTGGATTCACAATCACATTCATAGAAGCTGCAGTCAAGAAATCAAATGACTACATTGGGCAAATCTGCTGCAAAAGACCTATTTAAAGTATTGAAGAGCAAAGACCAAGGTGTGTCTGACCCAAGCCATGGTATTCTCAATAGCCTCATATGCATATGAAAGCTGGACAATAAATAGGGAAGAAGACCAAAGAAGAATTGATGCATTTGAATTATGGTGCTGGTGAAGAATATTGAAAATACCATGGACTGCCAGCAGAACAAACACATTCAACTGTACAAAAAGTACAGCTGAAATGTTTCTTAAAAACAAGAACGGCCACACTTTGTCTTTTGTACTTTTGTCATGTTGTTAGAGGGGACCAGTCCCTGGAGAAGGATATCATGCTTGGTAAAGTAGAGAGTCAGCAAAAAAGGGGAAGATCCTCAACGAGATGAATTGATACAGGACTGAGGCATGGCAGCAGTTATGAGAACGGTTCATGATTAATGTTTTGTTCTGTTCCACCCAGGTTTCTATGAGTGAGAACCAGCTCAACAACAGCTAACAACAACAACAAGAAATATGGTAACAGTCTTCTATTAATATATCTGTTAATACGCCTACTCCTCATGTATCAACTGCCTTGTAATCTGACATTTTGCATTCACAACAGTAGTTAAAAATCTACCATCTGACTGTTAAACATTAGTGACATATATCTGGCAGTAACTAATGCCAGGATGTGAAGCAAGGTAACACGGCTGTGATGGTTAAGGTTATGGCTGGGCCATGATTCTCAACTGCTCTCAATGTTTGATAGTTATGTGATGATGGAGTTTGGCGGTTATGTAATGATGTTGTTGTTGTTGTTATGTGCCATCGAGTCGGTCCCGACTCATAGCGACCCCTCCTTGGGTTTCCGAGGCAGTATCACTACGGAAGTAGGATTGCCCAACCTTCCTTCCGAGGAGTGGCTGATGGGTTTGAACCGCCAGCCTTCTGGTTAGCAGTCAAGTGCTTTAGCCATTATGCTACCAGAGCTCCTATGTAATGATGTAGTCATCCTCTAATCTGCTGATTTTTGCATAACAACCTGGTCTTTGGAACCTAACCAGATTGATTACTGAGGACTGGGTGATACTCTCATTTCCCCTCCCTCAAATGTCCTCTTGTCATTCACTGGGTTCCTTATTCTGTGAACGTTCCATCATCTACCCAGCTATACAGGCCAGGAACCTAATAGTTGTCTCTAACTTGCTTTGTCTCAACTCTCGAAATATCTCAACCACTTGGTCCTGTTCAAACCAAAACCAAGCTTGCTGCCATTGAGTCGGATCCAACTCATAGCCACCCCTCCTTGGATTTCTGAGGTTATATCACTTATGGAGGTAGATTGCCCAATCTTCCTTTTGAGGAGTGGCTGGTGGGTTTGAACCACCAGCCTTCTGGTTAACAGTCAAATGCCTTAGGTACTCCACCACCAGTGCTGTTAGTCCACCTCATGAACTCTCTAAATTTAATTCTATCTACACTGCTACACCACCAGAGCTCCTTCCCTTAGCATAGGTCATCGTTATCTCTTCCTGGGATGACTGCAATGTCTTTCCACCTGGTTTTCTGCCTCCGATCTTGACTCCCTCATGGGTTCTCCACTCTGTAGCCCGGTGAATCTTTAAATGCAAAAATCTTGTCCTTAAAACACTGTGGTGTCACTCTATCCCATCTGTTTAACAAATCCTTAATATGGCTTACTTGGCCTTTTAGGATCTAGCAGCATTATCATCCCAGCCTCATTGATTACTTTTTCTGTGTCAGATGTTCTCAGTTCCTCAAACATGTGTAATTATGTTTGGTCTCAGGGTTTTCGAAAATGTTATTTTTGTTTAGAACACTCTCTTCTTTTGTTCAACACTTTTCACTTTCATCTCATAATTCCTACTCATCTTTAAGGTGTATCTTGAACATTGCTTCCTTTTCAAAATCTTTCTCAGCCTCTTTGATTTCCAGTATGGGCTGGTTGTCCCTTATCTGTGTTCTCATATCTCCTTATACTGTATCATTGTTGCCTTTTTACTAGTAGTTGTCTTTCAATAGAGAGTAAGTTCTATGGCACTAGGGATTGTGTCTGGTTTCTTCATGATTTTATCCCTAGCACCTAATGCAGTACTTGGCACATAGTATGTGTTCAATTAAAATTGTGCTAGTCTTTTGAAACTTGTTATTGCCAAGTTTCTTGTGTTTTGTAGGTCTGTAAACCTACTGCCATTGAGTTGATTCTGACTCATAGTGATCCTATAGGACAGAGTAAAACTGCTCCATAGGGTTTCCAAGGCTGTAAATCTTTACAGAAGCAGACTGCCTCATCCTTCTACCACAGAGCAGCTGGTGGGTTCAAACCACTGACCTCTTGTTTAGCCTCCCAATGCTTTAACCACAGTGCTACCAGAGCTCCTTGTAGGTCTGCAGTGACTTCATTGTTCCCAACCAAAAATTTAAAAATATGATCTGAAAAATATGAGTGTGGATAGAGAAGATGGAGTAAACTCTTGGAAACTTGACCAGTCTAAAAAAATCTTGGTATATTGAGGCTATACTTTTATCTCTTATGTTAACAAAATTGTGAGGAGTGTGGCATAGAGTACCATTTACAATGTTCCATTCTCTAGTGTTTTTAACTCTGACTGTTCACTGACTACACATGGCTTATTATTACAAGAACCAATCAAAGGGTGTGGCTAGACCCTCAGCAATCAAACCAAACCCACTGCCCATGAGTTAATTTTGTCATAGTGACCCTGTAGGACAGAGTAGAAATGCCCTATAGTGTTTCCATGGCTGCAAATCTTTACAGAAGTAGACTGCCACATCTTTCTCCCATGGAGTGGTGGGTGGGTTTAAACCACCAGCCTTTTGATTACCAGCCAAGCACTTTAACCACTGTGCCACCAGGGCTCCTTTAGACCTTCACAAAATTATGGAAAACTTGGATGTGAGAAGAAAGAATTCAGGGGTCCTAGTCCCTGTTCCATAATACATACCTATGGAATTCGGGGCAGGTAATTGCTGTTCTCTGGACTCTGTGGCACAACAGTTAAGCACTTGGCTGAAAAAACTGATGTTTCAAATGCACCAACTCATTGAAAACTCTAAGAGGCAGTTCTGCTCTATCACGAGGTTGCTATGCATCAAAAATCGACTTGACAGCACCTAGCAACAACAATTTCATTATTCTCCTTCTCTGCCTTTCTCTCTTATTGCCCTATCCCCAGATATTGCATGTTTTCTTCTTTTTTAAAATTTTTTTTTCTTTTCTGCTGACCTTCTTGTTTGTCCGGATGGTACAGCCATTTTGATGGTTTACATGTGGCAGCCATTTTGGATATTTAAAATGACGAAGGGCACAGCCATTTTGAATGTTTACAAGCGGCAGCTATATTGGATATTTAAAGTGACCGAGGGTGCAGCCATTTTGAATGTTTACAAGCGGTGGCCATTTTGGATATTTAAAGTGACCGAGGGTGTAATTTTGAATGTTTACAAGCAGTGGTCATTTTGGATATTTAAAGCTACTGAGGGTGCAGCCATTTTGAATGTTTATAAGTGACAACCATTTTGGATTTTAAAGTGATAGCATTCTCATTTGGATTCCAGGGACCTAAGAACAGGTAGTGAGGTGGGAAGCAGGGAGAGGACAGAAAAGGCACAGGGATCCAGGTAAGGGTGGTTGGAGGGGTCTCCAACAGCTAAGGGAGACAAACTTGTCTGTCAGTTTCTCCTACTGTGGTGATGTATTACTGTGAGTCTTGAGGCTGTGCCACTGGTGTTTCAAACCCAGTGGGGTGCACCTGTTGCACAAGTATCAGCCCAGCTTGCAGACTGAGACAAACTAGGAAGAAGAAGGAGGCCATCCACTTCTCAAAGAATTGGCCAGGGAAAACCTTATGAATAGCAGAGAAACACTGTCTGATACATTACTGTGCAAATTTATGAATAGTCAAGAAACATTGTCCAATACAGAAGAGGAAGATGAGTAAATTTTCTTAGAAAGCTCTCAAAGTAGGACTGGAAAAGAGCTGCATTATCAGAGTAAAATCAGCCTTACTCATATGGATAAGGTAAAGCTTTCGAGATCTCCATTTGCTGATGTGGCACCACTCAAACTGAGGAGAAACAGTGGCAAACATCCATTAATAATCAGAACATGGAATGTATGAAGTATGAATCTAGGAAAACTGGAAGTTGTAAAAAATGAAATGGAACGCATGAAGATTGATATCCTAGGCATTAGTGAGCTGAAATGGACTAGTTTTGGCTATTCTGAATCAGACAGCCATATGATCTACTATGCCGGGAATAACAGTTTAGAGAGGAATGGTGTGGCATTCATCATCACAAAGGATGTTTCAAGATCTGTCCTGAAGTACAATGCTGTCAGTGATAGGATAATATCCATACACCTACA
>NW_006921803.1:5618742-5622069 GCF_000298275.1 Orycteropus afer afer
GAAGTAGATTGCCCCATCTTCCTTCTGAGGAGTGGCTGGTGGGTTTGAAGCGCCAGCCTTCTGGTTAGCAGTCAAGTGCCTTAGCCACTATGCTACCAGAGCTCCCAGAATTTCTGCAGTAAAAGATTTTTTTTTCCTTGCCAAATGCCTAATAATAACCTTTACAACATGCCTTTGAAAACATCACGGTAGGTAATCTCTAATGTCAACTTTAGTTTCCCATGAATATAAGAGTCTGGTTCCAGGGCTTTAGACTGTGTTGGGAGAATGCAAATATTTCACCTCATGTTATGTTAACATAAAAATGAAAGTTGAAGGAAATGTTAGGAGAGGCATTGCTGTACATTTCCTAGAAAGATGATCAGTTCTGGAAATGTGTGAGAGGTCATTAAAATGAGAGAATGTGCTAGTGTTGGTGGTGGGTGGGTGGCAAGATGGAAGAAGATGTGTTAAACCAGTCATCATGGCAAAGGACTTGGAACTACTCTCTCTACACCTTCCAGGAGAAATTCATTTTGGTGTTTTTATATTACATTGCTCTCCATGTGCCAATAATGAATGTTTTATCTTTATGTATAATAATAATGATAACATTGCCTGAAAACACATTTTGTCATCAAGTCAATTCTGACTCTGGGTGACTCCGTGTGCATCAGAGTAAAACATTCATTTAATCTCTCACTTTCAGCAGGCACTGTTCTAAAGGATTGATAAGTATTAACTCATTTAATATTCACAGCAACACTTTGAGGTACGAGCTATTATTATTCCTATTTTACAACTGGGAAAATAAAGGCAGAGATAGATTAAGTATTTTGCCCAAGGTCATTAAGCTAGTAAATGTCAAATGTCAATAGATTCAAATGGCTACAAAGTTCATGTTCTGAAGCATGACACCATACTGCTCTTCTGGGCAATTTCAATACAACTTGAATTTTAAAGTTCATTTTAAATTCTTCCTTGTGATGGAATTTCAGGACCACTTGCCAGTATCCAGGGTTTTAACCTTTTTAAATTGAAAATGAATTTAAAAAATCTGCCATCTGGGAGCAGGATATATTAACAATGGGCAAAATATTTATTAATTACTACATGCTGTTAAAGTGTTTAATGGTATTTGGAGTTTAACACCTAATTTTGAATTAAAGCAATTTATGTTGAATAATACCAATAATAATAATACCAATAATAGCTCTGGTAGCATAGTGTCTAAGACACTTGCCTGCTAACCAGACGGCTGGCAGTTCAAACCCACCAGCCACTCCTCAGAAGGAAAGCTGGGCAATCCTACTTCCGTAGTGATACTGCCTCGGAAACCCAAGGAGGGGTCGCTATGAGTCGGGGCCGACTCGACGGCACATAACAACAACAACAACAACAAACAACAATACCAATAATAATAGCAATAATAACCATTGTCAGTTGTTGAGTGATTCTGTTGAGCCAGGAAATTTGATAGGCCACTAGAAGGTAGGCTCAAGGAAGCATCATTATTAACATCATTGTAGGTAAGAAAATTTAAAATATTTGCCAAAGATTAAGTAATCCAGGATTCCATATCCAATATCTATCCTATTCCTACACTCTGCTCTTATTGAAAAATCATGTAGCTATATACCTTAGCAAGATATATATTTAAAAGGAAACAGTGTGACAGTCTTTTATAAGCTTCCTACTTATGATATCTGCTTAAGCACAGCATTCAGAGAATATTTAGATAAGAATTCTTCAAAGTATAAGTGGTCACTTAGACAAATCTCGTAGCTCAAGTACCTTGTCCTTTTGCTGAGGAAGAATGTTAGAGGCTATGGAAACAGAGTAGAGTTTACTAGTCTGAATAAAACAAATGTAGACGAGATCAAGTCATTTTAGGTACACAGAAATATACAAGGAATTATCTATGCAATTTGTATGTTCCAATGGCTCAATGAATTTTTCAGAGTTCTTGTTCACTGATATTTGCTGAGTTGTTCCCACTACAGGTGAAACCTGTGAGGATCTGCACTACCATTTTCTTCTCATGTGTTTTAGATGAGCTCAGTGGGTAGTTAAATTAAGTGTCTACTATTAAAGTTTTCAAATATGGCATTTTATCCACACCCATTCATTTCACCTGCACCTACTTAACTAGGTAATTAATAGACACATGATCCTTTAACTGTGACAGGTTAATTATTTTAAATACAAGCATATCTTAAACATATGGTGAAAGTATATTTCTCTGATGTAAATGTTCTAAATGCATTTTTACTAGAAATAGTTATAAGGGAGAGGTGTGTTATTTGTGAGGAGATGATAGATTAGAGAGCATAAGAGATGGAAGAGGCTAGAAAAGTAGATACACAAAATGACGATCACTGTTATATATGTTGACTTGACAAAATAATGGAATCATGGATCTTGGAGTTGGAAGGGATCTAAAGGACAGTCTGGAGAAGTGCCCAACCTTCAGGCAAGTTTCGTTATCCTCATTTTACAGATGAGGCAAGGATTCTCAGGAAGGTTACATAATCTGCCTAAGGCCAAAAGCTAATAAGTTGGTAGAGAAAGTACTGGAAGTAGGTATTGTAATTTCTCTTGCATTGCCCTTTCCCTAAACTAGGCTGGAAGGCTTTAGTATTGTTTTATGGATTTATAGTATATTTAGGAAGTAACAACAACAACAACAACAACAAAATTTCTTTGTAAAAAAACTACAAAGGAATCAGCTACAGAGATGCTCTACGATGTTTCTTTGGAGAAGGTACTTTTCACCCTCAAGATGTTGAAAACATTGTAAGTATGGTTTTCATCCACTTTCAAACTCCTTTTGCCCTAATAGCTGAATAGAAATATAGGAAGATAGGAAAAATCAATGACTAGGTCAGAAAAGAGTTTTTCCAAGTATAATAAGCCTGTGCCTTCGATGGCTCAGGAAGGATGTTGTTGTCATTGTTAGATACGTTGAGTCGGCTCCGACTCACAGTGACCCCATGTACAACAGAATGAAACACTGCCTGGTCCTGTGCCAGCCTCACAGTCCTTGCTATACCTGAGCCCACTGTTGCAGTCACTGTGTCAATCCATCTCATTGAGGTCCTTCTCCTTCTTCGCTGACCCTCCACTTTACCAAGCATGATATCTTTCTCCAGGGAATGGTCCCTTCTGACAATATGACCAAAGTAGGTGAGACAAAGTCTGGCCATTCTCACTTCCAAGGAGCATTCCGACTGCACTTCCTCCAGGACAGATTTGTTAGTTCTTTTGGCAGTCAATAGTATTTCCAGTATTCTTCGCCAACACTGCAACTTAAAAGCATCAACTCTTTGGTCTTCCTTGTTCATTGTG
>NW_006921803.1:5622989-5626012 GCF_000298275.1 Orycteropus afer afer
ACTGTGTCAATCCATCTCATTGAGGGCCTTCCTCTTTTTCAATGACCCTCTACTTTATCAAGCATGATATCCTTCTCCAGGTTCTGGTCCCTTCCAACAACATGACTGAAATAGAAGAGACAAAATCTGGCCATTCTTTCTTCTAAGGAGCATTCCAACTGTACTTCCTCCAATACAGATTTGTTCCTTCTTCTGACAGTCCATGGGATTTTCAGTATTCTTCACAACACCACATTCAAATGCATAAATTTTACTTTGGTCTTCCCTAGTCATTGTCCAGCTTTCATAAGCATATGAGGCTATTGAAAATACCATGCCTTGGGTCAGGCATACCTTAGTCTTTGCTCTTAACACTCTAAAGGGGTCTTTTGCAGCAGATTTGCCCAGTGCAATATGTTGTCTGATTTCTTGACTGCTACTTCCATGAGTGTTGACTGTGGATCAAAGTTAAATAGAATCTCTGACAACTTCAATTGTTTCTCCATTTATCATTGTGTTGCTATTGGTCCAGTGGTGAGGATTTTGTTTTCCTTATGTTGAGGTGTAATCCATACTGAAGGTCTTTTATCTTCATCAGTAAGTGCTTCATGTCTTATTCACTTTCAATAAGCAAGTTTGTATCATCTGCATATCACAGGCTATTAATGAGTCTTTCTCCAGTCTTGAAGCCACATTCTTTAGTAAATGGAGTACTGATGTTTAATCAAATCATGTTGGTATTCTTCAGTAAAGGAAGGTGTGATGGTTAATTTTATGTCAACATGGCTAACCAGAAGGTTGCGGTTCAAACCCACCAGCCACTCCATGGAAGGAAGACTGGGCAATATACTTCCATAAAATCTTACTGCATCTGAAACACAAAGGGGGTTGCTATGAGTCAGAATTGACTTGATGGCAATGAGGGTTTTGTGTGTGTGTGTGTGTCTAGGCTATGATGCCCAGTGGTTTGGCCAAATGCTCATCTATGAAAGTAGTTACTTCTGATAAACATTTGTGTTCTGGTTACCTAGTGCTGTTCTGACAAGAGTATACCACAAATGGGATGGCTTGAACAAACATGAGTTTATTCTCTCACAATTTGGAGGCTTTAAGTCCAAGTTCAAAGTGCCAGACTTTAGGGGCTAGGTGAAAGTCCCTCAACCTCGGGCTTCCGCTCTGCCTCCTGCTCCTAGCCCACTGGAACTAGAGGATTTTCTTCACTCAGACAGCTGCTGGCTGCTGAGACTGACAAGCCCAAGGTTGACAAGTAAAAAGGCACAGTTCCAATGTTACCAAACCACATGGCAGGCCATTCATTCAAGTCCATTGAAAGTCCCAAGGTAGACAGAGCATGGCAGGCTGCTGAACAACGACACAGCTACATGCAGGATTCAAGCATGCCATAAGCTAGAGACCATTACCAAATCTGTTTCTTATATATGGGAAGCAGACCACATACCCAAAGCAGCAACTCAGCTGCTCCAACAGATTCCACCATGGAGTTAATTACCAATCTCACCATGGGGGAATAACTACATTCAGCTGCCCAGCCACTCACCCAGGCAGGCCCACTCAAGTTGACACACAAACTTAACCACCATAATTTACAATGAGTTGACTTTAAGTCACATCTATATGGTAGGTGGGTGTCATCTAATCTGTTAAAGGTCTAGAGAGAAAAAAAACCGAGGTTTCTCCAGGTATAAGGAATTCTGCCTCAGTGCTAACAGCCAGAGTTTCCAGCCTGCCACCTGACCTATTGGAATCAATACTCTGTCAGTTTCTAGCCTGTTGTTTGACCTAGAGATTTTGGACTTGCCAAAGCCCGCAGTGAGTGAGCCAATTCTTTAAATCTCTCTTTCAGCAAATCATTTCTTCTATTTCTCTGGAGAATCCTAATATAAGATTGATGGCAATTTAATAAGTCAATTGAAAAATATCTGTCTACTCTGAAGTCTATTTCATTTAACTTATCTGTGTATCTGGTGAAAAAAGGAGATGATGAAGGAAATGGTAATTGTATTTTTGTTGTTTTTCCACTAGTGCACTGTAATGATAATTTTTTTTGACAATCTGAGTTCTGATCCTCACTGTGATACCAGCTGTGTGAAACTTCCATCAGCAAGATATAAAACAATATGAGGGTAGCATTATTAAAAATTACATTTGTAAGCTCTCCAATATACTATAAGGGCCACAACTACTAGCAGTACATTGATACCAGGTGGCCATTATGGGCTATGTTACATTTGGCAAGAGTACTTTAACTTTACCTCTTTCTCTCTAGTCATAGAAACATCTCAGAGTACAACTGAATATCCATAATGCTACTCCAGTTTACTAAAGTATTAAAATTATTATTGTTAGTAATGTAACCTAAGTAAGATTGGCTCTTTTTGTGGAATCACATCCAGAGAAAATCAGCCTGGAATTTAAAATAATTGAGAAACAATTTAATCCTTTACATCTTTTAAAAGCCAAACAAAGAAACCTACATTCATGAGGCATAGTAAATGTCCTTCAAATAAATCCTTGTTCCTCATCTCTCTTACTTTCCTTTTTTCCCAGATAACCCCAACTATCTATCCTTTCCTATTGCCCTCAACAACTCTTACCAATTCAGTCTGACAAACTGTTGTAGCTCTCTTCACCCTACTTTCTGGCTCAGCTGTTTATCATGTAGACTAACTTTGCTTATTTGATCTCTCTTAATTTGTGAGTCCTTCCTTTACCTGCATTCTGTACAGCAGTGGGGTGAGGGGTTCCAAACACAGACTGAGAGAATAAGAAATCTTCCTCCTTAGAAGTGGGGACAAAGACAAGGAGCAGGAACAATACTACTAATCCTGGCTTAATTTCTTTAGTTCTTGTTATGTTGTTGTTGTTGTTAAGTGCCGTCGAGTCGTTTACGACTCATAGCGACCCCATGCACAGCAGAACGAAACACTGCCCAATCCTGCACCAGCCCCACAATCCCTGCTATACTTGAGCCCATCATCGCAGCCACCGTGTCAATCCATCTAATTGAAGGCCTCCCCCTCTTT
>NW_006921803.1:5629237-5651662 GCF_000298275.1 Orycteropus afer afer
GAGGCCTACTGCTCTTCTGTCCGGGTTCCTGGCTTTTATCCCCTTTCTCCTGCTTTCCTGTCCTGCTGCTTTGGGTGGGCCTGAGTTTCCTCTCCTCACCTAATCCCTTCAGCTGATTGCTCTTCTCTCTGGCTTCCTGCCTTTTAATCCCCTTTCTCCTGCTCTTCCCGCTTGCTGCTTTGGGCATCCCTGAGTTGTCTCTCCTAACCTATAACCCTGGGGCTGAGTGATCTTCTGTCCGGGTTCCTGGCTTTTATCCCCTTTCTCCTGCTCTTCCAGCCTGCTGCTGGAAGTTCTTGTTATAGGTACAAATTATTTGTCATGTAACTTGCATGCAATCTTGGCACATTGCTTGAAACTGGTATGCTGTATATGCTTTGTAAATCTTCTATACTTTAAGGCTGTATGAGATAATTCAATATAAGTAGTTTTATATTTCCAACAAGGGGATACTGCATAGTTTAAAATTAGGAAAGGTGTGCATCAGGGTTATAACCTTTTACCATACTTACTCAATCTGTATGCTGAGCAAATAATCCAAGAAGCTGGACTACATAAAGAAGAACACTTCATCAGGATGGGAGAAGACTCATTAACAACCTGCAATATGCAGATGACAACTTTGCTTACTGAAAGTGTAGAGGACTTGAAACATTTACTGATGAAGACCAAAGACTACAGCCTTCAGTATGGATTACACCTTAACATACAGAAAACAAAAATCCTCACGGTTGGGTCAATAAGCAACATCATGATAAATGGAGAAAACATTGCCATTTTCAAGGATTTCGTTTTCTTTGGATCCACAATCAATGCCTATGGAAGCATCAGTCAAGAAATCACGTCATGTATTGGGCAATCTGCTGCAAAAGGCCTTTTAAAAATGTTAAAAACAAAAGATGTCACCTTGAGGACTAAGGTGCACCTGACCCAGGCCATGTATTTTTCAATTGCCTTATATGTGTGGAAAAGCTGGACAATGAATAAGGAAGACTGAAGAAGAATTGATGTCTTTGGATTACAGTGTTGGTGAGGAATATTAAACATACCATGGACCGCCAGAAGAAGGAGCAGGTCAATCTGGGAACAAGTACAGGCAGAATGTTCCTTAGAAATGAGCATGGTAAGACCTAGTCTCACAGTTTTGGACACTCTATCAGAGGGACCAGTCCCTGCAGAAGGATATCATGCTTGGTAAAGTAGCGGGTCAGTGAAAAAGAGGAAGACCCTCAATGAGGTGGACTGACACAGGGCTATAACGATGGGTTCAAGCATAATAATGATTTTGAGGACGGTGCAATGTTTTGTTCTGCTGTACAGAGTTGTTATGAGTTGGAACTGACTTGACGACACCTAACATTTCCAACCTGGTAGTTTCCAATACTCTCAAGGAGAATCAATAGTTCATAATAGCCTATCATCTCATCCCCTCCCCCAACACACACACCCTAACAACAAAATGATAATGACAACTTTCAAAACATGCCTGATTTTAATTCACTTCAAACTAAAGACATGCCATACAAAATTTTATTTTAGCAGAAGAGGCTGTACCTCAACATTTTAAGTACATTTTCCATCAGTCAGCAGAAGGAGTGTTCCGTTTAGTTTGGAGCAGGCATTGCATTGGCACTTTTGTAACAAAAACAGTTGGAATGTGATTGGGATAGTATTATTAATGTTAAAGTCAAGTAATTATACTTTTAATAAATGGGATATTAAGGATGTTTTTTGATAATTTAGCTCAATTATAAAGATGATGCATGATTCAATATATAAACACATAAACCAGAAATTATTTAGTTTTACTTAAAATTTCATAGAATTAACCAATCATCCTATTTAATTAGTGATATAGACCCCCCCTTTATGAAAGGTGCAAATATTGTCTAATAAACACATGAGGAAATTACCAGAAAATGACAATTTAAAACTCCAGTTCATTTTTAAAAGACTATATTCCAGTGTGAATGTCTTGTGTGAAAGTATTTTTGGCCTCCCAACTTGTTTTGAAAAGAGCTCTGGTTGCATAGTACCTAAGGCACTTGACTACTAACCAGAAGGCTGGTGGTTCAAACCCACCAGCCAATCCCTGAAATGAAGGTTGGGCAATCTACTTCCGTAGTGATATTGCCTCAGAAACTCAAGGAGGGGTTGCTATGAGTTGGGTCCGACTCCATGGCACTTAACAACAACAACTTGTTTTGAAGACTTTTTAAACAAAGCCTGTTTTAAAATGCTTAGGGTCAAGTATAATGAGCCCGTTTCCAATAATTCTGGAGAAGTGGATCCTGTGACATTTTGACCACTCCACCTAAATCAACTATAAGACAATGCTTAACAATATACTTTACCAAAATAATATCAATTTTGGAATCATTGGCAAGGTTATGAAAAAAACAAAAGTAAAACCAAGGTTATGGAAGTATTTTAATTCTAAAATAGATTTGCATTCATCCAAGCAAGGAAAATACCTTATATACTTTTACTTAAGAACTCTGATTTGATTCAAATTTTGGAATCATAACTTTTGAAATGTTTGATTGCATGTTGATTTACTTATTGTGTCTACGTTTAGAGGAGGATCTACTGGTTACATTGGCAGTTTTGATCTGGAATTAATCTAGATTTCCTGGATATAATTCCCATAAGAACAGATGAATGTGTACATTCATTTGACAGACACAATAACTCAGTTTTCTAAGAGACATTCACAGGGAAACATGTGAAATATGAGAACTCTGGCAGACTAAGGTGGCGTAGAATCCTCCCCAGGCTATTGTGGGAGATGTGCTTTTGAGTCAGACTTTTAACTCTCACATTTCAGCTTTGCTTCTTCCAGAACAGTCATAATCCCCACCATGGGGAAAGGGATTAGTATAAAGCAAGCCCTACGAGACTAGATATGGAGCCACTGGTATGTATATAACATGCAATATCTCACCATTTGATAAAATGGCAAAAAATGAGCTCATAAAAACCTATAGATTATGATGAACAAATGGAAGCATGACAAATTCAAATTAAAAAAATGAAAGACTGTAAACTTAATATACCACTGCATCACTGCAAAATGACCAAATAGGTCAGAATAGTGGTTTTCAACCCTGGCTGCTACTGTGGGGGCCATTAAAAAAAATCCAAAAACTAAACTCACTGCTGTTGAGTTGGATCCAACTCATAGCAACCCCTCCTTGGGTTTCCAAGGTGGTATCTCTGTGGAAGTAGATTGCGCAACCTTCCTTCCAGGAGTGGCTGGTGGGTTTGAACCTCCAGCCTTCTGGTTAGCAGTCAAACGCCTTAGGCACTGTGCCACCAGAGCTCCTGCGGGGACCATTAGAAGTATATTAATAATTAGACCCTGCCTTTGGAGATTCTGATTCAATAGGTCTGGGTGGGACCCAGGCGTCAGTATATTTAAAGAACTCCCCAGGTAATTCTAATTTATAGCCAGATGTGAAGAAGCCTGGGGTAGAAGAAAGGACATACCTTAAAGCTGTTTTTAAAGGAATGCTCCTCTAGCTTGAGAAAAGAGATCGGTAATAAGCACTAATGTACTGGAGGATCTTAAAATGAAACAAACAAACAAACCAACCAAACAAACTTAATGCAAAGTAAATGTTCCAAGCAGTGCCATTTATTCTCTCATTTAGTCATTTACAGATATTTGTTAAGCAGATATTATGTGCTAGATCCTGGGCTTGCGTCTGAATGATAAAATGTTCAAAAGATTGAGTATATGGCTTTTAGGTATAAACATACTTAAACTGTAGTACAAGTAACTAATGTTATAGTTTAAACCAAATTTTTTGAGAACTTTTAGAAGCTAGAGCTATATATGTGTAATTAAAAAACAATCCTCACAATGACTCTCCAAGGTAAATATAATTCCACAGTTAGTAAATGGTAGAAGTGGGATCTGAACCTGGGCAATCTGCTTTTAGCATTTGAGCTCTTAATCAATATACTACAATTCCATAAACTATGAAATCTTTAAGAAAGTTCAGCAGAAGAAACTTTTAGTGTATGTCACAAAGAACCTAGAACGAAATCTTAGAATGGTATCCTTATTCTTTCCTATGATATTAGGACATTGAGCAGGATATCTGAGAACCACAAAAACATTCTATGATATTTTGGACATCTATATGCTAAACCTGGAGCTCTGGTAGCATAGTGGCTAAAAGCACTTGACTGCTAACCAGAAGGCTGGCGGTTCAAACCCACCAGCCACTCCTTGGAAGGAAGGTTGGGCAATCCTACTTCCGTAGTGATACTGCCTTGGAAACCCAAGGAGGGGTTGCTATGAGTCGGGGTCGACTCGACAGCACATAACAACAACAACAACATGCTAAACCTAAAAAAAAAAGAGAACTCTCGTTTCACTGTGCAAGAGTCAAGTTGTTTTTGGATTTAGTAAGTTGTTGCTTTATGGTTCTATATAATATTAAAACTACAGAAGACCTTGGAGATCTACTCTTAAGCTCTCGTTTTGATACGATGTCACTGAAGCCCAAAGTAGTCATGTGAGTTGTTTAGACTACCCAGCCAGTTCACAGCAGAGCTGGAACAGGACCACAAATCCTATTCTTGATTTTGTTTTCTAAACAGACTCATATTTACATGGTGAACCCTCTAGTGGCCATTTTGTACATGACAACCCCACCTCTTTAATCAAAGTTGATTGTGTCAAGAATAGAATTGATCCACTGGTTCAATCAGAGGCTGGTGTTTTGAAATTTGGAATTTGAGATCAAGAGAGAATCTTTTTCCTTCTTTTTTTTTCCCCCTTAAAAATTTGGTTGTATTTGTAAACTATAAGCTCAGAAGGCATTGTTTGAGAAAGCTGACTTAGAGTGATGCTAGCTGCTATAACAGATAAACCTCCAAAAATGAATAGCTTAATGAAATAGAACTTGATATTCACATCAGGTCCTTAGGACAGTAATATTGGTACCAACTCTTTTATTCTGTGACTCCCACCCTTTTCAAAGGTCTCAGTCATTTATTATTCTGCTAACAGAAGGGTAGTGGGGAGAGAGTAGAGAATTACACAGAAGCTTTTTATGGGCTAGACTTTGAAGTGGAGGTCAGACTTGAGCCACATGACCACACATAATGATAAGGAAGATTGGGGGTGGAGTCTAGATGCTCCCTAGGAGAAAAGAAAAATGGGCTGGCTGAACAACCACCCAATGCCTGCTACACAGAAAAAGCCAGTTGACAAAGAACAAGAAGAATGAACAGATGGGCTATGAGGAAGAGAGATGAAATGGAGAGGAAGCCTTGATGGATTTCCAGGTTTTGCTGTCAGTCCTTCCTGCACCTGGGTTCCTCAAAACATACTGTGTCCTTGTAATTCCCCTATTCTGCTTAAATTGGCTGATGGTGCCTTCTGCAATTTGCAACCAAGACAATCCTAACAAATATTCACACACACAGAATGATAACAGCTTGGAGGATATACATGTCTTCAAAATCTCCCACTCCATCTCTAAGAATGTACTATAAGTTTAATTTACTTACATCTATTTCCATAACGGCTTTGGCAGCCTAGAGATTAGTATTTACAATTGTGTTAAATCCCTTCATACAGATGCTGCAGCTAAAGTCAGCAGTAAAAAAAAAAAAAAAAGCAAACTAAGACAGCATGAACAAGCTGGGCCGGAAAGAGTTGGTTATTATATCACACACATTGATTTATAGGTTCAGTTTGTCTTTACCTAAATGTCTAGTTATTTAATGGCTGTTATGAATCAGCCGGATAGAGGATTAAGGAGGGGTAAGGATGGGGGGGAAGCAGGTAAAAAAATGCTTTAATCTTATGCTACAATAGAGCAACAAGTTGAGTCAGGTCTCATCTAGTAATTTTGGTTCTCTGATGCTTCTTAAAGGGGAGCATCGTTCAATTGGAAGGTGAGACAACTTAACATAGACCACTGAGTTATGTTCACATTAATCCTGTCAGTGAGAGAGAGAGGGAACACTGGGTAGGGGTTATAAAACAATATATCAATAAACATTGACATAACTGACTCAATTAAAATAGTCCCAACTCAATTTTGATTTAAATATACAATTTACCAGAGAAGTTTGGATGTGAGAACATGACGATTTAACAAGGTATAAGGTAACATCTAAGTTACCAAATGGAAACCAAAGCAGGATCTGATCAAGATGGTTGCTTAGCTGACTGTATCTCAATGCCAAAGTCTTGAATAATAGTGAAGAATGATTTACCAAGTGGAAGTATCTCTTTGCAAGAATTTTACTCAGGAGTTTATGAAGACAAAACGGATTTGCTGAGAATACCTCAACCCCTCTTAGATGAGATCTGGATAAAGGTTACATACTGTATGTGTTCTGCAAACCAAGGAGAATGCAAGTTGGTTGTTGAGGGGACTCTGATTCTTGTCACTAAAAACTGATCCCTGTAGGTCTGTTATAGGAAAAGATGGTATGGTGGAACAACAAGGATCCTTGCTGTGTGTCCTGACTTGTTCTCACCTTACTCAATTTGGTCTGTGCTCAGGTGTTGGTGCCTTGCTAGGACCTTGGTCTAAACATTAAACTTGCCCAAAGTACTACATCTTGATTGTTTCTTATTTGAGTCCTTTATGGTAGTTAAGGTTGTTGTCAACTTGGCTGGGCCTGGTTGAGTGGCTTTGCAGCTGAAGGTAGTTATTCCCCATGAGACTGGCAATCAACTCCATGGTGGAATCTGCCATTAGCAGCTCAGTAGCTGCTTTAGGGATGTGATCTGCTTCCCGTATATAAGGAGAAGCTTTGGGCTTGGTCTCTAGCCTTTTGGCATTCTTGTACCCTGCGTATAGCCAAATTGTTTTTCAACAGCCTGTCTTGCCCTGTCCATCTTAGGACTTTTTCTGGGCTTGAATTAGTGGCCTGCCATGTTCTTTGCTAACATTGGGACTGTGCCTTTTTACTTGTCAACCTTGGGCTTGTCAGCCTCAGCAGCCAGCAGCTGAGTGAAGAAAAGCCTCCAGCTTCAGTGGGCCGAGAGCAGAAGGCAGAGCTGAAGCCCATGGTTGAGGGGTTTTCACCCAGCCCCTAGAGCCTGGCACTTTTGAATTCGGACTTAAAGCCTCCAAAATTGTAAGACAATAAACTCCTGTTTGTTAAAGCCATCCCATTTGTGGTATATTCCTGTCAAAGCAGCACTAGGTAACCAGAACATCCTTCAGTAGGTTTTAGTTTCCTATAGAATGCTCTGCAAATTCTTAGCTCTGGCTCTCTTACCTAAACTTTGAAGTGTTCCACTGTGTTCTTTGTGGAGGCTGCTTTCCTGTGGATCAGTGCTCCTCTGTGCATGACTGTGAAGGAGAAAGACTTTAAAGACCCTCCCACTCATAACCAACACACACACACACACACACAAACAATTGTTTTATTTTTTATGAAAGCCCCAAAATGGATGCTTCCTTGTTTAGAGACTTATATCACTTGTCTTAAGGTTAAAATCTTTCTCCCCTCCACTCTTAGCCCATAACAGCAAAAAGCACTGTGGTTGTCATTTAGCCATTGTATGCCGAATGTTGAGCAGGATAGAATCTCAGAAGAGCTTATTTAGAATATTACCATCAACAACATTATCACCATATCTACGTCCACTACTTTTTTTTTTTTTTTAAATATTTTATTGTGTTTTAGAAAACCAAAGTAGGTTCCCATTTAACAATTTTTATACAACTTATTCTATGACATTGGTTACATTGTTCACAGGGTATCAACATTCTCATTATTTCCGTTCTTTGTGTACTGCTTCCATTAACCTAGCATCTCTGCCCTTCTTTTTTTTTTTTTTTATCTTTCTTTTAGGGTAATGGTTGACTATTTCAGGCTCATATAGTTGAATAATTTAAGGGAGCACAGTATCACTGGTGATATTATTTATATTATAAGCCAATCTATTATTTGGATAAAAGGTGACCAGTGGGAATGGCTTCAGTTTCAAATTCAAAAGGTATTTTAATATGATAGCCTCAGGGCTTCCTGTAGTCTCAATCAGTCTAATGAGTCTGGCTTTTTTTTTTTTTTGGAATTTGAGTTTTGTCCTATAGTTTTCCGCAATTCTAACCAGTACCTTCTAGTGTGTCCCTGGTCAGAACAGTAAGTAATGGTAGCAGGGCACAATCTGGTTCTTCTGGTATCAGGTAGAAGAGGCAGTGGTTTCCATGAACCATTAGTCCTGTGGACTAATTTCTTCCTTGAGTTTTTTGTTCCCTTCACTCTCTTTTGTTTCAAATGGAAAAGACTACTAGTTGTATCTTGGATGGCCGCTCATGAGCTTTTAAGACCCCAGATGCTACTCACCAAACTAGGATGTAGAAAATTATGAACTATATTATGTGAATTGACTGAGTTGTTCCA
Organism: Orycteropus afer afer; assembly: GCF_000298275.1. NCBI lineage: Eukaryota > Metazoa > Chordata > Mammalia > Tubulidentata > Orycteropodidae > Orycteropus > Orycteropus afer. Next base: position 5,637,626 of record NW_006921803.1, read on the forward strand.
TGAGACTGTGATCCCAAGCCTTTAAACCCAGTAAACCAATCCTGTGAGGTGTTAGGTTATATCTTGGTAGTATCTGTAACTGCCCTTCCTATGAGGCTTAATATATATATATATATGAATATATTTCCAGTGCATATAAACATGTATGTGTGTGGGTGTGTATACATGTCTGCAGATATACCTGTACATTCATACCTGTACATCCAGTACATTTTGTAAGTCTCTTTAAAGCTAGCTAATAAAGGTATTTGCTGAACTGTTCCTGTTTGGATTCTCCCAATAAGGAACATCAGGACCTGAGAGTGAGTGAGTGCTCGAAGTTTACAGCTAGCTGCTAATGGGCAGTTCTCATGCTAAGATCCAGCTCCTCTTTCCAGCCACATTGCCTCCACATCTAGCAATAGAAGGAGAGGAGCAATGCAGTCTTAGAGCAGGGACCTCAGGGAGCTACCCTGAGGCTTAGCCTCTGAGAGAAAAGCCATGTAATTGCAAAAGCAGCAAGAACTACATACAGCTGCACCTCCAATTAGTTTGCTCTTTCAAGTAGCAGGCCCTTTGCATAGGCTGTTTGCTCTGTACAGAATAAATTTTCAACCCTACTCCCTTTACTCCGTTAACTCTCATTCTTTCTTCAAATATGGGCATATTCAGTTCCTTTTTATGACCTCCTGACTTAACCAGTATTGCAGTTATATATCCTTTCATAGCTCTACGTACCTTTCCTTCATAGCACTATGCCTCTTGTAATTATTTTGGCTATTCTTTTTTATAATTGTCTATCTCCCTCACTAGAATGTGTACCCAATGAGGGCAGGGTCCAATTACTCACTGCATGTGCTATTATGGAATGGTGCCAGGCATACAGTAGGGACCAGGAAGTGATACAAAGTTAATACTAATTCAGAATCTAAAGAGCAAAAGTATCATAGAGGGAACCACCCAAGCAAATCATATTCTGCTAAAGACTTTCACATTGTGAATAAATAGGGAAAGCCAAAAGATATTTCTCACCTGATAGTTGGTTAGTCAAAATGTCATTCCAGGTGAAGGAAGGGCGGAGGTTGGGGTGAGCTAAGGATGGTTTTCCAAGGCAAGCCCCAGCGATAGACGGTCCTGCTGGAACCAGAGGGAACACAGGTTCCCTCCAGCCTCCGGCGTCTGTGAAACCCATTAAAAGGTCTTTATTAGGCACCAAGCTGTCTCTTTTCTAAAAGTATCTACTTTTTATTAGACTTAGTTGGCTAGATTGCAATATGCTGTTTGTGCCCCTAAAAAGTGATTTGGAAATTGGATCTTTGATAGTTAAGTGATATTTAGATATATTGGGGAGGGCATCTTAACTTGAGATTCATAACAATGTCACATAGTGTATGGGTTTATAAGCTTATATCCAAAATGTGGTTTATGTATAAATATGTATATTCTTGTTTTCAAACCCACCACCAGCCACTCCTCGGAAGGAAGATGGGGCAATCTACTTCTGTAGTGATACTGCCTCGGAAACCCAAGGAGGGGTCTCTATGAGTCGGGTCCGACTCGATGGCACACAACAACAACAACAACATTCTTGTTTTCTGGAAAGAGAATTCTGGAGATTTTTATCAGATATCAAAAGTGTTTGCAACTTCAAAGGGGTTAAGAACTGTTACTGGAGGAATACATTGGAGATCCTGTGGCAAATTCCACTGCAAAGCAAAGAATAATTTATCTATGTATACACACACACACACACATATATATATATACATTTATATATGTAGATGTACATATATATACACAAATACATGCATATATGTATTTTTTGTCCAAGTTATAAGAATTATTCTAGTGATATATAGGCAGAATATATAGGCAAATTCATGGCCATGTAACACTTATATGTGTAAAAAAAAAATCAGAGTGTTTTTCACAGGGAAAATTTTTACTGACACCATTCTGTGTAGTCTCTTTACATGTCATCTATGTGTCCATGGTAACTGGTGAGCAGGAAGTGGGAAATTTTTTAAGAAGGAGATCATATTTGTGCTGCGTCTGGAATGAGGGAAGTTCACCAGGAGGCATAATGGAAAGAAGGGATGTCAGAAAGTAGAACTAGCATTTGTAAAACCATAGAAAGAAAAATGAGAATTTTGGACTCTGCCAACCAGAAGGCTGGCAGTTCAAACCCACCAGACACTCCTTGGAAGGAAGACTGGGCAATCCATAGAAATACAGCCTTAGAAACCCAAGGAGGGGTTGCTATGAGTCGGAATCGACTCAATGGCAGTGAGTTTGGTTTTTGGTTTTGGTTTTGGAATTAAAAGCATGTGGTACCAAGTGCAAGAGATGAGGCCCAAGTCATATTTAGGGGGTTAATTGATAATAAAGTTTGATTAAAAAAGAATAAACAAGAATGTAGCAATATGGATACCAAAAGAAAAACAAAATTCATTGATGTACACTTGATTCTGACTCATGGCACTCCACATAATACAGAGCAAAACTACTCCATAGGGTTTTCTTGGCTGTAATCTTTATGAAAACAGATCTCTAGGCCCTTCTTTGACAACACTGCTGGGTGGGTTTGAACAATTAACCATTAGGTTAGCAGTTGATCAAAAACCACTTCTAAAATATTGAAATGAGAGAAGCCAAACACAGGAGTATGTACTGCATGATACCACTTATATGAAGTTCAAGGATAGGCAAAAGTAATCTATAATGACAAACTCAGATCCATGGTTGTCTACGAGGGATGAGGATTGACTGGAAAGGTGAAACAGAGAGCTTTTTGGGGTGATGAAAGTGCTCTGTATCTTATTTGGGGTGTATACACATGGGTACATTTATCAAAACTCAATGAGTTGGATTTATAAATTTCACTGTGTGTAAATTTTACTTTAAAAACTACAGTGAGTAGCAGAGATAGATAGTAGCACAGATTTTAGATAAAGATGAATGAAGTGCAAAGTCATTTCTTTTTCCAAATGGTCAGCAAAACAGCAAAGACACTGATGCCCAGATTTGCTCCAAATCATTTAAATCATTTTAAGAAAATTGGGATTTTCTTAAAAGCTTTTCTGATGCACTTACTGTGTAGCCAGGGATTGAGAAGAACTTAAATAGGCAAAAAGTTAGACAAAATAGTGGAAAAGGACATATAATTAATATTTTAATATAATTGCCATGCTTGGAAATGAAGAATTTGAATTATGAAATTAGAAAAAAAAAGAGATCACTATATTTGATTTTGTATCTCATGTTGGAAAACTCACATTTCAACTCACTAAATAAATGAATTATATTTCATATTTTAACCTAGGTTCTGATTCAACAACTTTCTCTAATCTCTAAGTAGTAGATGACTCAGAGAATTTTAACTGAATAATAAAATACATCTTTAAAATATGTTCCGATGCAGCTAGATTTTCATATTCAGCTGCACTCGCAGGTGTTCTGCTGAACTCAAATGGTCCTTCCTGAATGCAGGAGAAATGTTTTCAGGATTATGAGACAACAATGATTCAATAATTAAACATAATTTCACTGGTAACAACACAAACCAAACAGGTTTTCTTCTTGGAAGAAAATAAATTTTTATGGAAGTTGAACGTGCTTTCATTTTTCTTTCTCAAGTGAAATAAACTGAAACCTAGTAAAGTCTTAACCTCCATTTCCTCTCAATGAATTCAGCATTAATTAAAATCAGGATTTATAATATATTTCATGGCATTGCTCTAATAATTTTTCTGTGTCATAGAATCTTCTAATTCATAGGACTGTAAGCAATATAAATTAACCACTAGCCATGATTACTGGTAGGTGATTCAATTTTTAAAATTATATTTTTGTAATGTTGATTCATATGGGGGGAAAAAAAGATTTACAATGCTATCACCTTATAGCTAGGAGATTTCTCTACCATGCAGTTTAGTTTCAGAATTCAGTTTAGAAATATAGTAATATTCTTATTATATTTGATATAACAGAATATAATTTTATATCCTTCTCAAAAGGTTTTTGAAGGAACCTAAATACTTAAAATTTTTACTTAATAGGTTGCATTTTGGCAGAATAGAAACAAAAGCTGCTTCTCATCTAAAAATTCAGAAATGATTGGAGTTTTCTTTTTAACTGTATTAATTTATTAATGTATTCAACATCTTTCAGTTGAGTGCCTCATATATGCAAGATACTATCCTACATGCTTTAAGAAAATTTGAAGAAAAGAAGATAGTCTGATGGGTATGTGGGGAGAATAAGACATATACCAGGATATTATAGTGTGATTTAGGCACCGATAGAATTATGTGAATTCAAAGGAAGGAAAAATTAATTCCAGATGGGAGAATCAGGGAGGATTTCGTTGTGGAAAAGATTACATTTGAGCACAGCATTGTGACTTGGATATAATTTAGATATGTCATTTTATTGAGAGTAATTTAAGTTGCTGAATGCCAATGTTTTTTTCCTACGAGTCTCTTTTACACACCAGCTCTTTTGGACTTTGTCATCCCTTAGATCAAGTGCCTGCTTTCGAAATATCTTTAAATCTAATAATGTGTGCCCGCTGTTCCTTGCTGATCCATGAGCACAGATTTCTGGTAGACTCATGAGGTGTGGGAGTTCAGTGGCACGGACAGTGAGTACAAGGTAAGCCTGTTATGTCTATGACTAAGCAAGATTGCTGACAGCCCTGAAAGACCACGCTTTCTGTTTGAATAAGAATTTGCTTTGAATGCAGAAAGAAGACAGTGGTGCTGTAGGAAACACAAATGACCAAAGAACCCTATCATATCCTTTCATACTCATGTTACATCCCTTTACTAAACAGCCACTTATGCTGAAAATTATGGCAGAAGGAAAAAGAAAGATAAGGTAACTTAAATCTTTTAAGTTGCTTCTCAGTGAGTTGAAAGGAGAGAGTGTTGGTAGAATGTGTGTGTATCAAGAAGTGAAATCGAAACAGTTGAGTTAACCGTATAGCAAAGTTGTCACTGCTCTGGTAAGAATGAGATACACAGGGATGTACAAGCTAAATGCTCTTCATTTTGCACTTAAAAGTAACCAAACTGGAAAAAAAAAAAAAGCAAAACTAAACAAACAAAAAAATCCACTGCTGTCAAGTTGATTCCGACTCGTAGCAGCCCTATAAGACAGAGTAGAACTGTTCCATAGAGTTTCCAAGGCTATAAATCTTTATGGAAGCAAAGTGCCACATCTTTCTCCTGTGGAGTGGCTGGTGGGTTTGAACTGCTGACCTTCCGGTTCACAGCTGAGTGCTTTAACCACTGTACCACCAGGGCTCTTCTTAAAAGTGACATTGCACAATATAAAAATAAATGGTAAAATTTATGGTAATAGTTTGAATTTTAAATTTACTTAGAACAACACTCAATAGCACGTAAGAACAGAATAGCAATTTGAAACACTATGGGGAGGAGAGGAGAAGAACTTTATATTTGAGTGTCTTTAATTAATTATTTTCCTGCCTTTTGAAAAGGGATCCCACATTTTCATTTTGTACTGGGCTCTGTAAGTTATATAGCTAGCCCTGTCCGTGGCTAATAAATGACGAGGGCACAATTTGACCCTAGGTTTTCTGCATCAAATGACACACTATATTACCTTCTTGTCATGGTCATTGTGTAGCATAAATTCAATGAGGCCCATGGGTCACTCACTGTTTCCAGTGCCATTGCTTGTTCTGTCATTAACTGTAGTGAATGCTGAAGTGAACCACCCCAATTCCATTTTTAGGACAGGCAGTCATAGCCCAAGGTGCCATGTTGGCTGATCCCAACTCCAGAGCTCCCATAGGACCAGTTGCATCCTTTTTGCAAATAAATCATAGATTAACTTGTCCCTCTGCCCAGTCCTGCTTCCTTCACTCTCTCACAAGTGTTCCTCCCAAGAATGCCTCTGATAAACTTCAGCACACCAATATCTGTCTCCATGTTTTTTCCCATGAAATCCAGCATAGGATATCAACATAGTGGACACTGGATTTTGGCAAATTTGTCCAGCATTTTTCAAACTGACCATTTACAATATCTAAATTTTCAAAAGGAGCTCTGGTAGCATAGTGCCTAAGGCATTTGACTGCTAACCAGAAGGCTGGCAGTTCAAACCCACCAGCCACTCCTTGGAAGAAAGGTTGGGCAATCTACTTCTGTAGTGATAACTCTTCGAAAACCCAAGGAGGGGTCATTATTACTCGGGCCTGACTTGACGGCACATAACAACAACAGCAACAACAAATTTGCAAAATGTTCAGCTCCCTGACTTACTTGTACTGTAGCAATAGCTGAAATTCTCTTCACTTCTGTCCATACCCAGTAAGACACTTTTATTTTACTGTTTTACACAATGTACGCTGTTTCTGAATGCTTGCAGGCAGAGCTCTGGCTAAACTAGAGAAACCGCAATTTCTCAACAAGCCACTAACTCCCATTAGACTCACTTCAGAATGCAATTTTTACTCTTGGAAGCATTTTCCTCACTTAAGGAAGAAAGTGTGAAAGCCAATCCTTTAGGTTTGAATCTGTTGTCTTCCTGAGTAATTTTAAAGAAATTACTAAACATTCATGCTTCTTCTTCACATTAAAATGTTTCTGGGTTAAATTTACTCTGGCTTTCAACTTGAATCTTCTAAACTGTCATTTAAATGACTATTCCATAATGCAGACTCATTAAGCCTCAGGTTAGCTATAAAAATAATTCTTATTCATGTTCTTTTAATTAAAAACAACAACAACTCTGAATACCTAAATGTCCCAGGCACAAGTTGGTACTGTCCCAGAACACGTTTGCTGTACACAATAGCATTTCTCACGAGTAAGTGCACAGTCTGTAACTCATTTAGGAAATATTTGGCTGACTCAACCCACCTTTTTGGCTACTAGAATTATGAAGATAAAATATAATAATTTCTGAGTCATCCACCCGTAGAGAAATATATTTTATAATGAAGAGAAAATACACAAAGATCATTTTTAAAGTTTGTACACTATTTGATCATTTTAAAACAATTCTCAAACAGTCCAGATCAAGTCCTAAATGTTGCTGATTAGCCCAATGTCAAATACACCAGTATCCTCTATTTTGATATGATAATTATAATCATAATTATATTATATTATAGTTGATAATCTCTCACACCTCTCTGCTGTTCACCTCCATCACACACATACACATGGATGCAGAACTAAACTGCATTCCTTAAAGGTATCTGTCAAATATAGCTGAACTCTAGGCATAAAAAACAAATAATTAAAAGACAAAAGCAAAACTCAATATTTCATATCAGAAGGCAGCTCTGAGTTCTGAAAGCAAACCGGAACAACCAACTTTCCAACATACTGACACATAGCCATGTGTCTTCCCCACTCACAGTTGGCAGAAACCTAGCTGTGGAGTTGTGCTGAGATAGTCACACTTGTTGCAGATGAATACATATGGCTTGTGGCCACTCATAGACCAGTATGGACCCCCACCCAGGTCTAGATCCATCAAAGCCCAGAGTTAATCTATTCAGATTTTAACTATGAAAAAAGATATAGTGTGACTAAGAGAAGAGTGAACTCTATGCTCTATGTTTTTTTTTTTTTTCTCCATAGAGTGGTTAAGTAACCTGTACCTGTGACATTCTTCTTCTTTTTATTTTTTTAAATTTATCTATTTAACCAACAAGTTAGTAAACATCTAATATGGACTGGATCCTGGGTGAGCTGGAATACAGAGGTAAGAGTCAAGAGAGCTCAGCCCCACGAGCATTCCATGTGCTTTGTTAAACTACCTACCAATTAATCCTTCATTTATAGGGATCCAAACAAATATCCCTTCAGGTCTTAGTGAAGCAGGCCAAATGTGAGAAACTTGGGAGCCCTGGGAAGATGGGGGCCTGGAGAGCACTGGAACCATCTCAAGGGGGCAGCTACTGCTCAGCTTCACTGTCGCTATACCCACTGCCGTCGAGTTGGATCTGACTCATAGAGACCCCTCCTTGGGTTTTTGAGGAAGTATCACTACAGAAGTAGATTGCCCCATCTTCCTTCTGAGGAGTGGCTGGTGGGTTTGAACCGCCAGCGTTCTGGTTAGCAGTCAAATGGGCACTACGCCACTATATGGTAGTGTATACCACATGTTGACAAATCTTTCCATTTTTCTAGATAAATTAGAAATGCTGATGCTTATATAAAATATGTAATGTCCTACTCTGTTGTATGGGGTTTAAATGAGTCAGAATCAACTCAATGGCAGTGGGTTTGGTTTTGACATAAAATATTCTAATTTTTAAATATTTTAAATATTATTAAACCACCATACCAAACAACAGAACACATTTACCAAAGTCTTTATAGTGGCTATGAGGCTCCACACAACCAGGCACTCATCATCACTCTGACCTCCTCCCTATAACTCTTCCCTCACTCAGTCACTCACTCTGTTATGGTTGTATTGGCTTGGCTGTTCTTTGACCATGTAATACATTCACCTGTGCTAAGGCCTTTACTAGCACTTTCCTCGCCTGGTGACTTTCCCCTAAATAACTCACCCCCTTCACCTCCTTCAAGTTTTTCCTGAAATGTCACCTTTTCAGTAAGACATTCCCTGGCTACTCTTATTTGAAATCACATCCTCTCCCCACAATCCTTTTCTCTCTTTCCTGGTTGATATTGCTCTAAAACTCTTAATCACCATCTAACAGATCTACATTTTATTTAATTGATTTTTTTCCTGTCTCACCTCAATGAAATGTAAACTTCTCAAGGGCAGAGATTTTGGTGTATTTTGCTCACGGTTATATACTTAGTTCCTAGAACAAAGTCTGACACATAGTAAAACTTGATACTTTCTGAGTGAGTGAATGAATAAATGAATCAATCAATCTACAAGCCATCTTGGTCTGTGAACTGGGTTTTCAATTTGTGGTTTCTGGTTTTCACAGAAATTCTTCTAGCATAATTCAAGGTAAGGAGAAAGGGGATAGTTTAAATTGTGATCATCCAAACTCTTATTTTCCAAGAAAGTCAAATGACATAATGTACAATCTCTCAAAGAGCATTCATGTCAGTTAGGTGTTCTTCATATGCAAAAATAAAGTATATCCAAGGATATAAAATTTATTAATCCCAAGATATTTTCTTTTGATTAGATGCTTATTCGATAATGATTTTAAGCTACTCAAAACAGGTCCCCTTAATCACAGTACTGTTCCAGGTAAATAGTGCTTAAAATTAAGCATCTTTTCTTTCTTGCTTGAGAAATGAGAATAAAATGAATATAAAAGAGGTGGGAGGGAACAAAAATTAAGCCTAATCCTGGGGGGGAAAGAAAGTTAATTCACAAAGATTGTATTTTCTTTGAAAATCTTATCTAGCCTCTATACTCTGGCCTGTATGATTAAAAATTTGGAAGCTATTTTTAAGAGTTCAGCTCATTTCTATCTTTCTCTCTTATGCTCAGAAGAAGTTCAGACAAGGACAATGGAATAAAATTAAATTCAGCTTGGATTAGGTGTGTGTATGTGTGTGTTTATATTCTCTGAACAACTAGAACTCTTCAGTCTGAACATGATCAGTATCCATAATGGGGTGAAGGACAAAGGGAAAATGAATATATATTTAATTACTGTTATACCAGAGACGCCTTAAAGCTTGAAATGTTTTTAATTGTTGTTGTTGTTGTTATGTGCCGTCGAGTCAAACCTGACTCATAGCGACCCCTCCTTGGGTTTCCGAGGCAGTATCACTACAGAAGTAGGATTGCCCAACCTTCCTTCCGAGGAGTGGCTGGTGGGTTTGAACCGCCAGCCGTCTGGTTAGCAGGCAAGTGTCTTAGCCACTATGCTACCAGAGCTCCCTAATAAATGAAATATACTTAATGACTGAGTAGTCCATTGCCACAAGAGGGAGGTGGTATAAAATGAAAATAAAAATAATTTTAAAAAGATTAATTCTTAGATGAAAAGTAGTTCTTTGCCCTTTTGAAGTATGTATCAGGCAGGATTTGGTCAAAGAAACAAAACCATTTTTGGCTATTTCAGTAAGGGAGGAATTTCATTTAGGGAACTTCAGATCATTAATCAAAACCAAACTCACTGCCGTTGAGTTGACTCCAACTCAGTGATCCTTCCTTGGGTTTCAGAGGTGGTATCTCTATGGAAGTAGATTGCCCAACCTTTCTTCCTAGGAGTGGCTGGTGGGTTTGAACTGCCAGCCTTCTGGTTAGTAGTCAAATGCCATAGGCTCTACATCATCAGGGAAACTACCACTAAAGTTCAGGAAATGCAAGAGTTGCAGAGAACTTCACCAGTTAGCTCATCTGCCTGCAATGTGAAAGTAAGTGACTTACAGGAGGAACCCCAGAAGCTACTGACAGAACCTCCGGTCTGCTATCTGCAGGAGACATTGTGCCTTCCCCCTACTGCCAGAGCAATGAGGGTGCCTTCTCTTCCTCCTTCCAAATCTTAATTGACTACCACTCATTGGAGGATGCTAAGCCACAGTACTGCTTCAATGGAGGCTAAGAAATGCATTCTTTAATCTTCTTGACTCTGCTACCAGGAAGAGCACTGAAGGCCGCAGGAGACATACGGAAATGACAACAGACAACCCAGCACAACATTGAAGCCCATGGGAATGGCACTGCTTTGGGTAACCTACAGCCCTGTGCTTTCTGCAATACACCAGATCCATTTACTCTAGGGTCGATGAATGCTAGCACAACCCAGGATTCAACTCTTTTGTTTTTATGAAAGAACAAGGCATTCTAGGAACCTCTTTTTAAAAAACAAAACAAAAACCTGTTGCTGTCAAGTCAATTCTGACTCACAGTGACTCCACATCTTATAGAATAGAACTGAGCTCCGTAAGGTTTTCTTGGCTGTAGTCTTACAGAGCAGATAGCCAGGTCTTTCTTCCACAGTGCCTCTGATTGAGTTCAAATCATTTGTGCCACCCAAGGACCTCCAGGAACCTCTAGCAGGTTTAGTAATCTTTTCCTTATGGCATTTTCATTTTCTTAGTAAGATGATCACACACATGAACAAAAAAGAAAAAAAAAAAGAAGTAAAAACAAACTCATTGCCATCGAGTTGATTTCAACTCATAGCAACTCCATTGGGTTTCTGAGGCAATAAATCTTTACGGAAGTAGATTGCCTAGTCTTCCTTCTGTGAGTGACTGGTGGGTTTAAAGTGCCACCTTTTGGTTAGCAGTCAAATGCCTTAGGCACTATGCCACCAGAGTCCTCTTTTTGCCAAGCTCAATTGATTCCTTTAAACAGTTAATTCTGCTGAAGGGTTTTGCTGTCATTTCCTGTCTTTGCTAGGAGTGAGGAGCAGTGGAGAAAGATTTTGGAAATATGGAGAAAATTAGTTTATTTCTATAACACAGACTGAAATTTCAGCGGGATCAGGCCAAATTCATCTTGGTAAAATTTATATTAAAATACAGACTAGCTATTTCCTCTCCCTCAACTCTGAAACCTTCCTGTCCTGTGACTCAGTTTCCTACACAAAGGGGCTGTTGCACAGCATTCAGAGTAGTCAGGGGAAGGAAATGCTGGCTCACCTTTGCCGTGTTTGGAAAACCGCTGCACATCAAAGGGGTGAGTCACTCTGCCCACTTGCCAGCTGTGAGCTTGCTTCCTACCTCCCACTACCCTTTGCCGGCTGTGCTGTTCTTGGCTGGGGAGGCCTTCCACCAGCAAGTCCAGGTTTGCGGAGCCTGGCACACTCACTTCCCTGAATGACGAGGCTTCCTGAGGTGGGTTGCTCTGCAGGTTGGAACCTGAGGATGACCACCAATTTGCCCGACCTATGGTTCAAAGCGTGGGATTCAAAGTCAAGAAGCTGGGCTTTTGCCTCTGCTGCCCAAACAGTGAAAAGGGAAATGGAATCATTAGGCTGGCGGTTCAAACCCACCAGTCACTCCTCCGAAGGAAGATGGACAATCTGTTTCCGTAGTGATACCACCTCGGAAACCCAAGGAAGGGTCGCTATGAGTCGGGTCCTATTCAATGGCACATACCAACAACAACATTCTTGTTAATCGTAGTCACACCTGCAAAGGCATGACTGACTACCTATTTTCATTGGTTTTAGAGGAAAGATGTTGTCGCCATGGAATCCCAGAAGCCATCAGGTTCATTTCGCTGAACTTAGTGGTTTTAGCACAGTGTGCAGAAGATAGTGGATGTGCAGAAAATACGCCCTGGTGGATATGCCCTTTCCTGCACACAGAAACTCTCTTAGCATAAATCATCTGTGGAAGAAAAGGCTTGGTGACTTGCTTCTATTAAGATTATAGCCAGAAAACTCCATGGAACACAGTTCTATTCTGTAACATATTGGGTAGCCATGAGTCAAAGTTGACTTTATGGCAACAACAACAAAGAGAAACTTAGGAAGAATCCACAAATTTCTTGAATAAAATCCTCTTTCAGATTCAGTATTAATTAGAAAGGGGATATAAAAAAATGAAGGGCTTTGGAATTAGTGCAGGTGGGTTTGAGATTAGGGACACTGGGAAAATTTCTTAAATTTGTTTCAGATAAATACAGAATGGTGCTAAAGGGGTTTGGAGTCAGATTGGCCTGAGCTAGAGTAGCTACATGACTGGGCGATTTGCTTGTCTAACTTTCAGCTTCCTCATGTAATAAACAGAATAGCAATAACATTCTCCTCTTACGCTTGTTGCAGGATTAAGTTAGACAATGCAAGCAATGTTCAACACACAGAGACTGGCACACAATTATTTAATAAATCTTAGTTACTCTCTGAACCTGTTTCTGAACTTGAAAAAAGGGAAGAAGAAAAAATATCATCCTCTGCTATGAAGGGATGGTACAGATCAGATGAAGTGGTAGATGGAGAAAGTGCATCCCCAGTATGATTTATTAGCATTATCTAACTCCTTCTTGGTGATGAGCCTATTCCCTCTTTTTCAGCTTCTGGGTGAGTGGTTGTTGCTCTTATCTTTTTTTTTAAAGGTAATATTTATTTATTAAAATTGTAATTTGGGTGAAAGTTTGCAGAGCAAATTTGTTTTCCATTCAACAGTTTGCACATATTTTGCTTCATTGCCTGCAGTCCCCATAATGTAACAGCTGCTGTTATCTTTTCACATAGTCCATGGCAATTTGCATATGCAGGCACACCTCATTTTATTGTGCTTTACTTTAATGGGCTTCACAGATACTGTTTTTTTTTTTTTTTTTTTTTACAAATCGAAGGTTTGTGATAACCCTGTGTCAAGCAAGTCTATTGGCACCATTTCTCAAACAGCAGGTGCTCACTTGTGTCTCTGTGTCACATTTTGATAATTCTCACAATATTTCAAACATTGTCATAATTCTACTGCATGCTTAATAGACTACTTGCTGTTGTTGTTATGTGCCGTCAAGTCGGACCCGACTCATAGTGACCCCTCCTTGGGTTTCGGAGGCAGTATCACTACAGAAGTAGATTGCCCAATGTTGTATAAACATAACTTTTATATGCGCTGGTAGTTAAGAGATGTGTCAGCTTGGCTGGGCTTGGTTTTGAGTGGTTGGAACTGGTAATCAACTCCATGGTGGAATCTGCTGGAGCAGCTGAGTAGCTGCCTTAGGGATGTGGTCTGCTTCCAGTGTGTAAGAAGACAGCTTTGAGAAGGGTCTCTGAGCTTTTTGGTGCATTTGAACCCTGTGTGTATCCAGTCATCACTCAGCAGCCTGCCATGTTGTCTGTCAATCTTGGGATTATTCCTGGACTTGAACCAGTGGCCTGCCATGTTGTTACTAATCTTGGGACTGTGCCATTTTACTTGTCAATTTTGGGTTTGTCAGCCTCAGCAGCCAGCAGCTGCCTGAGTTAAGAGATGCCTTCAGCTCCAATGGGCTGAGAGCAAGAGGTGGAGCTGAAGCCCAAGGTCAAGGGGCCAGCCCCTAGAGCCAGCACTTTGAACTTAGACTTCTAGCCTCCAAAACTGTAAGAGAATAAATCCTTGTTTGTTGAAGTCATGTTGTTGTTGTTATGTGCCATGGAGTTGGACCCGACTCACAGCGACCCCT
>NW_006921803.1:5651967-5654862 GCF_000298275.1 Orycteropus afer afer
CTCATAGCGACCCCTCCTTGGGTTTCCAAGGCAGTATCACTACGGAAGTAGGATTGCCCAACCTTCCTTCCGAGGAGTGGCTGGTGGATTTGAACAGCCAACCTTCTGGTTAGCAGTCAAGTGCCTTTGGCACTATGCTACCAGAGCTCCAAGGTATGCCTGTAGATTTAATAGATCAGCACTTAGAATGCTTATAGGACATGATTACGTCTGTTAATGCATATGACAACCTGTTGTTGCTAGTTGCTGTTGACTTGGCTTTGACTGATGGCAACCTATGTAAAACACCATCTTCCTGATTGTTGATACGTTTGAATACATTGTTGTGGCTATTGTATCAATCCATCTCATTGAGGAGTTTCCTTGTTATTACTGTCCCTCTATTTTACCAAACAAGATGTCCTTTTCTAGAGATTGGGTAATAGCCTACACAATCTTCATATATTTACTAAGGAGCATCCAAACCAAAAACCAGCCCCATAGCCATGAAGTTGATTCTGACTCATGGCGGCCGCACTGGATGTCTAAGGCTGTAAATCTTTACGGAAGTAGGTTGCCTCATCTTTCTCCTGTGGAACAGCTGGTGGCTTTGAACCGCCAACCTTGTGGTTAGCAGCCAAATGCTTTACCTGCTACGTTACTAGAGCTCCTACTAAGGAGCATAATCCTCATATAATTTGCCATTGAATGTTCAAATTGACAGCTTTCTTGCATACTTGAATATTTAGGGGAACTGAGAACTATCACTTAAGCAATGGTCAATAGTTCCAGAACTGACATCTATTAAAACCACATGCTTCCAAGACTGTATTGCCAGTAGAATGACATGCCTATGGTAGAGCAAAGCCCCATTTGCCCCACCCTTTCCTTTGATACACCTAATTAGCCTTTCTGGCCTGGCCTGCTAAATAACAATGCTTCTGGGGAATTTGGAGAAGAGTCGGTGTGAATGAGTTTATGTAACACAGATTGCCTCATTATTAGTCATAGGCAATTGGAAAATTTCCAACCATTTCTACTCCTTGATCCTGATTACCTAAGGGATTTGGACTGCCATCGCTATCAAAGCCTAGCTGGAAAGAGCATGTCTGATTATTAGGTTTTGTTGAACAAATAGTAAATAGGATCCATTAATAAAAAGGGGGTGGTGTGAAATAGAAGAAACTCACTTGGCTTTGAAAAAATCCACATAGGTTCAAACCCTAATTCTGTGTGACCCTGGAATGTTAATTAACTTGACAGCATTGGTTACTTACCCATACCAAATCAAACCAAACTCACTGCTGTCAAGTTGGATCCAACTCATAGCTACCCCTCCTTGGGTTTCCAAGGCAATATCTCTATGAAAGTAGATTGCCCATTCTTTCTTCTGAAGAGTGGCTGGTGGGTTTGAACTGCCAGCCTTCAGGTTAACAGTCAAATGCCTTAGGCACTACACCACCAGAGTCTACTACTTATCTATAAAATAAAATATCTTTATAGTGTTGTAAGGAATGATACAGATTTTTGCACATATCCACTCCCTAATAGCAGTAAGTTTTCAATAAATGGCAGCTATTGTTAAAACTGTTTTTCTTAATATTCTGATCTTCACTAGCAAAAGGAAATGCTCAGAGAAATTGACCAGTTATCCTTCGATGTCTCTATCACATAAAGTTTGAAAAGGCACACCTAAAAGAGAACAGAGAGAATTAGTAAAGAGTTTTAAAGAGAGAAAAGCGATGGGAAAGTGATTTGTTAAATGACAAATATAAAGTTTTATAAAATATAAAAGGCACTTAAGATCCAAGAAACATTGAAGGCCATTTCCAATATAGTGACCTTTCTTTGTTTGTTAAAAGATAAGAAAGCAAGAAGGTAATTTGTTTAAGGTATAACTGAGATTCATTTTTAAACAGACTTCTCAGATTAGCCCATCTCTGATATGTATAACTATAACATTTCTAAAGGAAATTTTATTTGATGACACGTGTGTATAAGTGTATGTTAAAAAGAGTTTTATTTGGCTCAAGAATTCTCCTTTTATTGATTCAAAAAGACTAACAGACAGGAAGGAAGAAGAATAAAAGTTTGACTTTTCCTTTAATATCTTACCCCCCAAAAAATTCAGGGAAATTGCACATAACAATAGAACAAATAAAGCTGAAAATACCTTCATATCAATACCTGGGTCTACTTTATACATTATGCCCAAGATAGTCAAGGCTTATTTATGCCTATTAATGTAAACTATTCTTTACCTCTGAGTAACAAGAAATCTTTTTCAAAGTTGAATTTCTTTAGCAATTGGAAAAAACCCACGGTTGTTCAGAGGAAAATTATTCTCAGTATGCTGTCCTAATTAAAATTCCAGCATTGGAATTGGCAGTGCTAACACAGGCAATGTGACAAGGAGGTTCATAGATTACCTCAGTAATTTGATCATTAAAGATTGCTGATGTAGGTGTGTAACTCAGGCCCCCAAGTACTGGGGTAAGTTTCATTTGCCTGCCTTGCATGGATAATTGCATCAAGTTTCCACATTACTTGGCCATGTAGACATAGTGAAGATTTTCACCTCATGCTCCTAGTGCTAAGAAACCTGCCTTGCATAATTAGTATTCTACCTTTAGAACATTTATCTATGGACTGTTTTACTGAATAATTTGCCCAAACTTGTCTTTAGGAGTTTCTAATGTGGGTTGATATTTATCATTCATGACTATGGCACTTTATGAGTCTGTCTAGAATTGTACATCCAGATGTGAAATCCTTCCTTCCTTCTTCCCTTTCTTCTTTTCTTTTCCTTTCAACTGTGTTTCATAAATCATGTAATGCTGGGCCCTGGTGCAGCCACAGCCATCATAAATACTCTAGTTTCTCAAGCTTCATTAATTCCTATACCACGCACATGGT
>NW_006921803.1:5655057-5662829 GCF_000298275.1 Orycteropus afer afer
TTTTTTTTTTTTTTTCCTTTAGCTAGATTCCCCCTAAAATACCTACTTCAGATACATTCTAAACAATGATATTCAAGAATACAGAATCATGGATTTAATACACTGATTTTTTTTTTCTTCTGATAAATGATAAATATGTAACACAGTTTGTGTATTATCTGAAATCATCTATCATCTCACTTAACTTTGGGAAATTAGACTAGCCTTGAAATGAGAAAGCTGAAACTTAGAGAAGTGATGTTTTCTACAGGCACACCGATAGTTGTGGGCAAAACTAATATTGGAAACTATGTTTTGTATCCTTAAATTCAGGCCTGACCCACTATATCATACTAACTTACATTATTTGGGAGCTCTGGTGGCCTACTGCTTAAGGCATTTGACTGCTAACCAGAAGGTTGGCGGTCCAAACCCACCAGCCACTCCTGGGAAGGAAGATTGGGCAATCTACTTCCACAGAGATACCACCTTGGAAGCCCAAGGAGGGGTCGCTATGAGTCAGATCCAACTTGATGGCAGTGAGTTTGTTGTTGTTGTTTTCATAGTAGTTACCTTAAGGCAGGACTGTAAGAAATAAATGCTAACAAGCTATGGGTTCTACCCCTCTATTAGAAAGTAGAGTGTTCCTGTGAACTCGTTCATAAGCCAAAATGGCATAAAATGAAGCAATTACTTAATTTATATGGAAAAAATTTTTGGCATTCCCAGACCCCAAATGTAACCTAAAAAATCATATCAAATAACACATAAAACTTAAAATAATACTAACATATTGTGTTTACAGACACAGTTCAAAGCTACGGTGACTTGGTGCTGATGTGCTGAGTGTAGTTCCCTGGGAGAGCTTGGGCACTGCCTGTTTATAGCTTGCTGCAAAAAAATACGCTGAACACTAGTTTCACTCCTCACCTTTGTGGTGGTGGTGGTGGTTGTTAAAAATGAGAAATCCGCAGAGGATTTTTTCTGGTTAGTGAAAACAGATACTAATTGCAGGCCTTTTGTAAAAGCAAAATGACATAAAGTGAACTTTTGAAAAGCTGGACGTACCTGTAAAGAAAAACTATCAGTATGAAAGCCATGAAAACATCTCATCTTCCTATTTGTTCTTTAATAATTCTTAAGCCACCAAAGGACCACAGCTGCTTCAAGGCGGTGGTCTTCAATACTCATAGGGGTTCACAAAGGCTTTCTCAGAACACAAATAGTGTGAAAGATATCTCCAGAGCCACTGCTTCCCTGTGAATTCTTCCCCAAGAAAGGCATCCCCGTTCGTACTTGCTCTCTTGCCACTTCCCATCCATATGGAATCTTATTATAATGCATGTACTCTGGAATGAAAATCTGCACCAGTAGCAAACACAGGGAGAACTCACAGTGCTGTGCCATGCTGGTGTACATGTGGAAGAATAAAGAATTTAATATCTGGGTAGCAAATCACATGATATCTAATCCTTTGCTTTTGACAAAAAATTGAGGGGGGTTGCTAAATAAATTTTTAGCCACTAGATCTTTAAAAATAATTTTTCATGATAGATTACAATGTAACTTTTAGGATAAAACGTGACTAAAAACCCTAAAATGAAGAGTCATAACTATAAAATATGCCCCAGCATTCCATTCCCATCTTCAGTTCAATAAAGTTTTTTTTTAGCACTACTTCAACTAAAACAATAAAGTAGAATAGAATTAATACTAACCCTAATTCATTCTAGCAATTAGTAATCTTCATGTACAGATCCATGAGGAAAAATCCCAGCCCTATCCATTTCATTAAGAGATGCGTATCCTATGAAAGTTAATTTTAAAAATTACTTTTAATTTTTAAAAGTATTATTTAATTATTTTTGATCACTGTTAATTTCATATAGTTATCAATATTTTATTATAATTATATTAAGTATAATTTAATAACATTTGATCAAGTGTTTCCTAATACTGTAAAACCTGTGAAAGCTAGGATCTGTGTAAGGTGGAAACCTATCAGAGAGAGAAACTCAAATATCTTTCACTAAAATGAGCAATAGAAAAGTGGTAAGACTGTATCCTGTCAAAGGCAGAAAACTTGAGAAACCTGGAAAAACAAGGCAGTCCCATGGAGTTCTAACTATTACAGGTTTCACCATAATAATTGTAATATGGCTCAAGAGGAATTTCTAAGTGTTTAGAACCTATTTAAAAATAAATTCAGTTTATATTTTTGTTGCAATGCAGTATAATAGAGTGATCATTAGAAGACTTTCAAGAATAAAACTGCATGCAATTAGGATAAAACTTGGTGGGGAAGGGAAATCGAAAAATGAGTTCACAGATTAAAAGGAGAGATGTGAAACTTCCAATTGTTAAAGAAAATCTTATTAATGAACTGCCATGTTTTTAGATTGACAATGGTAGGAAATCAAATCAGTTGGTATTTATATTCCATAATATACATTTAAAAGATCATCTAATAATTTTATTTAAGAATGTCAATATTTAAAATAATTAAAAGTAACAAAATTAGCAACTGTACATTTTTGACAAATTTTAGATGCCAGCTTAAATTCACGCAAAGGGTTTTCAAAATTCCTTTGGGAGTGTGCACGAGCAGAAAGTTTGCAGACTATTGCTCTCAGGGCTGGAATTGGTTTCCCAAAGATACGAGTGCTCCAAGGACAATCTTCTGCCTTGTACTGGTTTCCCAGAAATAAATACGGTAACTGTCCAAAGGAACACACTATGATCCAGAGGCTGCTAGAATTCCCTGGGAAAAGCAGGTAGGACTTTCAAATACCAGGGGCCCAGTAAGACTGGATTCTCTGTGGCCTTTGTGCCTATTAGACTAAATTCTACAGGAAAGCACAAAATGGGTTCGAGGAGGCTGTCCTGGTTATAGCAGACTCTTCTTCAGCCTCTCAAACCACTGTAGAATGGAACTTCTATTTTTACCAGATCAAATAGAATGGTTCTTTATCTCATTCTTGTAAAAACTAGAAAGATCCAAGGCAGATCACCAGATTAGAAATTATTTGAATAAGAAAAACAGCAACACTCATGAAATGCATGCAAGCCATTAAACAAATGGACATTTTTAAAAGTGTTGTATACCCATAATAATGTTCAGTTGCTAATATCATTTAAAGTTTAACTTGGTATTGAAGTTCATACTAAAGTTATGTTTCAAGAAATGCAATTCAAATCATAGCACCTCACTCTGGTAATATATATAGCTACTTCTTCTATCACAAGGAAATCAAACTTACATAAGTTCCATTCCAGCATTATCATGTTTTGTATCAGCAAAATTTGTAATTAGAAGATATACACAAACTTTAACTTTTTTTTCTAATTTTTATGCTTTTCTTGCAAGAAGCAAAAATAGAAGGTAAATTTCCCTTGTATATTTAAAACAGCCTTTTAAATATTTGTAATCAAAGTAATATTATTTTGAATAAGGCAATAAAGATATTTCAATCTGATCTTGTGGTTGAATCACCTTTTGACTTTAAGCTGGATCTTTACTTTGGGAGGAAAAAAGAACCCAAGAACTGAAATCTAACTCTACTTGAGCACATTCACACACGGAGTCCTATAGAGCTGCAAATCTGGAAATAAATCTAATATTAACGCCAAAACATGCCTTTGTGATGTCCTCTTATCTTCAATAACCACAATTTTGCCTTATGCCACTCATATTCTATTTTTGTAATATTTCAAAGAAGCCATGGAAACTACTGTCATAAGAAGAAAAAAATAAGGGAAAAGTACTTCAGTTTAAGAAAATTTGCTTCTGTGCTAGACTTGTACAGAAATTATTACAAACACTACATTTCTTGAAAAATCATCAATTTAAGATGAGAAATTTTTCTGAGCCATTATGCAAAAAAGACATCATACTTAAGTGTGAATTGTTTTTGAAAACTAAAAGAAATCTCCAAATACTGTCAACAAAGAAAATTACCAGACAATTCCCCAATTCTTTCACTTATACTACATACTTGGATGATTGTTTTATTTAATTTTAATGGAATCCAACATTTTTACTAATGTCACAAAGATAAAATACCCAAAACCTTGCACCAATCCATTTTGAAAGGATTCACAGGAGTCATCCAAAGAATATAATAAGAGAATTTGTTGGAGAACATGGAGAGCCAGAATGACAAGTTTTGGACTTAATATTAGAGTGGGAGCGGCATGGTACTCAGGTCATTTACTTAAGGGAAAGGAAGGGATGAGTTACACCTTCCCTTTTCGATAAAAATTATGCAATGCTTAAAGCTTCATTGAGTGTTATTATATTTAGCTATGATTTATAATAACTGTGTTCCAAGTTGATTAAGGTTTAATCACAACTGACTAAGCAAGTGGGCATGAAAGACAAAAAAATTCAGTCATAATTATCACTCCCTTGTGATCCTTACAGTATTCAGGGGTGTAGGCTCGAATTTGCATCCTCTGCAGCTAATTTCACCTTACTTTTTCTGTGGTAGGTAATTTAACTTAAATGCATTGGAAAAAAAAAAAAAGAGAGAGACCATTCAGGAAATACTTGTTTTCCAAATTATCCATTTCCAAATTTTCCATGATAAATATAATCAATGTTACTTAATTATACATGGGAAGAATATTAAAAAGGCAGACGATTTGTTACAAATATATTTACCACAAAAAGAAAATATTTATAGCCGCTAAAGTATTACACAATATCCAGCTAAGTTTTTCACACTGGTGAAAAACCTGTGTTCCCTAAACGTGTCAGGGAGAACTGCTTTCTCTGTCTTACAGAAACATCTCAGGACCTGTGTATAACCAGACCTTCGTTCTTTCGGAAATTTTGGTCTGAGGTAAAAACTCTCTGGGTAAGAAAAGTAAGAAAGGTGTCCTTGTACCTGTCTCCCTCTCTCCAAATCCAACCAGGTCAGAAGCACTCAGCTTCCATGTGCAGCGTTCAGAATCTTATCACCTTCTGTCGGTTTAGGCAAGTCTGGTCTTCAGCCCGTGGTTTGGCAGGCTGTGGAACAGGAGAATTTAACAAATTAAGCTCTTATACTTTGCATGTGGAATACTATCTTTGAATATGAATAAGAATTAGCTGAATCACTTGGGAGTTTTTTAATAGGTAAATAAAATATCAGTTTAAATGTCTGTCAACAATAATACTTAGCTCACATCAGCGAAAAGAAGAAAGCTTTTCTTCTTTCCTTTTCCTTTTTAATTTTTTTTTTTTTAATTGTAATTTGGGTGGAAGTTTACAGAGCAAACTGGTTTTCC
The DNA here is from genome assembly GCF_000298275.1 of Orycteropus afer afer. Classification (NCBI taxonomy): domain Eukaryota; kingdom Metazoa; phylum Chordata; class Mammalia; order Tubulidentata; family Orycteropodidae; genus Orycteropus; species Orycteropus afer. Next base: position 5,660,308 of record NW_006921803.1, read on the forward strand.
ATTCAACAATTCATATACATTTTGTTTTGTGAGTTTGACTGCAATCCCCACAATATAACAGCACTCTTCTTATTCCCACCCTTGTGTTTACCATTTCCATTAATCCTTCTTTCCTATCCTTTCCTGCCTTCTGAGATTTATTCCTGGGCAAATGCTGCCCTTTTGATCTTGTATGGTTGATTGTTCTAATGAGTGCATACCTCCCTGATGTTGTTGTTCACCTTACATGCCTGTCTATTGTTTAGCTAAAAGTTGAGCCAGGGAGGTAAATTCAGGTCCAGGCCTAAGGCACTCGACTGCTCACCAGAAGGCTGGCGGTTCAAACCCACCAGCCACTCCTCGGAAGGAAGGTTAGGCAATCTATTTCCGTTGTGATACTGCCTCAGGAACCCAAGGAGGGGTCACTATGAGTCGGGTCCGACTCGACGGCACATAACAATACAACAACAAGGGCCATAGTGTCAGGGTTGTACTAGTCTCAATCAGACCAGTCAACCTGGACTTTTTTTTTTCTTTCTTTTTAATGATTTTGAGTTTTGGTCCACATTTCTCTCTCATTCTATGTGGGACCTCCTACTGTGAACTCTTTCAGAGAGGTCAGCAGTGGTAGCCTGGTACCCTCTAGAATTCTGGTCTCAAGGTTATGGAGGCTGGAGCTCCTTTGATCCTTTAGTCCTTTGGACCAATTGTTTCCTTGCATCTTTGATTTTCTTCACTCTTCATTGTCCCAGATGATCCAGCAAGCCCATTACTAGATATGTTGTTGTTGTTGTTATGTGCCGTCTAGTCAGACCTGACTCATAGTGATCCCTCCTTGGGTTTCCAAGGCAGTGTCACTACGGAAGTAGATTGTCCAACCTTCCTTCCGAGGAGTGGCTGGTGTGTTTGAACTACCAGCTTTCTAGTTAGCAGTCAAGTGCTTTAGGCACTATACTACAAGAGCCATGAAATGAACACTCGTGTTCATCACAGCATTATTCACATTAGCAAAAAGATGAAAACAACCAATAGGTTACTGGATAAACAAACTATGGTACAACATACAATGGAATACGGCATAACATTAAAGAATAACGATGAATCTGCAAAATACATCACAATCTGGATGAACCTGGAGGACACTATGCTGAGTAAAATTGTTGTGTTGTTATGTGCCATTGAGTCGGACCCGACTCATAGCGACCCCTCCTTGGGTTTCCAAGTCAGTATCATTACGGAAGTAGATTGCCCCATCTTCCTTCCGAGGAGTGGCTGGTGAGTTTGAACCGCCAGCCTTCTGAGTAAAATTAGTCAATCACAAAAGGACAAATATTGTGACACCACTACTGTACATTGTCAAGAAAATGTTTACACACAGGAAGAATCATTGTTTGAAGGTTACCAAAGGTGGGAGGGAAAAGACTGGTAAATAACTAGAGGTGGAGAGTAGATACGTATTAACTTGGATTAAGGGAAAGACAGCATACAATAAGGGGGAGGTCAGCACAAAATGATTAAGGCAAAGGAAGACAGTGAGACAGTCATAAGAGTTAAGGGCAACAAAGTTGTATTGTGAAATTGTGGAAACTGTTGTCAAAGGGCAACAAAGGAAAATACTATTACATACACAATCCTGCAATAACAGTAATAACAATATTCTACGAGTGGATACTTAGATAGACACTTAAGCTGAACAGGGGCAGGAAGACAAATGGAACTACACTCACAAATACATATATATAGGTTTGACAGAGGATATTTCTACATACTTATTTATATGCACTGCAAATATATCCATGAATATACAGGGGACAACGTTAGGTTAACTTCTTAGCCATAACCAACCACCTTGAGGGAATGAATCACTGGGCCTGGAGGCTCAGGACCATAGTCTTTGGGGACATTGAGGTCAACTGGCAGAACATAGTTCACAAAGACAATGTTCTACACCCTACTTTGATGAGCAGCAACTGGGTTTTAGAAGCTTGTGAGTGGCCATCTAAGGTGCAACTATTGGTTTCTTTTCTTTACATTTTGATGTTTCATGTTAGATTTCAAAATACTTCAGAATAAAATACGTGATAGTTTGATTTGTTGGGTTTCAAATATAAAGAAATGATATTTCCAAATGTCACTTAGTTCCACAACATGGGAATAATCAAAGAGTGACCTATGATGGATTCTGGGGACATGATGAAATATGCTGAAACACTAACATAAAAGGTTGACAGCTGAGAGAATAGAGCTAAAAGAATTTTCTGTCAGATCTCTTGATTGGTTCAAACTCATAGTGGATATCGAGTCACAAATAATAGAAAATAGGAAAAAGAAAAATGCCACCTTTTGTAAAACAACACCAAACACCCAATGTAAGTCTTGCTTAGGTTTGTTGATATTGTTGTTAGAACAAAATATTGCCTGATGCTGCACCATCTTCATGATTATTGGTGTGTTTGAGTCCGTTCCTGTGCCATTGTGTCAGTCCAGCTCATTGAAGGTTTCCCTCTTTTTAGTTGGCCCTCTCCTTTACCAAACATGATATC
>NW_006921803.1:5670383-5673001 GCF_000298275.1 Orycteropus afer afer
AAGATTATCTTCTGTGTCTGTGTTAATTGGTTTCCCTTTTCTTTGTTGAAGAGGGTCTGTGCAATCCTTCTGCCTAGTCCGCCATCTTGCCCCCCCAAACATGATATCTTATATAGCAATTGGTCTTTTCTTATGAAGTGTCCAGAATAAGTGAGTTGAAGTCTCACCATCCTTGCTTCTAAGTAACATTTGGATTGTATTTCTTTGAAGACTAATGTGTTCCTTCTTTTGGCAGTCCAATATTCTTTGCCAACACTGCCATTCAAATACAATTTACCTTATGAAGCCAAGATTCAACCAGTAATAAAGGAGTAAACATGAGTCTTTTGAAAACTGAATTCAGAGGCTGACAAAAAGTTGTTTTTCAAATTTACAAATATAAAGTCTATGTTTCCCTTTTTCTTGATCACATTTATGGATAGTACTGCAATCATCACATTACTTTCTTCATATGTTAGAAATGTAAATGACAAGCAATCTTTTAAGTATCATTATATTTAGTAAATGTCCATGTAGTTATTTTCCAAAAGGGGGTTTCCTTCCAAGTCCAGTTAATTCTATGTTTAATATTCTGTTTATGGATATTGATATTTTTCAGTGTGGGAAGAGAACTATCGATTTGCCTCGAATATTGCTGCTCTTGATTTCTCCTCTTTGGAGATGAGTATCACCTGGCTCATTCTTTCTGTTTTTCATTCCATCTTCCTACCACATCATTATTTGGAAATATTTTGAGAAGTCTAATGCTTCCAATCAAAGTACAAAGCGCTGTAGTAAAAGCAGCAAAGTAAAATAAGAAAACAGTTCTAAAGGCTTCATTGTTTGTCAGTTAATAGAAATGTATTGTATTTGAAACCTGATGAGTAATCTTCTTAATTAGGATTTTAATAACTAATGTGCTTGCTATTATATTGTGGAATTTTTTTTAAGGACTTTTTTTTTTTTTGCAAAGTGTAGAGAGAATGAATACCCAGAGTTTGTACTGTCTATTTGGAGAATTCACACGTTTTTTGGTCTAATTCTGAAGTGATGTCTGCCTATAACTTTGGATTTGGACATCTATTCTTAAAACTTAGGAAGATGACATTAAGTTAGAAGGAAAGTGGTGTCACAAGGCAAGACAATGGTGTATTTCCATTTCTCTTGTCCTTTACAGTCATTGCGTCTCTATGTATGTAGCATTACAGAGTGCTAGAGACAAAAGAGAGACCAGAAATCATCCTTCCCTTTACAGGTGAGTAAACTCAACCCAGGAAGTCAGTATGACTTTGTACAATGTTATGAGTTTTGGAAGGAGCTCTGGTAGCATAGTGCCTAAGGCACTTGACTGCTAACCAGAAGGCTGGCGGTTCAAACCCACCAGCCACTCCTCGGAAGGAAGGTTGGGCAATCCTACTTCCATAGTGATACTGCCTCGGAAACCCAAGGAGGGGTCGCTGTGACTTGGGGCCGACTCGATGGCAAATAACAACAACAACAACAACATGAGTTTTGGAAGGATCTCTGGTGGCACAGTGGTTAAGTGCTTAGCTAAACAAAAGTTCAGCAGTTCAAACCCACCAGCCTCTCTGTAGGAGAAAAATATGGCAGTCTGCATCTATAAAGACTTACAGCCTTGGAAACTCTATAGGACAGTTTTATTCTTTCCTACAGGGTCACTAGGAGTTGGAACTGGCTTGACCTCAATGGGTTTGGTGTTTTTTTCTATGAGTTTTGGAGTCAAACAAATCCAGGCTTGAATGCTATCTTAGTAACTATCTGAACTTGAACAAGTTACTTAAAGAGAATTTTTGCACCATCATCTCTCAATGACATATCCTCTGTTGTTTCTGTTGTGTGCCATGGAGTTGATTCCAACTCATAGCTACCTGATAGGACAGAGAAGAGCAGCCCAATAAGTTTTTCTAGGTTTTAATCTTTATGGGAGCAGATCACCAGGCCTTTTCTGCCACACAGCCACTAGGTGAGTTTGAATTGCCAACCTTTTGGTTACCAGCTAAACACTTCATCAATGTGCCATAATTCAATGTAAAACTTTAGATTTTGAATAGAGTTGAAAGACACTTAGTTCAGCCTTCTCACATTGGACCAACAGATTGACTTTGATGCTACTGCTTTGGTATTTTCTGCCTATCTTCATCAAAACCGTCTTTTGGCTCTATGCCTGCCACCTTCTCCGTTATAGTGTGTGTGTGCATGTGTGTGTTCAGGAGCAGAGTGCTGAAATATATATATTTCTCTGTTTTTGTCACAATTGCATTATTGTGCCATGTAAAGCCTCTTTCACATTTTACTTTCTCTATTTTATTCTCAATTATTTCAGCATGTGCTCCCAATCCTTTCCTCTGTCTCATGCCATATCTCCTCCCCAGTCATTAGTGGCAATGACTTCATCATCATGGTGAAGACTTCTGAGCCTTTGGTCTCATTGTTCTTTACAATAGTGACACTTCCCCACCCCAAAGTTCTCGAGTCTTGAATTCCCCTCTTTATAGCAGCCTTCTATTCTTTTGTCTGTCTAATTCTTTGACTCTGGTCTTCTCTTTATGCTTATTATAATTTTCTCTTGAACTCTTCAAAGGTCTCTTATTAGACAAGTTCCATGAGCCTTTTACATA
>NW_006921803.1:5673526-5707707 GCF_000298275.1 Orycteropus afer afer
GGTTCCAATCCCTCAAAGAATGTCCCTCTTCCCAGGATGTCCCTGGATATCTTGGAAGCAGGCCACACCCCTAGGGAAACTCCCCTTGGGCAGATTGGCCACTCAGAACACAGTCATCTGATCCCATGATGGGAACAACCACACAGAACTGGGGTCCAGCCAAGTTGACACACAGCTCCAACTATCACAACATGGTACCTCACTTACTGTTTTCTAGTCCTTAGCAGCTCATTCCTTTTTCCATATCCCTAAACCCGTAGTTCCAGTAGATTCCTCAACTCCAACTTTACTTAGAAATCTCAGTCCTTTATGAGCTCCTTGAATATCCCTCTCTCCATCTCAAATTGCCTGGGGTCTTTGTTCTCCTTTTGTCTCTCTCCACCCTCATCCAAATTTCAGGCAAAGAAAAGCCCTTCTTTCTTTTATGTATCCCTTGTGTTCTCATACCCAGTCTCTTCTAGGACTTAATTTTCTCTAACATATGTTGTTGTTGTTGTTATGTGCTGTCGAGTTGGCCCCAACTCATAGCGACCCCTCCTTGGGTTTCCAAGATGGTATCACTATGGAAGTAGATTGCCCAACCTTCCTTCTGAGGAGTGGCTGGTGGGTTTGAACCACCAGCCTTCTGGTTAGCAGCCAAGTGTCTTAGGCACTATGCTACCAGAGCTCCCTCTCTAACACATATGTCTTTAAATTCTACTGCCACTCCCTGCCCCCCCACTAGCTCTTTCCTCTTGTTTATACAAACATTTTGAGTTTTTACCTAGACTGCAATAAGCCAGCTGCCATCAAGTAGATTCTAATTTATGAAAACACCATGTGCATTAGAGCAGAAAAGTGCTCCACAGTGTTTCAGTGGCTGATTTTTTCGAAGTCAATTGCCAGGCCTTTCTTCCAAGGCACAACTGGGTGAAATTGAACCTTCATTACCTTCCCTTAAATCTATTATCTTTAAAATCTACCATTTCTTTTCCTGCCTAGTGTATTAAAAGGGCAACCTTCATTTCTCATAACCACCTCACTCTTAAAAACCACACATGGACTTTCACCCCAACTGCTTTGTGACACTTCTCTATTTATTTATGATTCTCAGTAAACTGTTATTATTACACCAGTTATACTAACTTATAAAAAAACAGATAAACCCAAAGTATAAACAATTGTTAATATTTTTGTAAGTACACTATCAGAGCAATATTTTTTTCAAAGAACTTTAAAAAGTCACCTGATTTAAGCAAATAAAATTTATTTAAATGTCATTTCAGAAAACTACAAATAAGTAGCATAATTCATATTAATTAGCAAAAGTAATATATGTGATACATGATGATTTAACAGTGCATTTCTCCCCTAAAGGTTTGGTCATTATATCATTATGAAGGCTTCCATAAGAAAAATTTCTCATATGCTAAGTCCAAGATTCCATATTTTTCTATCTGCTCTTTTGCTTTAGAAATAGAGCCAATTATAGCATCTTCCTTTGACAATCCCTTTTTGAAGATTCCAGGCTTACCATTTCGTCTTGCCTTTTAAATCTAACATTCCTGGACAGTCAATATCAATGTCTCTAGTTATAGCCTGTTTGTCGAGCCCATAGAGTTTTTTCAGTTCTTCATCATCAGGCCTTGTTTTCAGCTTCTTCATGTCTTCTGTGGCCCTATCAAGATCAATCTGCAGGTGTATGGTGGTGACAGCTCTGGTGGCATCACAAATTGCAGAGGTCTATTCTCAGTTCTAAGGAGCTCTGGTGGCATAGAGCCTAGGCATTTGACCACTAATCAGAAGGTTGGTGGTTCAAACCCACCAGCCATGCCACTGAAGGAAGACTGAGCAATCTACTTCCGTAAAGATTTACTGCCTCAGAAACCCAGAGGGGGTCACTACGAGTCAGAGTTGACTCAATGGCAGTGAGTTTGGTTTTGGTTGTTTTATTCTAGCTCTTATCCTGCTCAAATTGTCTATACTAGACACCACAGGCTACCTCCAGTTTCTTAAAATACTCTCCTTCTTAATGTGAGTGATGCTAACTGATTCTCTGCACCAGCTGCTACTTGTCACTTCACACTTCTCCTGTGGCACCTCATTTTGTGTAATATCACACGTATTTATTTACAGACAAACAAAAACAACAACAAACATGACTTTTCCAGTTGTAAACTTTGCAAGTAGAGCTATATCTTATTCCTCTTTGATTCCCCTGCAGCAGGATCTACCACAGTGGAGACAAAATAAACAAGTTCTTAATATGTAAGTATTGCATTGCATAAAAGAGTAGGATTCTAATGCTTTTTTAAGGCAGCAGAGGCTTGTAGTGCAGTCTCAGCATGGTATCTTATTCAAAGAAATAATTGGGAATTAGTAAAAATCAGAACAAATTCTAATTTGTGCTGCAGACTCTGTTAAAAAAACAAGTAGATTATTATTTTTAAATATATAGCAAAAATTCTTTTAATCTAGTTTTTGTAGTACTTTTACTCTCATTGTCTTTTCCAAAATGGCAGCTGCTCTTGATGATTTCTCTCCCCCTGTTCACATTCTCCTTCCCCAAAACTCTCCCTCAAGTCAACCTGTAGAGTTCTCGGCCCTCTCTATTCTCTTTGTTACCCTTTCCTTGGACCCTATAGTCTTCTTCAGGCACTCTCTGACTATTTCATAGAAATCCTATTTTTTTCTACTATTTAAGCTGCCTCCCAGTCACTCATGACTGCCATATGCAAGGAAAGAGGCTCTGAATAGTTAAGCTTTCATATCTCTTCCTCTCTCTTTTTTCCCTCTTTCCTTCCCTCCCTCCTTCCTTCCTTTCATCCATCCATCCATCATCTATCCATCTGTTCTCATTCTAGGCATAGATATAGATAGATACATAGACATAGATATTTTTGTTCATCTCCTTCCTCTTTCTACATATGGTAGAGGGACAGTTAGATCAGCACACACGTTTTTCTTTTATTAAGGTGAAACATATTGTCTGGACATCTAACCCATATTCTCATTCTTCCTAATATCACACCATGAAAATAGGGGTATGAACCTTGAGACAAAGTATAGTGAGGCAAACAACATCCTTTAACTTTCTCTGTCTTTCTTCCTGACCAAACAGAACAGATAGAAGCCTGATAAGATGCAATGAGGTGACACCCTAAGCATTAGGACCAAAGCCAATATGTAATGGGTTTTCTGTCTGTCTCACTTGAAAATAAATTGCTCAGGAAGACAGCAGATCAATAGTTCTGGATGGTAGCTGGATACTATTCAAGGCTACTCTTCTTCATGATTTTTCATTCTTCTCCAGGAAATAGTACCAAATTCATTTCTTAAAGATCAGTAGAACTTTTTTTAGGGCTTTGATATTTTAAGCCTAAAGCATATGAATAATACTTTTCAGAGAAATAAGAAGGCAAAGGAGAAATAGCAGACTAGAAGGTCCATACATACAAGGTTTTCATCAAGATGATGATGATCCACAAGTAATCAAAGTCAATGGCTTAATGAAGAGTCCAGATATACTGGTATGCCACAGTAAGCTGTGAGGTATGTGATATGACCTTTACTAATAAAGTGCCAATATTTGTAAAGGTATTTTTTAAAAAATAAAGTGTATTTAACATTATCTTTTAACAATATCACTTCTACTCAGTAGAATCCCACTAAAATTTCCTTGAAAGAAAGATAAGTTGGGTGGGGAACAATGCTATTAGTCTGGGTATTTGGCACAATGAATAGTTTGCCTCAACTATGTTGAAGCCAATGAGAAATCTTACTGTTATACTAAAAATAGTTGCTTTAAATAAATTAATATGTAAAACACAGACTCCATGGGATGAAATTTGATATTTGATGATAAGGCAGTCATAGTAGAGGGACAGTTAGATCAGCATACACATTTTTCTTTTATTAAGGGGAAACATATTGTCTGGGCATCTAACTCATATTCTCATTTTTCCTAATACCACACCATGAAAATAGGGGTATGAACCTTGAGACAAAGTATAGTGAGACAAACAACATCCTTTAACTTTCTCTGTCTTTGTTCCTGACCAAACAGAACAGATAGAAGCCCAATAAGATGCAATGAGGTGACACCCTAAGCATTTGGACCAAAACCAAACACTGGAATTAGAGAAATTTTTGTCAGATGGCAGGAACTGCATTTGGACCCCACACTGATTTCAGGAGGCATTACTCTGAATCTCATAAGATTTGATATTTCTTGTACAGTTGGGTGGATATTGTCCAAAGATCACCTGTAGTGCCTTTGCCTGGGGTCCTATCTGCTTTTCATATTTTTAAACAAGATAAAAATAGAAATAGCTAGCTATTATATACATACAATAGATAGATGTATGGATAGATGGACTAACTACCTAGTAGAATAAATAAGGAAATACGACTTTATAGTTACTGATTTTAATAAATACTACCCTCCTTAAGCCAGGGGGAAAGCCAGGGGGACCAAGACAGAGTGAGGAGCAGTGGGCAGGGATCCAGGTAAGTGGAGGGACCCAGGTCCCCCTAAGCAGCAGGAAAGAGGGGGCAAAGGAGAGGAAAACCAAGGGGACCAGGACAGAACGAGGAGCAGCAGACAGGGATCCAGGTAAGGGAAGGGACCCAGGCTCCACTCCCAAGTGGCAGAAAAGCAGCAGGGATCCAGGTAAGGGAAGGGTGGAGAGGTTTTGAACATCTTACAAAGACAAACTTGTCTGTCAGTTTGTTGTACTGTGATGGTGCGCTGTTGTGAGGCTTGAGGCTGTGCCACTGGTGTTTCAAATGCCAGTGGTGTTCCACATGGTGCATAGGTTTTAGTGCACCTTGCAGACTGAGACAGATTAGAAAGAAGGAAGAGGCCATCCACTTCCCAAAGAATTGGCCAGGGAAAACTTTATGAATAGCAGAGAAACAGTCTGATACATTCTGTGCAACTTTATGAATAGCCCAGAAACATTGTTGGATACAGTGCAGGAGGATGAACCACTCAGGTCAGAAGGCTCTCAAAATACTACTGGGAAAGAGCTGCATCATCAGAGTAGAACCAACCTTACTGATATGGATAAAGTAAAGCTTTCGAGATCTCCATTTGCTGATGTGGCACAACTCAAATTGAGGAGAAACATCTGCAAACATCCATTAATAACCATAATATGGAATGTATGAAGTATGAATCTAGGAATATTGGAAATTGTCAAAAATGAAATGGAATGCATAAAGGTAGATATCCTGGGCATTAGTGAGCTGAAATGGACTGATTTTGGCCATTTTGAATCAGACAACCATATGATCTATTATACCGGGAATGACAAATTGAAGAGGAATAGTGTGACATTCATTATCACAAAGGATGTTTAAAGATCTGTCCTGAAGTACAATGCTGTCAGTGATAGAATAATATCCATACATCTACAAGGAAGACCCATTAATACAACTGCTATTCAAATTTACGCACCAACCACCAAAGCCAAAGATGAGGAAATTGAAGATTTTTATCAACTTCTGCAGTCTGAAATTGACCAAATTTGCAATCAAGATGTGTTAGTTATCACTGGTGATTGGAATGTGAAAGTTGGAAACAAAGAAGAATCACCAGTAGTTGGAAAATTTGGCCTTGGTGACAAAAATAAAGCTGAAGATCGCATGATAGAATTTTGCAAGACCAACAACTTATTCATTGCAAATACATTTTTTTAACAACACAAATGGTGGCTATACACATGGACTTCACCAGATGGAATACACAGGAATCAAACTGACTACATCTGTGGCAAGAGATGATGGAAAACTCAATATCTTCAGCCAAAACCAGGCCAGGAGGTGAGTGTGGAACAAACCATCAAGTGCTCATATATAAGCTCAACTTGAAGTTGAAGACAATTAAAACAAGTCCACAAGAGCCAAAATATGATCTTGAATATATACCTCCTGAATTTAGAGACCATCTAAAGAATAGATTTGTTGCACTGAACACCAATGACAGAAAACCAGAATTGTGAGATGACATCAAGAACATCATCCATGAAGAAAGCAAGAGGTCATTGAAAAGATGAGAAAAGAAAAGAGCAAAATGGATGACAGAAGAGACTCTGAAACTTGCCCTTGAGTGGAGAGTAGCCAAAGCAAATGGAAGAAATGACAAGATAAAAGAGCTGAACAGAAGATTTAAAAGAGCTGAACGGAAGTTTTCAAAGAGCAGCTTGAGGAGACAAAGCCAATTACTATAATGAAATGTGCAAAGACTTGGAATTAGAAAACCAAAAGGAAGAACATGCTTGGCATTTCTCAAACTGAAAGAACTGAGGAAATAATTTAAGCCTTGAGTTGCAATATTGAAAGATTCTAAGGGCAAAATATTGAATGATGCAGGAAACATCAAAAGAAGATGAAAAGTATACAGAGTCACTGTACCAAAAAGAATTGGTCAATCTTCATCTATTTCAGGATGTGGCACATAATCAGGAACCAGTGATACTGAAGGAAGAAGTAGAAGCTACACTAAAGGAATTGGCGAAGAACAACCCTCCAGGAATTGACAGAATACCCATTGAGATGTTTCAGCAAATGGATGCCCAATGGAGGCACTCACTTGGTTATGCCAAGAGATTTGGAAGACAGCTACCTGACTGGAAGAGATCTATATTTGTGTCCATTCCAAAGAAAGTTTATCCCACAGAATGTGGAAATTATCGAACAGTATCATTAATATCACACACAAGTAAAATCTTATTGAAGATAATTAAAAAATGGTTGCAGCAGTATATTGACAAAGAACTTCCAGAGGTGTAAGCTGGATTCAGAAGAGGATGTGGAACAAGGGATATCATTGCTGGTGTCAGATGGATTTTGGCTCAAAGCAAAGGATACCAGAAAGATGTTTACTTGTATTTTATTGACTATGCAAAAGCATTTGATTGTGTGAATCATGACAAATTGTGGATAACATTGAGAAGAATGGGAATTCCAGAACACTTAATTGTGCTCATGAAGAACCTGTACATAGACCAGGAGGTTGTCATTCGAACATAACAAGGGAACACTGCATGGTTTAAAATCAAGAAGGGAGTGCGTCAGGGTTGTATCCTTTCACCATACGTATTCAATCTATATGCTGAGCAAATAATCCGAGAATCTGGACTATATGAAGAAGAACATGGCATCAAGATTGGAGTCAGAATCATTAACAACCCGCAATACGCTGACAACACAACTTTGCTTGCTGAAAGTGAGGATGATTTGAAGCACTTACTGATGAAGATTTAAGACTATAGTCTGCAGTGTGGATTACACATCAATATAAAGAAAACAAAAATTCTCATAACTGGACCTATAAGCAGCATTACAATAAATGGAGAAAACATTGAAGTTGTCAAAGACTTCACATTGCTTGGTTCTACAATCGACGCCAATGGAAGCAGTAGTCAGGACATCAGATGAGGTATAGCACTGGGTAAGTCAGCTGCAAAGGATCGCTTTCAAGATGAGGAGCAAAGATGTCTCCTTGAGGACTAAGGTGTGCCTGACACAAGCCACTGATATTTTCAATCACCTAATATGCATGTGAGAGCTGGACAATGAGTAAGGAAGACCGAAGAAGAATTGATGCTTTTGAGTTGTGATGCTGGCGAAGAATGCTGAAAGTACCATGGACTGCTAAAAGAACTAACAAATCTGTCCTGGAGGAAGTGCAGCCGGAATGCTCCTTGGAAACAAGAATGGCTGGACTTCGTCTCACCTACTTTGGTCATGTTGTCAAAAAGGACCATTCCCTGGAGCAGGATGTCATGCTTGGTATGTTGGAGGGTCAACAAAAGAAGGGAAGGCTCTCAATGAGATGGACTGAAACAGTGGCTGCAGTGATGGACTCAAGTATAGCAAGGATCGCAGAGTTGGCACGGGCCCTGGTGGTGTTTCATTCTGCTGTGCATAGGGTCGCTATGAGTTAGAAACAACTCGACAGCACCTAACAGCAACAACAATAACAACACTGCTTAGGCAAAGGCTATACATGATAGGAAGGAATAATAGAAATAAAAAATAAGCATCAGAGATTAGGAGAATGTGGTAACCATAAAAATTAACGTAATTGCCATGATCACTTTAAGATTAGACTTTGATATTCTTGGTAGCTAAGACAAAAAAGGAATAATTACAATGTTATATACTTGCCAATATGATTCAAGGCATATTTGAAAAGCCAACATTATACTTAATGGAGAAAGGTAAGAGCTTTCCCCTTGAAATCAGGAACAAGAGCTAATCAAAGAATTTAGCAAAGTTGCAGGGTACAAGTTCAACAAACAAAAATCAGTTGGATTGCTACACACCAGCAATAAGAAATTTGAAAGAGAAATTAGGGAAACAATTCTACTTACAATAGCATCTAAGAGTATAAAATACCTAGGAATAACTCTAACCAGGGATGTGAAGGACTTATACAATGAAAACTATAAAATGCTGCTGACAGGGATCAAAGAAGACTTAAATATGCTAATATGGAACACATGTTCCATGTTCAAATGACTGCCTTTCGGTCTATAACCAGTTTCTCATGAGCACAATTAAGTGATCTGGCATTCCCATTCTTTGCAATGGTATTCGTAATTTGTTATGATCCACACAGTTGAATGCTTTTACATAGTCAATAAAACATAGGTAAAGTTTTCATTTTTATTGACTGATAACTAATGATGATCACTTTTTCACATGCTTCATGACCATTTGTTTATTTTATTTTATTAATGACTGGCCAGGAAACATGTGAAAAAGTGCTCAATATCATTAGACACTAACAAAATAAATAAAAATTAAAACTGCAATGGTATACTAATTAGTCCAAAGAACTAATGAACCATACAAACCCCAGCCTCCATGACTCTGAGACCAGAAGAGCAAGATGGTGCCTGGCTACCACTGCCAACTTCTCCGAAAGGGATCACAATAGGAAGTGCTGGGTAGACTGGAAGAAAAATGCGAAATAAAACTCAAAATAATAATCAATACCAGGCTTACTGGTCTGATAGATACTGGTGGAACCCCTGAGACTATGGCTCTTAGACACCCTTCAAGCCTGGAACTGAACTCATCCCCATGGCTCAACTTTCAGCCAAACAATAGACATGTCTATTGTTCTATAAGGTGAACAATAACAATGAAGAGGACTCCTTAGAACAATTAATCATACGAGATCAAAAGGATAACATTTTCTCAGGAATAAAGCTCAGAAAGCAGGAATAGGTAGCAAGAAGGATGACTGGAAATGGTAAACACGTGGAGGAAGTGGGAAGAGTGCTGCTACATTGTAGGGATTGCAATCAATGTCACACACACGCACACAAATGTACATGAATTGTTCAATGGAAAACCACTTTGTTCTGTGAACTTTCACCTAAATCACAATAAAAAGTTAAAAAAAAACTGTAATGGGGTGAGGATGGCACAAAACTGGGCAGTGTTTTGTTCTGTTGTACACAGGGTCACTACAAATCAAAACCAACTTGAGAGCACCTAACAACATTGTACCAGTACATGTTACCGTACACGTTTTGTTGTGTTGTTGTTATTTGCCGTTGAGTTGGCTCTGACTCATAGCGACCCCTCCTTGGGTTTCTGAGGCAGTATTACTACGGTATTAGGATTGCCCAACCTTCCTTCCGAGGAGTGGTGGTGAGTTTGAACTGCCAGCCTTCTGGCACTATGCTACCAGAGCTCCCCACTCCAAAACCAAACCAAGCTTACTGCCATTGAATCCATTCTAACTTATAGCAACCCTCATTGGGTTTTCAAGACTGTAAATCTTTATGGAAGCAGACTGCATTATCTGTTTTCTGCAGAGCAACTGGTGAGTTTGAACCACCAACCTTTTGGTTAGCACCCAAATGCCTTAACCATTACACTTCCAGAACTCCTTACATACCCACTAGAATAGTTAAAATGACAAAATTCTGACAACATGAAGTGTTTGAGAAGATTAGAAGGTCTCATATGTTACGGATGGGTGTGTAAAATGACAAGCACTTTGCAGAACATTAAAAATACCCACCCTATGATGTCCACCACTCTTCTGTCAGTTTGTTGTACTGTGGTGGCTTGCATGTTCCTGTGAGGCTAGAGGCTATGCCACTGGTATTTCACACACCAGCAAGGTCACCCATGATGGACAGGTTTCAGTGGCGCTTCTAGACTAAGACAGACTCAGAAGAAGGAAGGGGCCATCCACTTCTCAAAGAATTGGTCAGTGAAAACCTTATGAACAGCAGTGAAACACTGTCTGATATATTACTAGAAAATATTGTGAATAGCCCTGAAACATTGTCTGATATAGTGCTGGAAGATGAGCCCCTCAGGTTGGAAGGCACTCAAAATACAACTGGGGAAGAGCTGTGTTCTGGTTACCTAGTGCTGCTCTGACAAGAAATATGCCACAAATGGGATGGTCTTAACAAACAGGAGTTTATTCTTACAATTTAGAGACTTTAAGTCCAAGTTCAAAGTGCCAGGCTCTAGGGACTGGGTGAAAGTCCTCAACCTTGGGGTCCAGTTCTGCCTCCTGCTCCCAGGCAAGTGGAGCTAGAGGTGTTTCTTCACTCAGACACCTGCTGGCTGCTGAGACTGAGAAGCCCCAAGGTTGACAAGTAAAAAGGCACAGTCCCGATGTTACCAAACCACATGGCAGGCCATTAACTTAAGTCCATTGTAAGTCCCAAGGTCAGCAGAGCATAGCAGGCTGTTGAGCAATGACACAGCTACACGCAGGGTCCAAGCATGCCATAGGCTAGAGGCCATTCTCAAAGCTTCTTCTTAGATACAGGAAGCAGACCACAACCCAAAGGCAGCTACACAGCTGCTTGTGGTAGATCCCACCATGGAGCTGATTGCCAGTCTCATTATGGGGAATAACTACCACCAGCGGCCCAGCCACTCAACCAGGCCCAGCCAAGTTGACACAAAAACAAAACTACCACAAGCTGCCTCCTCAAAGTAGAGTTGACCTTAATGACGTGGATGGAGTAAAGCTTTTGGGACCCCTGTTTACTGATGTGACACAACTCAAAAAGGGAAGAAACAGCTGCAAACATCCATTAATAATCAGAACATGGAATGCAGAAAGTATGAATCTAGGAAAATTGGAAGTTGTCAAAAATGAAATGGAATCCATAAAGATCAATATCGTAGGCATTAGTGAGCTGAAATGGATGGGTTTTGGCCATTGGTTCTCTAAGGAAAAAAGAGTCCCTTTAGCCTTTGGGATCTATGCTGTCAGAAAAGCAGAGAGACTGCATGGCAGGGAAGCCTGAATGATCAGCATCTTCTGTGAGAGCTTCCCACGAGCTTCCAGGATGAGCTGAAAACAGAACGAGAAATGACCCAGACAGACGGTTCTTCTTAGTCTGTCTTAGTCTGGAAGCTTTGCTGAAACCTGTCCAGCATTAGAGAAAAACACAGGCCTCCACAGACAGACAAGAGGTGCATGGTCTGGGACTCAAACCCAGATCTCCTGTATGGAAGGTGAGAGTTCTACCACTGAACCACCGTTGTCTCTCATCCTCTACTACAGTGCTACTACAAAGTGTGGATGTGGACTGGCAGCATCAGCAAAACCTGGGAGCTTGTAGGAAATGTCAGTTCTCAGGCCCTACTCTAGCCCTACTAAATCAGAACCTTTAGGAGGTGGGGTCCGGAAATCCATGTTTTAACAAGTTTTCCAAGTGATTCTGATGCACATTAAAGTTTCATAAGCTCTGCTGTGTTAGACTCTGAGTGGTGAATCAGGAAAAAAGCCTTTGGGGCCAGCAACAGGCCACCAGCAAAGTGCTTCAGGCTGAAGTGCTGAGCGAGCAAGCAAGCCCTTGATTGGGAAGAACCATTTCTGAGCCAGCTGGCAGCCCCCAAGCAAGCACGAGTATTCCAGGCACAGGGACTCCACTGTGTAGCTGCCAGAGCCTACCTCGCAGAGAGGCACCGGGGCCAGCCAAGAAACAAATGCCATTTCTTTCACTTCCTCTTTCTCCTCTTTCCTGACCTAGTGGCACTGGTGACCTGCCGCCAGATTTAATTACAAGCAGCGAGAGAAGGTCTATGTTTGGATTTGGTTCTCTAAGGAAAAAAGCGTTACTTCAGCCTTTGGGATCTATGCTGTCAGAAAAGTAGAGAGACTGTATGGCAGGGAAGCCTGAATGGTCGGTAAGGACCTTCTGTGACAGTTTCCCACGAGCCTCCAGGATGGGCTGAAAATGGCGTGAGAAATGACCCACACAGACAGTGCACCTTGCTAACATTTATGGCACAGCCAGGAATTGTTGGAGGAAACCTAGAAACCTGCCCAGGTCCTGCACCAGCTCACGGAGACACCAGGAAGTGTGTTGCCTACTTTTCATAAGTATGATGGCTAGCAACATAAACTTGTATATTAGGCTCACAAGTCTAGGCACATATTTCCTGGACACAAGCCCAGTACTTTGTCTTTTGTTTCTTTTTTTAATATCCTCATTCTTTTTTTTCTCAGAAGGAAGGCTGGGCAATCTATTTCCATAGTGATACTGCCTTGGAAGCCCAAGGAGTGGTCACTATGAGTCGGGTCCAACTCGATGGCAAATAACAACAACAACATTATTTTTTTAGATATTCAAAGAAAACAGTTGCTTCCTCAAAACATCATAAATACACATATAAGATATAACATTACATGAGATATGCCAATCTCTCATGAGGTTGATAACGTAAATATAATCTATTCTTCACTTGCATTGAAATAATCAATGGAAACCTCAAATATATTGATGAGTAAAATAAAAACAAAACTTTGATCTCAATTAGATGAATTTAAAAAATAAAAGGCAAACAGCTAAGGAAGAATCAGACAGGCCCACCTGGTTTTGAAGCCCAAAGTAACCACTTCTTAGGTAAATTGTCTTAGACAAATTACTTGAGCTTTCTGAGTCTCACTTTCTTCATTTATTAAAAAAAAATCCTCTCTATGATGGACCTCGAGACCAGAAGAACCAGATGGTGCTCAGTTACCAGTGCCACTCAGGAAGGGATCAAAACTTGGGAGGAAAAATATGGAACAAAATTCAAAAACACAGTAACGACCAGAATTACTGGTTGAGTGGACTCTGGTGGGTCCCCCAAGACTATGTCCCTGGGATACACTTCGGGACTGGGATAAAAGTCACTCCCAAAGGCTGGCTCTCAGTCCAACATGCAGAACACCCAACCCAGGGCGATGCACCCACCTACTCTATGGAGATACATACTTTGCAGCAATTGACCATGGAGCACCATAGAGGCAACAATCACATGGAGGAACAGCTGAACAGGAGTGCATAATTAAGAAGGGCACAGGGATGAGGGGGTCACTGGGAAGGGAGAGGGGGGAGAGTGGGTTAGGCTTGGGGATGGTAATTGGGGAGTGAAACCAAATGTACATGAACTGTTGAATGTGAAACAAATTCTGCTCTGTAAATTCTGCTCTGTAAATTTGCACAAAAGCACACACAAACACACAAAAGGACTTTGACATAAAAGAAAATTCCTTTCCTAGCTGTGTGGGGATTAAAGGAGAAAGTAAATGCAAAGTGCATAGTATAATATTGACTTCTGGTAAAACCAAAACTAAATCAAACTCACTGCTATTGAGTCAGATCTGATTCATAACAACCCCTATCTCTGTGGAAGTAGATTGCCCAGTCTTCTTTCCCAGGAGTGGCTGGTGGGTTTGAACCACCAGCCTTCTGGTTAGTAGTCAAATGCCTTAGGCACTATGCCACTAGAGCTCCCAACTGCTAGTAAGTACTCAACAAATAGTAATAATAACAATTGTGAGCTAGGAAAGGGAGGGAGCAGGAGAGGCCAGGGACCTGCGGAGCGGCAGGATATCCAGGTAAAAAAGGGCAGGAGGCAAGGCTAGGACCCAAGGCCCCTAGAGCCAGGAAGGGGAGGGAGTGGCCAGAGATGCAAAGTGGCAGGTTCTAGGTAGGAATTAGGTAAGGGGATGGTGCAGAGGTTTCCAACAGCTAAGGTAGACAAACTTGTCTGTCAGTTTGTCATCCTGTGGAGTTTGTACGTTGCTATGAGGCTTGAGGCTGTGCCACTGGTGTTTCAGATGCCAGCAGAGTTGTACAGGGTGCACAGGTTTCAATGCAGCTTACAGACTAAGACAGACTAGGAAGAAGGAGGAGGCCATCCACTTCTCAAAAACTGGCCAAGGAAAACCTTATGAATAGCAGAGAAATACTGTCTAATACATTACTGGACAACTTTATGAATAACTCAGAAACATTGTCCAACACAGTGCAGGAAGACGAGCCCCTTGGGTTGGAAGTCACTCAAAATAGGACTGGAAAAGAGTTGCCTTATTAGAGTAGAACTAACTTTAATGATATGGATAAAGTAATCTTTAGGATCTCTATGTGCTGACATGGCACAACTCAATTTGAGAAACAGCTGCAAACATCCATTAATAATTGGAACATGGAATGTACAAAGTATGAATCTAGGAAAATTGGAAGTTGTCAAAAATGAAATGTAGCACATAAAGATTGATATCTTAGGCATTAGTGAGCTGAAATGGACAGGTTTTGGGCATTTTGAAACAGACAACCATATGATCTACTATGCCAGGAATGACAAATTGAAAAGGATTGGTGTGGCATTCATCATCACAAAGGATATTTAAAGATCTGTCCTGAAGTACAATGCTGTCAGTGATAGAATAACATCCATACGTCTACAAGGAAGACCCATTAATACAATTATTATTCAAATTTATGCACCAACCACCAAAGCCAAAGATGAGGAAATTGAAGATTTTTATCAACTTCTGCAGTCTGAAATTGACTGAACATGCAATCAAGATTTGTTGCTTATCACTGGTGATTGGAATGCGTAAGTTGGAAACAAAGAAGAACCACCAGTAGTTGGAAAATTTGGCCTGGTGACAAAAATAAAACTGGAGATCACATGATAGAATTTTGCAAGATCAATGACTTATTCACTGCAAATACCTTTCTTCAACAACACATACGGCAGCTCTACACGTGCACTTCACCAGATGGACCACACAGGAATCAGATTGACTACATCTGTGGCAAGAGGACATGGAAAAGCTCAATATCTTCAGCCAACACAAGACCAGGAGCTGATTGTGGAACAGACCATCAACTGCTCATAAGCAAGTTCCACTTGAAGTTGAAGACAATTTAAAAAAGTCCATGAGAGCCAAAATATGCCCTTGAATATATCTCTCCTGAATTTAGAAACCATCTAAAGAATAGATTTGATGCATTGAACACCAATGACCGAAAACCAGAAGAATTGTGGGATGATATCGAGAACATCATCCATGAAGAAAGTAAGAGGTCATTAAAAATATGAGAAATAAAGAAAAAAACAAAATGGATGTCAGAAGAGACTCTGAAACTTGCCCTTGAGCGGAGAGTAGCTAAAGCAAATGTAACAAATGACAAGATAAAAGGGTTGAACAGGAGATTTCAAAGAGCAGCTCGAGCAGACAAAGCCAATTACTATAATGAAATGTAGAAAGACCTGGAGTTAGAAAACCAAAAGGGAAGAACATGCTCGACATTTCTCAAGCTGAAAGAACTGAGGAAAAAAAAATTAAGCCTCAAATTGTAATATTGAAAGGTTCTATGAGCACTTGAGGGCACATAACAACAACAACAACAACAACAACAACAACATGGGCAAAATATTGAACAATGCAGGAAGCATCAAAAGAAGATGGAAGGAATACACAGAGTCACTGTACCAAAAAGAAGTGGTCGATCTTCATCCATTTCAGGAGGTGGAATGTGTTCAAGAACCAATGGTATTGAAGGAAGAAGTTGAAGATGCACTGAAGGAATTGGTGAAAAACAAGGCTCCAGGAATTGATGGAATACCCATTGAGATGTTTCAACAAATGGATGCCCCACTGGAAGCACTCACTTGGTGATGCCAAGAGATTTGGAAGACAGCTACCTGGCCAAGTGACTGGAAGAGATCCATATTTGTACCCATTCCAAAGAAAGGTGATCCCACAGGGTGTGGAAATTATCTAACAATATCATTAATATTGCATGCAAGTAAAATCTTACTGAAGATAATTAAAAAACGGTTGCAGCAGTATATTAACAGAGAAGTTCCAGAAATGCAAGCTGGATTCAGAAGAGGACGTGGAACGAGGGATATCATTGCTGATGTCAGATGGATCTTGGCTCAAAGCAAAGGCTACCAGAAAGATGTTTACTTGTGTTTTAAAACATTTGATTGTGTGGATCATAGCAAATTGTGGATAACATTGAGAAGAATGGGAATCCCTGAACACTTAATTGTACTCATGAGGAATCTGTACCTAGACAAGGAGTCTGTCTTTCAAACAGACAAAGGGAACACTACATAGTTTAAAATCAAGAAGTGAGTGCATCGAGATTGTATCGTTTCACCATATTTATTCAATCTGTATGCTGAGCAAATAATCCGAGAAGCTGGGCTACATGAAGAAGAACATGACATCAGGATTTGAGGAAGAATCATTAACAAACTGCGATACGCTGATGACACAATTTTCCTTGCTGAAAGTGAGGATGACTTGAAGTACTTACTGATGAAGATTGAAGAATACATTCTGCAGTATGGATTACATCTCAATATAAAGAAAACAAAAATCCTCACACTATGATAAATGGAGAAAAGATTGAAATTGTCAAAGACTTCACATTATTTGGTTCTATAATCGACACCAACGGAAGCAGCAGTCAGGACATCAGGTGACATATAGCACTGGGCAAATTGGCTGCAAAGGACCTCTTTCAAGTGCTGAAGAGCAAAGATGTCTCCTTGAGGACTAAGGTGTGCCTGACACAAGCCATGGTATGTTCAATCGCCTCATATACATGTGAGGGCTGGACAATGAATAAGGAAGATCGAAGAAGAATTGATGCTTTTGAGCTGTGTTGGTGAAGAATGCTGAAAGTACTGTGGACTGCTGAAAGAACTAACAGGTCTGTCCTGGAAGAAGTGTAGCCAGAATGCTCCTCAGAGGTGAGAATGGCTAGACTTCATCTCACATATTTTGGTCATTTTGTCAGAAGGGACTATTCCCTGGAGAAGGATGTCATGCTTGGTAAGATGGAGGGTCGATGAAAGAGGGGAAGTTCCTCAATGAGATGGATTGACACGGTGGCAGTGGCGATGGGCTCAAGGATAGCAAGAATCATGGAGCTGTCTCAGGACCGGGCGGTGTTTCATTCTGCTGTGCATAGGGTCGCTGTGAGTCAGCAACGACTTGACGGTACCTAACAACAACAACAACAACGATCGTGATGATAAAAGACTTAATAAGTAACATTAATCAGAAATTCACAAAAAAATAAATATTTATTGTATATACATGGGAGTCTGGTAGCATAGTGCCTAAGGCACTTGACTGGTAATCAGAAAGCTGGCGGTTCAAACCCACTAGCTGTTCCTCGGAAGGAAGATGGGGCAATCTAGTTCCATAGTGATACTGCCTCGGGAACCCAAGGAGGGGTCGCTATGAGTTGGGTCTGACTCGATGGCACATAACAACAACAACAACAATACATTTCATATATGTAGCTAAGTTTTAATATTAGGAACCTATCCTAGGAAAATGTGGGAAGTTGGGTTCCTTGTGATAAAAGAGAATCTTATTTGATTTCCAGTAAGTTGAATTTCTGGTAACTAGGGAATATCACCATTAAATAGCCTATAAAAAAAATCAAATAAAAATACTCAACCGAAGTAACTGACTTCTTAATTAGCACTGGAGGAAAAGAATGAGCTTGTGCTTAAAAGAGGTTTAAATTGAATAAAAATTGTTTTATAAATAAGAGTTTATTAAGTTTGAATACTTTCCAATAAAGAAGTCTCTGTGCTTATGGACTCTTTCATATTAAAAAAGAATGTTGGATAGACTTTTCTGGTTTCATGTATTTTCTTATTAAGCAAAAGGCAAAAAAAAAAAAAAAATAGACTTCTCCCTTTGGTGATGTCATGTCAAATTTTTGTCTAACACCTGGGATGTGCTTCTTGTAAGATGCTCCATTTTTCTCTTCAGTTTAGAGAAAGTTTTATTCACAAAGAGAATAACATGAAACATGAGTAACTAGTATCATTTCTTCCTCACATTTTAACATATCCTGCTCCATGTTTAAAATGAAAGAACCCAGTTAAATGAAATTAATCTTTAAATAGGAAATTAATTAAGACCTAGATAGAAAGAATAGCATGAGCTTGTTGGTGTTTAGTCTTTTTTTTTTTTTTTTTCAATGGCTAAGAAAGAGAGCGCTCATTTCCCACAATCCAGTCCGGACTGAAACCCAACTTGGATGACTGAACTATTATGATAAGGAGAAGTCTCTGGTTACAGGTCTTACAAAACTCCAATTTTCTTTCAACACAACAAGCATCATTTTTGACAGTCCTGCTTCACAGGAGACAGAAGCCCTTACAAATTCACTATCACTCCATCAGTCCCATTCTCTGCTTTGGAGGTCAGAGGTCCAGAGGTTACAAAGTCGATGTGAACCTTTTAATGATGTCCAGGGGAGAACCCAGCCTTACCTGCAGAGAAGCTGAGAGGATTTACTGCTGTGAAATATTCTGGATGTTTGTTGATTCCTAAAGAAACATAAGGGGACAATTGGTATTGTGCAAGATGTCTTGAATTTGACTTTAGAAGTTCCTTGTTTAAGTTCCAGATCTTCTTACTAAATTTACTGAAGCACTTAAAATGTCTGAGTTTTTATTTTCCGTTTGGTAAAGTAGTTTGTAGGAAGATCCAGTAACACTCTGAGACCTTGTATTTCTAATTGCTCTGATCTGATCTCCCTATTGTTGTGCCCCTTCCCACGGGTCTATGAGTCAAAAGGACCAAGAGAAGCTTGGCCTAACCAGACCCTGTGATCTTTCTTTTTAGACCATGAGCTGATACACAGGTCCCAGAGTTCTCTGTCCCAAAAGGACCAAATCTTATTCGGGGATTACACAAGTATCTTCCCTTAGGGAAGTTTCCTTAGGGCTCACCACGCTGTTAGTGGGCACACTCCCGGCCTAATAAATAACAATAAACAAACAAGCAAAAATCCAAACCTGTGGGCATCGAGTTGATTACAACTCATGGTGATACTATGTGTGTTACAGAATAGAACTGTTTCATAAAATTTTCTTGGCTATAATCTTTATGGAAGCAGATTGCCAGTCCTTTCTTCTGTGGTGCCACAGGGTAAGTTTGAACCACCAGCCTTTAGGTTAGTAGATAAGTGAAAACCGTTTGAACCATCCAGGGACCTTAAGAAGTGGTCAAGGTGGGGTAATATGCATGGGAGGAATGGAGAACCTTGGATATATAGGGGGGAGTGTCTACATACAAGTTCTGAGATCCCCCATGGTATAGTACTGACTGGAGAATGGGAAAATAAAGGGAGTAGGCCATGGATTAGAGATTTCTGTTTGTATTTTTGCCTGGGGCTTCACAAATCTTATGAGCAGATCTGGAATATCTATCTTTCTTATTGTATAGTGACCAAAGTGGATGACAGAGGAGACTCTGAACCTTGCCCTTGAGCGGAGAATCGCTAAAGCAAATGGAAGAAATGGAAAGGTAAGAGAGCTGAACAGAAGATTTCAAAGAGCAGCTCAAGTAGACAAAGCCAATTACTATAATGAAATGTGCAAAGACCTGGAGTCTGAAAACCAAAAAGGAAGAACACGCTCAGCATTTCTCAAACTGAAAGAACTAAAGAAAAAATGTAAGCCTCGAGTTGCAATATTGAGAGATTCTATGGGCAAAATAGTGAATGATGCAGGAAACATCAAGAGAAGATGGCAGGAATACACAGAGTCACTGTACCAAAAAGAACTGATGGATCTTCATCCATTTCAGGAAGTGGCATATGATCTAGAACCAATGGTAATGAAGGAAGAAGTCAAAGCTGCAATGAAAGAACTGGCAAAGAACAAGGCTCTGGGAATTGATGGCATACCAATTGAGATATTTCAACAAACAGATGTCCCATTGGAGGCACTCACTCAGTTATGCCAAGAGATTTGGAGGACAGCGACCTGGCCAACTGACTGGAAGAGATCCATATTTGTGCCCATTCCAAAGAAAGGTGATCCCACAGAATGTAGAAATTATAGAACAGTATCATTAATATCACATGCAAGTAAGATCTTACTGAAGATAATTCAGAAACTTTTGCAGCAGTATATTGATAGAGAACTCCCAGAGGTTCAAGCCGGATTCAGAAGAGGACGTGGAACAAGGGATATCATAGCTGTTGTCAGATGGATCTTGGCTCAAGGCAGGGAATACCAGAAAGATGTTTACTTGTGTTTTATTGACTATGCAAAGGCATTTGATTGTGTGGATCATGACAAATTATGGACAACATTGAGAAGAATGGGAATCCCCAAGCACTTGATTGTACTCATGAGGAATCTGTACCTTGACCAGGAGGCTGTCGTTCGAACAGAACAAGGGGACACTACATGGTTTAAAATCAAGAAGGGAGTGCGTCAGGGTTGTATTCTGTCTCCACACGTATTCAATCTATATGCTGAGCAAATAATCCGAGAAGCTGGACTATATGAAGAAAAACGTGGTATCAGGATTGGAGGAAGAATCATTAACAACCTGAGATATGCAGATGATACAACTTTGCTTGCTGAAAGTGAGGATGACTTAAGGCACCTACTGATGAAGGTTGAAGAATACAGTCTGCAGTATGGATTACATCTCAACATAAAGAAAACAAAAATCCTCACAACTGGACCAATGAGCAGCATCACAATAAATGGAGAGAAGATTGAGGTTGTCAAAGAATTCACGTTGCTTGGTTCTACAATCGATGCCAATGGAAGCAGCAATCAGGACATTAGACAACGTGTAGCATTGGGAAAGTCAACTGCGAAGGAACTGTTTCAAGTGCTGAGGAGCAAGGATATCTCCTTGAGGGCTAAGGTGGGCCTGACACAAGCCATGATATTTCCAATCGTCTGGTATGCATGTGAGAGCTGGACAATGAATAAGGAAGACCGAAGAAGAGTTGATGCTTTTGAGTTGTGGTGCTGGCAGAGAATGCTGAAAGTACCATGGACTGCTAAAAGAACTAACAGATCTGTCCTGGAGGAAGTGCAGCCAGAATGCTCCTTGGAAGCAAGAATGGCCAGACTTCGTCTCACCTATTTTGGTCATGTTGTCAGAAGGGACCATTCCCTGGAGAAGGATGTCATGCTTGGTAGTGTGGAGGGTTGACAAAAGAGGGGGAGGCCTTCAACGAGATGGATTGATACGGTGGCTGCGATGATGGGCTCAAGTATAGCAGGGATTGCGGGGCTGGCACAGGATCAGGCAGTGTTTCGTTCTGCTGTGCATGGGGTCGTTATGAGTCGGAAACGACTCGATGGCACTTAACAACAACAACAACATTCTAAAATCAGATATTGAATAGCAATTTTTTTTATTAGATATAATAATAAGCTCCATTAACACAAGGATAAGGAAGATCATGCCTTAGAGACTGTCATAGTCTAACAGAGAAAGCCTATAATTATATAACCATGTACAGTCAACACAGTGTGTAAAGATCTACAAATCTCCATCTTCTCCTTACCCTCTGCATCAGTTCAAATGACAATAGACTCCTGATTCTACCTCATGCTGCCATCATCGGAACTAATGTTGATTAAGATCATGCTGGGTGGAAAAAGAGTTCCATGAGAAGAATATTCTGTGTATAATCAATCTCATTTTATACACATGACATGGGGCATGTTTGTCTTCCCCATTCAGAAATGAGATGACAACAAAGAGGTCAAGAGCCACCAATTCTGGAGTCTTAGATGGCTGCTATCCGTCATCCACTATCTATATGACTTTGGACTAATAACCTCTTTAAATCCAGTTTCTTAATTTGTAAAATGGAGATAAAACTCTCTTCCTCCTATGCAAAATAAAATTGCTATGTGGATTATATGATCTAAAATTTATAAAGTAGTTAGCCTAGTATTTTCAATCACCTCATATGCATGTGACAAATGGACAATGAATAAGGAAGACTGAAGAAGAATGGATACTTTTGAATTATGGCATTGGTGAAGAATATTGAATATATGTTGGACTGCCAGAAGAATGAACAAATTTGTCTTGGACGAAGTTCAGCCAGATGCTCCTTAGAAGCAATGATGGTGGGACTTCATCTCATATACTTTGGACATGTTATCAGAAGGGACCAGTCCCTGGACAAGGACATCATGCTTGGTAAAACAGAGGATTAACACAAAAGAGGAAAGACCCTCCGTGAGATGGGTTAACACAGTGGCTGTGATCATGAGGTGATTGAAAATACCATGGCTTAGGTCAGAGGGACCTTAGTCCTCAAAGTGACAGCTTTGCTTTTTAACACTTTAAAGAGGTCTTTGCTAGCAGAATGTTCTATTACTACCTACATTAAGCAAGGCAGTTATTGGAAGTTCTGTAGCTGCAGATGCAATAGGAGCTTCAACCCCCAAACTCTGTACCTGTTAATAAATCAGAGTAATCTGAATTCTATCCAAGACAATTTCTTAGTTGACTCTTCCAGATAGTGAATTCCAATGAGGACAATGGCAATGAAGTTGTTTTTGTATTTTGACTTCCTGAATTCAGTTTCTCTGAAGTCAGTGAGAATTGTCTAAGAAATAACATTTAACTGTGTTATCAATTGAATATTTACTGAAAATATGACTAAATTGTAAGCTAAAAACTAAAAACTATACATTTATCTTTTCTGAAGTATATATGTAGAAAATCAAAGACACAAAAATTAACAAGGCAGAAACTTCTTTTCAAGTGGTTGCTGTCACTTGACCCTATCCCTTATGGGATATATATATCCCTGACAATGTATTAGAAATCAATGGGAAAAGAGAATTAATACTCAACATTTCTTTTAATGTGTACCTTTTTAGTAGGAAAGCCACTTAATTGGTATATTTCAGAGCTATTAGGACACTGGTAATGTCCTCTTCCTTTTGTACTCAGCTTGGTTTGGTATAAAACTCCTGGGTCACAATTTTGTTTTCCTTGAGAGAGATGTAGTCACTTTGTGATCTTTCAGAATAAATGTTTACAGGGGACAACTCTGAAAATAACCCCTATTTTAACTCCTCTGATAGTAAATTGTAATTTTTGTTTGTTTGTTTTGCAGAGATGCTTACAGATTTATCTTTTTACTTGTATAGCTTAAAGTTTTGTCATATTTTGTGCTGGCATTGCTTTTGCAGTTGTTGAATTTTGCATGGTTAATGGTGAGGTAAATGAATATGAAAAGAACCGAAATCAAAGCAAGGTAGTGTATCAGTAGAGGATCAAGCTTAGGTGAGGGGCCAAAGGGCAGGAGAGAAAAACTTTATATGATTTGTATGGAGTATTGTAGAAAGTAGTGGAAAAGCCAAGCTATGACACATTCTGGGATTAAAGGGAGAGTATTTAAGGCCACCAGGGAAGTGAATAGAAACTAAGCAGACCCCCAGGAGAATCCCTCCATAGACAGCAGTCAACAGGCAAGGCACAGATTCTAGGTCCAAGTACTAAATGGGAGTCTCAGGCTAATGGAACTGACATACAAAGCTGCAGGAGGCATCAGCCAGGCTTCTAGAACTCAGTATTATTTGGTGTCGGAAGAGTGTCTGAATCATCAAAAACAAACAAACAAACAAACAAAAATCAAATCAAACTCACTGCTGTTGAGTCAATCCTGACTGATAGTAACCCCTCCTTAGGTTACCGAGGCAGTATCTCTACGAAAGTAGGTTGCCCAATCTTCCTTCCCAGGAGTAGCTGGTAGGTTTGAACCACCAGCTTTCTGGTTAGCAGTCAAATGCCTTAGGCACTATGCCAGCCTGGGAAGTCTGGGAAGACGTAAGAAATAAATAGGAAGCAAAACATATTTGCATTAATGCCAGGAAAAAGAGCAGAATTTCAGGACCCTAATTGGACACCTGTGAAACTGGTGCCTTAAAGATTTTGAGTGGGGGGGCCTAGAATAATACCAAACCGTATTGACTGTAAGGAATGGGTTCAGGCCTCAGTGGTACTGAGGGAGCAAATGGCTCACTTTCACACCTGACCTGGGATTGGCAGAGACTAAAGAAAATCTTAGTGGGAAGAACTGAGAAGTGTGGTCTGTTTCTAAGTTCAGCCTATATCTTGGGTGCACTGTGTAGCTGTCCCTCACTGTTAAATCTTCGCAACCCAGCTATAAAGTAGAAATCATAAAAACTGAGGTATTTTAGAGATTAAATAACTTGCGAAAATGTCACATAACCTAGTGCATGCTTAAATCTCATCATGTATTGTTCTTGCTGCACATATTGTCAGCTTTTGATAGTTTTATAAATATTTTCATGGAATTTTGCTAGAATAGATTCAGAGATCTCTTCATTTTACCCTCTTCATGGAAGTCTTCCATATACTCCTTTTTTGCAGTGAATAAAATGAAGCCACTGATTCTTGAACTTGAGTTGTAAGAAACACCTGGGGAGCTTGTTAAACTTGCAGATTCCAGGGTTCTAACAGGTTTAGGGTAGGTCCCAGGGATTTTCATTGTAACAAGCACCATAGGTGAAGTCAGATGCAAGTAGTCAATGGACAACACTTTCAGCGTTTAGTGTAGGGCCCCTGTTCCTCCAGCATCATTTTATTACAGAATTTGCCACAGAGGATTCTAGAAATAGTCACAGAATTGCCCTCACTGCCTCTGAGATGCTGCAGGTAGAGGAGGACATGAAAAAATAGCATAAGAGCTTGTGAGTTGAAGGTCAAGGAAGTGTTCTGTTCTTACACTGTGCTGCTTTGACTGGCAAACACTGGATTACAAGGTCAAAGCCAAAGTGGTCTGGACCTTCTCCAAAGCAGAACAGATAGACCTGAGGCCAAATTCAACAGGGAATATCTATGAACAAATTTATTATTTTGTGTGTTTTTAAAAACAATTCTGAGATAAATAATTTATTTGCTTAAATAAAAATCTGGTGGTTTATTGAAAATGTTCTTGTGTTAAAATAATGTTAGGTTCATGCCAGAACACACACACACACACACGCATTTAAAATATTAATTTTCTCTAAAAGTAAATTAATTGATGATAGAACTGATGGTTCAAATTAGTACATTTTCTAGAAGCAATTTCTTGTTTCCAGATACAAACCTAGCTAGGACATTTTATACTTATATCAGCACACATATACAAGATACCTCACTTAATGTAACAGATTTATTACTGGAAACAGGATAAAGAAATGGACTTCTAGAAACTCAGTAATGGTAAGAAAAACTTGTAATTTAAAGGCATCTAGAATCAACCTTTTTTGTGGGAAAAAACAGTATCCACTAACTTATCCATCTGGGAAAATCTGGGCTTAATTATGTCTCTACGCATTTATGCAAATTTTGGCAGCATTTGGAATCCTGAAGAATGAATGATGACAAGTGAAAAGCTCTTCTGGAAAGAAGAATTTTATAACAAGGAAAGGGACACATGGAAAACTTTATTGGAATCAGCAACTTTAAAAAATAAGCAATCTTAACTTTGTGATTTTTTTATATTTACAGTAAAAGAATAGCTAATTTGAGTTACAATAGCAAAGTATAAAAATCAATGAATAACTAATTTCATAACACATTTCTCATGACAGAAGAGTGTACTATTACCTATAGATCAGGACAATCTTAAAGAAAAGAATTCAGCTGGGAGTGCCAGGTGTCAAATTAATGAAGGACTTTAACTATCAAAGAAGGTGGGTTCAGTGCATTTGACTTTTCTTTCATGAAAATTGGCAAAACATCACTAGTCCTAATCCTACAAATGTAGATATTTAAAACAGGTTGAGGTAGCAACACTTTATAGTCCAGCATGAAAAGAAAAACAATCACAGGAATGATATAATTACAGGGTAATAAAAATATAAACACCATTATTGCATTAATTTTTTATTTGGTGTTTTTTGTATGGTTGACTTACCAACCATGCAAGATTTAGTGCAATATTTAGATTACAAAATCATTGAAATATTTTGTCACTTATCAATCTAATAAGCATACATTGGACTTGACTTGATAATTTTTATAGGACATTGGTTTAATTCACAATAGAATAGAATAGAGGATTTAGATTTTCTCTTTTTAACCAAACCTGAAGAGAGAGAAAAGTGGGTGTCATTTGGGGCTTCTTCAATACTTACAAATAAATACATTATCAGGAGTAACTGTTTCTTTTTATTGTCCTCCTGAGATGATCAATATGTTTTTCAATATGAAATTGAAGGCTTATTGGGAGACAGCTGGGTGATCTTGAAAAGTTACTTAAACTCTCAAAGATTCAGTTTCTTTGCCCACAAAATGAAGATATTAATGTCTTCTTAGACGGTTGCTTTGAAGAGAAGAGATAATACAGAAGTACTTTATGCAGTTCATGCCTCAATAAATGACAGTAATTTTAACTCTAGAAGAGAAATCCAGAGTCAGAAAGACGTACCCCATGTTGACATTCTTCTGCAGCACCAGTTTATATGGTTGAAAGCTAGCTCTTCAGGCCATCAGCAGTAGAATTAAATTAGCTCAGTCATTTGATACTGATTTTGAAATACAACTCCTATTGGGGAGATGTAAAGTGGTATATGTGTGTATTTGTGTGTTTAAACTGAGGTAAATATTTTAATAAGAATTAAGATGTACAGGTTCTAAAAAGAATTTGTACACAGCTTTTTCTGTAACTGAGGGACAACAGTAAATTTTGAGGAGTCTTAGAGAATAAGTTCCGTGGTTCTAGTGTACATACGTACCAAGGAACATTCTAGTGTACATACGTCCAAGGAACATTCTAGTGTTCCTTAACTGAGGGGTAGTCACACGGGCCAGTCTCTGCCTTTATATCTGGCCTTGCTCTCCTACCTTCAGAAATCCACTTAACGTCACTTCGGACTGGTGCGCATATCTGTCTTTATTGTAGACCCTGAGGTATCACAGATCAACTTTACTCTTTTCAAAAACAAAACAAAACATTTTGTTGTTATTTGGATGAAAATTTACAGAGAAAATTAGTTTTCTATCCAATAGTTCAAAAATATGGAATGCTTCATGAATTTAAGTGTCATCCTTGCTCAGGGGTCATGCTAATCTTCGCTATATCATTCCAATTTTAGTATTTGTGCTGAAGGGAGCAAGATCAACTTCATCCTTATAAAATGCTTTTGTGGTTACATATATTTGGAAAGTTGCATATTAGAGCCTCCCTTTCGGATATTCACACTCCAGAGAGTATTAAAGCCTTTGAGAGGTCTTGTTAACTCAATTTCCCCAACACTATTTGATCACCTAATTTTTTTCATGTAACTATATCCTGAAGAATATACTTTGGAAAACCCTAATTCAGATTTAACTCTCTTGCTATCACAGAGGTTATTTTTTAATACAAATACATCACTATACCAATGTAGCATTTTAACAAATTGCTCGCATTTTTACTCATGTGAGCGTTTTCCGTACATTCTCATTGTACCCTATGACCTCTCCTTACATAAAGTTTCTGCTCCTAAAGGGAAAAAAACAGAATGAGTTTTCTTTCCTGGCTTTTGTCTATTTTTCCCGCATCTTATAGCCCATGTCTTCAAACAAAGATCTGACAATCTACTTCCTCAAAAGACCACAGCCACTGCTAACGATCAGTTGAAAGAATCAACTTGATGGCAAGCGGTTTGGTTTTTATGGCCCATTTATTGATTTGAGCACATCAGGTCTCCTTGAGATTTTTAGAATTGAGGAGAGAGAAAAAGACAAAATCTTAAAAACAGGAAACAAAGCCTAATCGCACTGCTATTTTAAAATTTATATATTTGCAAATATTGTTTTATCCAACAGTGAAAAGGAGATGTATTCTCCATGTACAGATCTCAAACCACCCTGCATCTCACTCAAAGGTAACCTGTATGTAGACTCACTCTGCATATTCTGAGCTAGGAAGGAATCCATAAATATCAGGACTGTAGGAAGATCCACAATTACACCCTGGTGGTGTAGTGCCTAAGGCATCTGACTGCTAACCAGAAGCCTGGTAGTTCAAACCCACCAGCCACTCCTCGGAAGGAAGACTAGGCAATCTACCTCTGTAGAGATACTGTGTGCCAAAACCAAGGAGGGGTTCCTATGAGTTGGAATCAACTCAATGACAGAGAGTTGAGTTTTGTGTCAGATTTTAGAGGGAGTGTGAAGGCATAAGATTACTGCTTTTCAGAAGCAACACGCAGAACTTTGCCTTTAGTAGCCAAAGTAGCCTTAGTAGCCTTACATCTTTCCTAGAAACATGAACCTACTGGATGAAGACATTCTATCTTCTGTCTCCCTTCACAATGGGATACTGTTCTTATCTTTCTCTGGGGCTTGGGCTAGAAGGGGTACAATTTCCTCACTGGTGGTATAATGTAAGGGACATTCTATAAAACTCCCAACCTAAAATAAATTTTCACATGATGTTCAGTTATCTTAAATGATCTCAATAGAATGCTGAAGAATCCTAAGACAGGAAAAACAAATATCCAAAGGCAATTTTAAGGGCATAATAAATACAAAGGGATCAATTCGTACACACACCACACATCCATACATCTTTACACACACACGTCAAATTGACAGGATATATTGTTTGAACCCTTAGCAATTTTTTTTTTCCCCAGAGCTCTGATTTCCAACTACATTCTACCTCGGTAAAGAAAAGGGCAAGGAAATTCCAGCAGAATTAACTCATAGCATTCTTGAGCACAAGCAGTGCATGAAACTAGTCTCTCTGGAATGAGGTATCAGCTACATGTTAAATAAACAATATATTAATATAGCTTTTAATGTGTATTGTAGTCTGTCTCTAAGCTGATTCACTTAAAAAATAGGATCTACAATGCAGGAGCCCATTTCTAGTGACTTAGAATGGAAGGCATATTCTTTTATAGGAAGACCAAATGCAAGTATCTATCAATCAATCAATCAATCTATCTACAGAATGGTGTTGCTTATTTGGAGAAAATTGCTAAGCAACCCTGAATCACTTAGTATATGTGCTGCCAAAGCAAGCTCACCCCTGAATCACTTAGGATGCTTTCAGGGACCAATAACAGAAAAACTGTGACTCTGGTTTATACATTCAGGAAATTATAATCTCAAATTACTGGAAGCTGAGAGGTTGAGCATACTCCATGTTTTGGATCCATTTTCCTCTGATTGTCTTGGCAGCTCTGCCTAACTCTGAAGGCGTTTTCAACCTCAAGTTTTTCATAGGTTCCTTTACCTCTTGTATTTATTTTGAGGAAAAGAAATCTTTCTCCAAAAGTTTACTACATCCTTTCCTTTGCATTTTATTGGCTAGAATTGGATCACATGCTCATTCATAAACTAGTTATTGGCAAAGTTTATGGTAATATGAAGATCAATGTTTTCAGTCTTGGCTACATATTGGAATCATTTGGGGAAATTTTAAAAACTATAAATAGTTGGATCCAACCCCAAAGGTGAGCTTGTTTGCTTGTTTCTTCAAGTTGGCCTGGGGTATGCTCCAGGCATCTAGAGTTTTGAAAATTTCCCAGATGATTGTAATGTATAGACAAATTCAAGAACCACTGTCTTAGATTAATCATCTGGGAATGTAATGATGCTAAAGAGCCAACTACCATAACCACTAAAATTCCTGAAGCAAAAAGGGCCTCTAGTTTATGCTAGTGTGATAACCACTTAGATGGATTCCAGACTAACTGTAAGAACAATGAGAAGGTGCCAGAAATTTTTTGACTCTTAGACTAGTGTACTTTCTACCATGAGATATCTACTTCTGTTTGTGGAGTCAATGGGAAAGGAGGACAAGTCATAAAGAAACCATTGCAGTTTATTCTTAATGATTCCAACACCGTTTACATTTAAAGATGTCAACTGGAACTTGCTGTAGCCGGTCTGGAAAAACCAGAAAGCAAAGTAAATAGACGTGAAGAAAAGGAGTCACAGCACAAGGATGGAAAAGGTGAATTAAAATCAGAAAGGTTTTCTTTTGCTGGGATACTGTCTGTGTTGATCACACTGAGAGTTTGTTCCTTGATATACATGGAGAAAACTTCTTTTAGAAAATCTCTCCTAGGAAAATCTTTTGGTGTTGAAACAGGGCAGGCCCTATTATAAAGAAAAGACCTTGGTAAAGAGGGAAGAAAAGCATTAGATATTTTACATGGTCTTTAAGATACACATTTTCCCAAAAATAGTCATGGAACTTAGCAAACTGGCTTTTAACCAAGAGAAAATCAGTGTGAGTTATTTACAAGCCTGAGATCAC
This sequence comes from Orycteropus afer afer, assembly GCF_000298275.1. Taxonomy (NCBI): domain Eukaryota; kingdom Metazoa; phylum Chordata; class Mammalia; order Tubulidentata; family Orycteropodidae; genus Orycteropus; species Orycteropus afer. Next base: position 5,703,883 of record NW_006921803.1, read on the forward strand.
CAAGTGGAGTTTCCTAACTATACATTCACATTAAGTTTACAACTCTGGGTTTTTTCAGTTTACATTTTATAACTATTCAAATTCTCATAAATATAAATCAAAATGCCTTTCTTGACCTATTAGCTGATGAAGAATTTCTTTGTTTTGGCTCTTTTTATAGATGGTTATAATGAAAATGTTGAAAATTCTCCTCTCAGATTTCGAAGAAAAGGAAGATAAAAAGTTATGATTATTTGGACTAGAATGATTTCCATAAAGGAGCTATGATTAAAGCTTAACAACTCAGAAAAAAAAATAGAGTAACTATGAACTCACTTATGAATAAAATCTTTATATTAAATCTCAGAGGTACCCCCTTGAAACTTGAAAAAAGATGGTTTAGGGCTTCCAAATTAGATACTCTTATGTAGCTGACTAAGGAGCTCTGGTGGCATAGTGCCTAAGGCATCTGACTGCTAACCAGAAGGCTGGCGGTTCAAACCCACCAGCTGCTCCTTGGAAGGAAGGTTGGCCAATTTACTTCCATAGTGATACTGCCTCAGAAACCCAAGGAGGGGTCACTATGAGTCGGGTCCGACTCGACGGCACATAACAACAACAACAATGTAGTTGACTTAAATATTTGATTTTTTTTTTACCTTGAAGAGTAGGTGGATAGCTCCATTTTAGGTCATTTAAGTTGTCTGAAGAATTGTCAACATTATGTTGTTGTTGTTATGTGCCATCCAGTCAGACCGGACTCATAGCAACCCCTCCTTGGGTTTCCGAGGCAGTATCACTACGGAAGTAGATTGCCCCATCTTCCTTCCATTAACATTATGGAGAACTTCTATTCTTTCCAAAATGTATAATATAGTGCAACTGTGAAAACGAAAGCACTCTATTGGCAAAGAGTGTGATTTTTTCATCTTTAAATCCTGAAGGTACTCACAGTTGGTGCCATGTTCACAACATCGTTCCCTAGAGAGGAAACCACTGACATTTATTACTCCCTACTACATGCTCATTCAGCATGTTACAAACTTTAAGGAGGTGCCAACCATGAAGAAGAGGGTGTATGAGGAATTATTATCTAGTGGGAAAAACATTTAAGAAAGTTGTCTGTGGCCATTCAGTGTGTTATGCAGTATTGTTGTTGTTGTTGTTATGTGCTGTCGAGTCAAACCCGACTCATAGCGACCCCTCCTTGGGTTTCCAAGGCAGTATCACTACAGAAGTAGGATTGCCCAACCTTCCTTCCGAGGAGTGGCTGGTGGGTTTGAACCGCCAGCCATCTGGTTAGCAGGCAAGTGTCTTAGCCACTATGCTACCAGAGCTCCCGTTATGCAGTATAACAAAGGTAAACATGGGATGCTGTGTAAGCACAGAGATGTACCAGAGACAGCCAGGAGGGTGAGGTGGGCGTTATAGATGATATGATGCTTGCCTAGAAATTAACCAAGGAATAAGCACTCAGCATGGTAAGGGAATGCTATGTATAGGAGAGACACACACAACTAAGCGTCGCTGCCACACATAGATGCAGGGATAGAACTGGTGAGAAAAATTAACAAAATATCAGACAGATCATGTCACAAAAACCTTGTAAGCCATAAGAATACCTTAGTCTGAAGGTGCCATCTTTCAGTTTTTTCTATCAAACTTTTGTAAGTTCCCCTACTTAGCAGGATCAAGGAACCCAAAATTTTGAAAGATGTTATAGTGAAATCATAGATTCCTCTACTTGTGCAAAATCATAGCACTCTGCTTTGTATAGAAAGTAATGTAGAAATTATTGGACGGACACCTTTAATCAAGCACATAGTGTATGATAAGAAAAAATGGACACATTATATCTTTTTTTTAATACACCATTTTATTGTGGGTTGGGTGCAATTTTACAAAGCAGATTAGTTTTACACTTAGCAGTTCATATACATTTTGTTTTGTGACACTGCTTACAATCACCACAGTGGAACAGCTCTCCTCCCACCTTATTTCTGCGGTTACACTTTCCTTGCATCGCTCTTACCTGTGCCCTGCTGCCTGCCTTCTCTCTCTATGCAAATGCTGTCCTTCTGCTCTCCCACCATTGACACCATTGACTGTTATAAGGAGTACATCTCCTTGGTGTAGTTGTTCAGCCCGTAAACCCATCTATTATTTGCATGAGAGTTGAGCCATGGGAGTGAGTCCATTTCCAACCCCAAAGGGTGACTTGGGGCTATGGTCTTGGAGGTTTCACCATCTTTATCTGACCAGTAACCCTGGTCTTTTCTATGTTTTTGAATTTTTATTCCACACTTTTTCTCCCACTCTATCCTGGATCACCAATTTTAATCCCTTTCCAAGTAGTTGTCATTGGTAGCCAGGCACCATCTAGTTCTTCTGGGTTCAGGGTCATGTAGGTTGAGGTTCTCATGGTCCATCGGTCCCTTGGATTAATTGCTTCCATACATCTTTGATTTTCTTCACTTCTTTGCTCAGAACAAGGAAAGACCAATAGTTGCATCATGGATGACCACTTTTAAGCTTTTAAGACCCCAGTCAGTACTCATAAAAGTAGGTTGTAGAACAATGTTTTCTGTACTATATTGTGCCAACTGAGCTCAATGTCCCCCATGACCATGATCCCGAGCCCACAGGCCCAGCTACTCACCCCCTTAAAGTGCTTGGTTGTGGCCCAGAAGTCATCCTAACTTTGTCCTCTGTTAGCTTTATAATGTATATGGACATTTTTATAGTACATACAAGTATATATGTGGGAATATCATCTGCCAGACTTATGTATGGTATGTCTATTTGGCTATCCATACCTGATCTTACCTATATACCTATGTATCCACTCATAGGTTAGTGTTTGTTACTACTGATAGTGCAGTACTGTATTTGTAATAACATTACTTTTGTTGTCTGTACCTCTTGTACACCCCTTTGTGTCTTCCTTTTCCTTAGTGATATTGTGCTGGTCCCACTCTTTTGTTATACTGCTTTTCCCTTCACCCAAGTCAACATCTCTCTTAACTAGACAACAATTTTCCCTCCTCTCCCTTCCCATCCCTGGTAAATAACAAAGAAAACTTCCTTCCCTGTGTAACCTTTCCTTGACTTTTATAATAATGGATTCATACAATATTTGTCCTTCTGCAATTGACTTATTGCACTCTGCATTATGTCCTCCAAGTTCATCCATGTTATGAGGTGTTTCACCAATTTTTCATGAATCTTTTATGTTGCATTGTATTCTATTGTGTGTACGAGCCATAGTTTGTTTATCCATTCATCTGTTGATGGTCACTTAGGTTGTTTCCATCTCTTTGCTATTGTGAGTAGTGCTGCAATGAACATGGGTGTGCACATATCTGTTAGTGTCCAAATCTCACCTCTTTAGGATATATTCTTAGTGGTGGGATTGCCAAATCAAATGGTATTTCTATATCCAACTTTTAAAGGAAGTGCCATACTGTTTTCCACAGTGGTTGTACCATTTTACAGTCCCGCCAGCAGTGTGTGAGATTGCCAATCTCTCCAAACCCTTGCCAGCATTTGTTGTTTTCTATCTTGTTAGCATTGCTTTTATTGCTGTGGTGAGATGATACATTATGGTTGTGATTTGCATCTCTAAAATGGCTAATGATTATGAGCATTTCTTATGTGTTTGTTGGCTGCCTGAATATCTTCTTTGGTGAGGTGTCTGTTTATGTCCTTTGCCCATTTTTTGAATTGGATTGTTTGCTCTTTTTGATGTTGAGGTGTTTAAGTTTTCTATAAATTTTGGAGAGGAGCTCTGGTAGCATAGTACCTAAGGCACTTGACTGCTAACCAGAAGGCTGGCGGTTCAAACCC
>NW_006921803.1:5708027-5710429 GCF_000298275.1 Orycteropus afer afer
GGTAGCATAGTGCCTAAGGCACTTGACTGCTAACCAGAAGGCTGGCGGTTCAAACCCACCAGCCACTCCTTGGAAGGAAGGTTGGGCAATCCCACTTCCGTAGTGATACTGCCTCGGAAACCCAAGGAGGGGTCGCTATGAGTCGGGGCCAACTCGACAGCAAATAACAACAACAACAGTATTATAGATTTACTATGTGTCAGACTCAATGCTAAATCCTTTAAACATATTTTCTCATTTAATCTGCACAATAATCTTGTAATAAAGGTCCCGGGGAGCATTGAGCCACTCATGAATGCATCTGCTATGTTGTTGTTGTTGTTATGTGCGGTCGAGCCAGACCCAACTCATAGTGAATTCCCTTGAGTTTCCGAGGTGATATCACTATGGAGCTAGATTGCCCAATCTTCCTTCCAAGGAGTGGTTGGTAGCCTTCTGGTTATTAAGTCAAGTACCTTAGGCACTATGCTACCAGAGCTCCTGCATCTGCTGTAACAACCAGGAAATAAATTCTCACCACCTATGACAGAGACAGCATTCCCTATAATCTCAGGTTATCAATAAATCATCCTTTTGCTAAAGAAAAGTAATTAAACCTCAGCTTTATTTCCAGATGAGGAATCCAAAACACAGGGAGGTTATATAGTTTATTCAAGGTTGTATAGGAAGAAGAGGTTGAAATTCAATTCAGATTTCCTGATTGCGAGTTGGCTAATCTTCCTAAAGCACAAAGCTGAGATTATCATTCACTTGCTCAGATTTTCCTTGCTTTCCTATTACTTGTTGAATACAATTTCTATACCATTCTTTGTGTATTGAAACTTTTTAAAATATATTTAATTTCCTTGTACACATCTTCCCTTTTTTTTAATTGTGAGAACTTTATGATCAGAGGCTGTTTTAGACATTTTTGTATTCCCATAACCTGAACTAGTTCTAACACATTATAGATGATAAAGTGAATGAAATACTGAATTAATGCTAACTTAGATTTCCCTATGCTTATATTGTGCATAAACATATAAGTTAATAAAGAAGATTTATTTACGGAAAGAGACATTTTTCTGTTTTATGCTACACATTCAAATGTCTCTGCTATCTCCATTGAAAAATAGAAAGATATTTATGCTATTTGCATTCTATCAAAAGAGATCTGAGTGCAGGAAATTAATTGGGGGTGCTTTCTGAGAAAACATCGGTGAAAGAGGAAAGGAAGTAGGACTGGTCAGAGGGAGAAGTGGAACTTCTATGGGTCTCAAAAAAGCCTCATTTTTGAGCTAGGGTAGTCCTGTAGAGTTGAGGTAAGGGGGCAGGCCTTTGTACCCTGCAATTTCAGCTGATTCCTGGAAGGGGGAGAGCTTGGGCAAAGCAACTTCCTTCAGTTGAGGCAGTGCCCAAGTAGAGACTTAGACTTGAGTTGTTAACCAAGTTATGTATATTTTCTTTTGTTGCTTGCACTTTTGATGAATGATGTCCCCCAAAATATATGTTGTAAATCCTAACCCTTATACTTGTGGATATAATCTCATTTGGGAATAGATTTTCTTTGTTGTGTTAGTAAAGCTGTATCATGTTATGGTGTTTCTTAAGCCAATCATTTCTAAGATATAAAAAAGAGCAAATTAGGCACAGAAGTAGGGTAACATAAATAGAGAAGACTGATGTCAGGAGTTCTGGTGGCATAGTGCCTAAGGCATCTGACTGCTAATTAGAAGGCTGATGGTTCAAACCCACCAGCCACTCCTCAGAAGGAAGATTGGGCAACCTACTTCCATAGTGATACTGCCTTGGAAACCCAAGGAGGGATAGCTATGGGTCAAAATTGACTCGACGGCAGTGAGTGAGAGATGTCACATGGTGATGGCCAAGGAACTAAGGAAGAAATGCTGAAAGAGAAAAAAAAAAAAAAGACTTTCCCCCACAGAAGACTTCCCCTAGAGCCAGTACCTTGAATTTGTACTTACAAAGCCTCCAAAACTATGAAACTAGAAGATAAATTTTTGTTCATCTAAGCCACTTTGGTATTTCTGCTATAACAGCACTAAAAACGAAAATATGTATTCCTGGCATAAATCCCACTTGGTCATGGTATGTTTTTCTTTTAATATGGTTTTAGATTTGGTTTGTTGGAATTTTGTTGAGGATTTTTGTATCTACATTCATAAAGGATAGTGTTCTCTAGTTTTCTTTCTTATGGTGTTTATCTGCCTTTGGTATCAGGATAATGCTGATCTCACCATATGAATTAAGAACTGTCCCTTCCTCTTCTGTTTTTTGGAAGAGTTTTAAGGTTGGTGTTAATCCTTCTGTAAATTGTAGAATTTACCAGTGAAGCCATCTGTTCCTGGACTTTTTTTTGTTGGAATGAATTTAATTTTGGTAAAGTATTTTATAACACAACA
>NW_006921803.1:5710529-5712141 GCF_000298275.1 Orycteropus afer afer
AACCAAACACACTGTTGTTGAGTCAGGTCCGACTCATAGTTACCACTCCTTGGTTTTCCGAGGCCATATCACTACAGAAGTAGATTGCTCAACCTTCCTTCCGAGGAGTGGCTGGTGGGTTTGAACCACTAGCCTTATTGTTAGCAATCAAATGCCTTAGGCACTATGCCACCAGAGCTCCCTATCATTAATGAGATATTTTATATTTATTTTGATTGTCTTTGAAATTATATGTATTTTACATTCACAGCACATCTCTTTTCAGACTAGCCATATTTCAATTACTCAAAAGCCACATGTTACTTGTGGTTAGTATATTAGACAATGTGGTTCTAGACTACTTATGTGTTAGCAAGTTATTTGAGAGTGAGGGAAAGGCAATGTGGAAATCATTCTCATTACTACCGAGACACCATCCCCCTGGACCACTTCTCTTCTGCTGCTTTGATTTTTGAACTAGAACAGGTGTAGATAAAGGGGAATACACAGAGAAAAACAAAGGTCAGTATCTGAAACATTATCTTACCACATGTTCTTACTTCAGTGCTAAGTGTTACTATAAAAAAATGAGTACTTTAATAAATGTCAACTATCATTCTTATGCATAGACTTTTTGTTATACTATCATATCACTCATTCAATATTCATTTCTTCTTTAAACTTCTCTATACTTATAAAGTATGGGTTTCCAGAATGAGATAAAGAAGCTTTTAATTTATTATTAACTCTTCTTGCGCAAACATTCTTAGTTCAGAGGGAATAACTGAAGAGACTACTTATAAAATGAGTCATTTGTTTATTAAAAAAGAAAAGACATTGAAAAATAACAGCCCTCACAAGTGTGTCTCTAAATACCTTCCAAGGTTCACTTTTAGAGGTTACTCTGTGCTATTTTTAAATGCCCAGAGGAACTGGCATAGAATCCATTTGACCTGAGATGCCCAGACCTCATGTTATTTTTGTCTTTCATACATTTGCATTCCCCACATTTCCTCTGTGGATCTCTAAGGTAAAGGAGAGTTAGATGAATTAATGCACATAGTAAAACCCTTAGAAGCATGCCTGGCACATGGTGAGTGTCCCACATTAATCAAGTCCTTCACAGGTTTTTAATTACTACAATGATCCTATGAGATAAACATTATTAATATCCCCACTTTATAGAAAAGAAAATCAAGGCTCAGGAAAAGTACAGAAGTAGCTCAAGCACGTCTAGTTAGTAACCGGGAGAGTGATTAAGCCCAGGTCTCCAAACTCTAAAACCCATACTCTCCACCTTTATGTTCTATGCTCTCCCTGGGCTCTATAATTTTAAGTGCAATAGGCAGAGATCCATTATTCACTCAGCCTACTCAAGGCTGTCAGCAACAGTTACATATGCTTTGATTAACACAAATCAATGAAATTGATACTTAATAAATGCAACTTATTTGCTGGATGTTGTTGTTGTTGTTGTTAAGTGCCATCGAGTCGTTTCCGACTCATAGCGACCCCATGCACAGCAGAACGAAACACTGCCCGATCCTGTGCCAGCCCCACAATCCCTGCTATACTTGAGCCCATCATCGCAGCCACTGTATCAATCCATCTCGTTGAAGGCCTCCCCCTCTTT
>NW_006921803.1:5714556-5715612 GCF_000298275.1 Orycteropus afer afer
CATTGTCTTTAACTTCAAATTGAATTTGCCTATGAGCAGTTGATGGTCTGTTCCACAATCAGCTCCTGGCCTGGTTTTGGCTGAAGATATTGAGCATATTTGCTGGATATGCTCTTTTAAAGCATATACGTGCACCCATACATATGTCCCTGATGTATGATGTGTTAGAATTACTACTAACCACACTTATGATCATTTGTTTTTATACATCTTGTCATTAGTAATATATACTACATGCAATGTTGCAGTATGTAATTTGCTGATATTATCATTCTCAGATGTTCACTCCCAGATGCTCAAGTTTGTGATTTACTGTTCAGAACAATTCCATATAGCAGGCTATGGCTTGATCTACAATGACATTGATGTTGAGAGTCATAATGGATAGAAAGTTGGACAATGTTCAGTTCTAACTAACATGCTCCAAGCATTTAATCAGGATAATATGAAGGAAGAGACTGGTGGAAAAAAATGTCCACATGGCAAGAACACTGAATGTAGAACTTGGTTATCTCAGATATGGAACAACTCACAGATCATGAACAAGGGGAATTGAGAACAAACCTAAATGGATTTTGAAGGGGAAAGATATGCTGAAGAAGAAAGAAATAATGAGAAAGAGAAGGTAGATATGTCAAAAATTTTTACAGTGAAAGGATTAACTGTGATTTTTTTCTAAACTAAATCAGTTGCTTGAATACATTGAGCCAAATATTTTTTCTAAACTAAATCAGTTGCTTGAAAACATGGAGCCAAATGCTGATTGCTTTGCTAATGTTTATAGGCAGATTCATGAAGCAGTGATATGTTACTGTGAAGTATATGAAGAAAAAAAGAGAATAATCCAAATTATCCAGAACCTTCCTCAAGTGGAGTTTTTACCACAACTGACAAGATATCAATTCATCCAACTCCTTCTCATTGTCAGAGTAAATTTTTATGATTCATGTATTTTTTAATGTATGTATTAAAATATATCTGTAAATTTCTATGTAATGTTTCCAACCCCCAGATACAAATAAAGTTAGGATTTATAAAGCTACTGATAATAAAAGA
>NW_006921803.1:5715818-5719612 GCF_000298275.1 Orycteropus afer afer
ATTTGCTATGAGCAACTGAGGAGCTCCTGATTGTAAAAGTTATCCACCTGGGGTATTTCTGTTGGGCGCAACACAAAACAATGTTCTGGGAGGTTCCTGCTCTCTCTCAGGTGTTTAGAATTCTGATCTTATGATTGGTTAGTTTGGCCACTCTGGTGGGCTCAAAAGGAGGTCTCCTAGGCAGAAGAAGTCTCTTTCTCTCTCTGACTGCTGGCTGAGGAAGATGTGCTGCTGAAAGAGACATGCGCTGCTGGGAAAGAGATGCAAGAGACAAGCATTGCTGAGTGAGACACTGAGGGACACACATGTTGGAAGAGAGACTGTGAGAGACTGTTAGGAGAGAGACTGTGGGCTGGGAGAGAGACTTAGCATTTTTCCTGAACTTGAATTGTTGCCTGGTGCTTCCCTAATAAACCCCGTAATCTGTGAGTTCTGTGTGGCCACTGCAGTGAGTTATCGAACCCAGGAGAGAGGTAGTGGGTGCTTTGGGAGGAACGGTTGGTGAAAAGGGCTGGAGGGAGGCAGCATGTCTGGCCTTGCAGTAATAGGCCTTGGGTTACTGATAGTGATTCTGTCTTCCTCTTGTGGGGTTAGAGGAGGTCAGGAGGTGTGGCCTCCTTGCCCCTTTGGCAACTACATATATATGTAAATATATATAAACAAACATTTATGCATTTGTGTATATATGTATAAATACACACACATATGTATTTATATGTGTGCATGTGATAGTTGGAGCTGTGTGTCAACTTGGCTGGACCACAATCCTGTGTGGTTTAAGCAGTTGTGATGTGGGTTATTCCAATGATGGGATCAGATGTCTATGTTTTGAGCAGCCAATCTGTTGAAAGGGAGTTTCCCTAGGGGTGTGGCCTGCTTCCGGTATGTTTATGGACATCCTAGGAAAAGAGACACTCTTCTGTGGATTGGGATTCTGTTGTGCTGCCTACAACTGTCCATGAGTGAACAATTCACCATTCGGCCTGGAGATCTTGGATTCGTCATTCTTTGGAGTCAACAGCCAGTGTACTGCCTGCCAACCTTGAGCTCCTCAGCCTCTGCAGCTGTGTGGTCAGGAAAAGCCTCCAGTTTGATGTTTGATCCAAGAACTTTGGATTTGCCAGTGTGAGCCATTTTCCTAAGATATATTTCTCTTTCTCTCTATATATAAGCTTTACTGGTTTTGTTTCTCTAGAGAACCCAGTCTAACACAGTGTGTATGTATGTGTGTAGTCTGTGTGATTCAGACTAATCATTTCAGACAAGGGATAGTAAACAGCAAAGAAAATAAACTATTGTCAATAATAGCAACATGGATCAATTGCTCAAACATAAGTTTAAATAAAAGAAGCTAGACACAAAATAATACATGCTTACAATTCTATTTATATACTTGTTGTTGTTGTTATGTGCCGTCGAGTCGACCCCGACTCATAGCGACCCCTCCTTGGGTTTCTGAGGCAGTATCACTACGGAAGTAGGATTGCCCAACCTTCCTTCTGAGGAGTGGCTGGTGGGTTTGAACTGCCAGCCTTCTGGTTAGCAGTCAAGTGCTTTAGCCACTATGCTACCAGAGCTCCCCAATTTATATACTAGCAAAACTAAACTATACCATTTGGGGATGCATGTTTAGATGGGAAAATAGTAAAAAAAAAAAGTAAGGACTTCATTACTGGGAAAGTCATGGGTGTGCTGGTCTTTAGGGGGAGAGAGGGTGTCATGATTGGAAAGAAACACAAGGGGGGCTTCTGTTGTTGTTGTTGTGTGCTGTCCAGTCGGACTAACTCATAGAGATCCCTCCTTGGGTTTCTGAGGTGGTATCACTATGGAAGTAGATTGCCCAACCTTCCTTCCAAGGAGTGGCTGGTGGTTTGAACTGCCAGCCTTTTGATTAGCAGTCAAGGGCCTTAGGCACTATGCTACCAGAGTTCCTCTGGGGGCTTCTAGGGAGTAGCAATTTTCTATTTCTTGACCTGGATATTAGTTACACAGCTTTATATTAACTCGTTATATTTATAATAATATATAATACAATTGAACATACTTATAATAATCTTTTGCTTTATAATAATTTATTAAGCTGACAATTAACTTTTCTTTATGTGCATCATATTTCACAATAAAAATGTTTGAAAATAAAAGTAAGAAAGTGACTAAGCAGTGAAGAACTCTACAACAGTGATGGCATCATTACTTAGAGTGGTGAATAATTCATTACTTAGAGTGGTTGTTGTTGTTATATGCCGTCGAGTTGGACCCGACTCATAGCAACCCCTCCTTGGGTTTCCGAGGCAGTATCACTAAGAAAGTAGATTGCCTTATCTTCCTTCCAAGGAGTGGCTGGTGGTTTGAACTGCCAGCCTTTTGGTTAGCAGTCAAGTGCCTTAAGCACTACGCTACCAGAGCTCCCACTTAGAGTGATAGATAATATGAAAATTTCAGTTAGGGTTAAGGGGGACCTCCGACAGCAGAAGCACCAGGTAGAGTTTTAAAGACATAAGTTCTCATGACTCTTCCATCCTAGATTCTCATTCATTCATTCAGCAGTATTTCTTGAGCACCTGCTATGTGCCAGGAATTATAGGTGCTCAAGAAGCTATAGTGAACAAAATAGATGCATGCCTACTCTGCTGGAGCTTACAGTCTAGTAGCACTGCAACCAAAAGCAGGACCTAGAAATCTACACTTTTTACAAGATTCCTATGTGATTTTCAGTATGAGAGCAACTGGCCTATATGCTAGACTTTTCTTACATCCATTCCAGTGCACAGTTACAGAAAGGCTCATATGAATGAAGCTAGAATTTAAGGAAAATTAGTCCCTATCACATAAAAGGAATTCAAAGCATTTTTATATAAATTGAAATTCTTAAGCCAAACAAGTAAAAAGAGAAAGACATTCTGGGGAATAAAATTTTTTTTCTAATTGTCTTTCAAACCTTCAAGTTCTCCCCTGACCCACATGTCCTTATCATTAGTCTTTTGCACTTTACAGCTATTTCTCCCCAATCATTCTCATTCTTTTTTTTTTCCTTGCCCCTCTTTTTTTCTTGGCACAAATTAGACTTTGTAAACCAACAATTCTTTAAAGATTTAATAAAGAAATCTCCTTGGTTTAGGACTTCCAGTAAGATGGAGGAATAGGCAGACAAGTGACAGAGACCCTCTTCAACAAAGAAAAGAAAAACCAACTGACAGAGATACAGATGATAATCCTGGAGCCCTGAGCTTTGAAAGGAACTATACAGAAGTGGATTAGGCACCAACTAGTGGAAAAACCTGAATGAAAACAGTGAGCACAGAGACGGTCGGAGCTGTGGACTGTCAGTTACCCTGACAGGACCAACAGCCTGAATATTTCCAAGTGGCGGTGGGACCTGAGAATTGACATAAAGATAAGCCCTGGTCACCGAGGGCTATAGGGACAACTGCGCTGGAGGCCTATGATTAGGAAGGGAAATAGCAAGGAGGGAGACAACCTGAGCTGTGGACTTTCTGCTGTCTAGAGGGTGCAGCCATTTTGATTGTTTACAAGTGTCAGCCATTTTGGATATTTAAAGTGATCAAGAGCGCAGCCATTTTGAATGTTTATAAGCAGTGGCCATTTTGGATATTTAGAGTGACCAAGGGCACAGCTATTTTGAATCTTTACAAGTGGCAACCATTTTGGATTTTAAAGTGATAGCATTCTCATTTGGATTCCAGGGACCTAGGAATAGGCTCTGTTTGCCAAGGTCAGCAGGGACATATAAGAGGCTGACAACAGGAAAGGAAACAGGTGGTGAGTGTATAAGT
>NW_006921803.1:5719727-5720698 GCF_000298275.1 Orycteropus afer afer
ACAAAGAAGCAAGATAAAGCAGGAGAAACAAGGGACCAGGATACAGACGTAAAACACATCCCTGAGGAAGACACAGCATTGGAACTCCCTGATAAGGAATTCAAAAGAATTATATTTAGGTATCTTCAACGAACTAAGAGACAGATTAAGGAAAACACAGAGAAAACTCTAGAACAATTTCAAAAGACAATGTAAGAATAAAATGACAAAGTAAATGAAAAATTAGAAATGATACAAAATCTACAGGCAGAAATCCAGGAGATTAATACTAAATTTTCAGAAATAGATAAGACATTGAATGGCCAAAGGAGCAGAATTGAATCAATGGAAGAAAGAATTGATGAGATTGAAGGCAAATACTTGAACACTGCTTTGGAAAGGGATCAATCAGAAAAAAGATCAAGACAACATGAAGAAAGCCTAAGTTTCATGTAGGATACCATCAAAAGGAATAACCTACATGTAATTGGAATTCCAGAACAGGAAGAGATAAATAAAACCACAGAGAAAATTGTTGAAGATTCGTTGGAAGAGAATTTTCTTGGTATGATGAAAGATGAGAATATATCCATTCAGGATGTCCAAAGAACCCCAAACAGGATATACCCCAAAAGAAAATCACCAAGACATATCATCATCAAACTCACCAAATGCAAAGACAAAGAACATGAGAGCAGCATGGAAAAAATGTAAAGTAACCTACAAGGAGCAACCAATAAGACTAAGCTTGGATTTTTTGACAGAAACTATGCAGGCAAGAAGACAATGTTGTTGTTGTTAGGTGCCGTCAAGTCATTTCCAACTCATAGCGACCCCATGCACAGCAGAATAAAACACTGCCTGATCCCACGCCAGCTCCACGATTCCTGCTATACCTGAGCCCATCATTGCAGCCACCATGTCAATCCATCTCATTGAAGGCCTCCCCCTCTTTCGTCGACCCTCCACCCTACCAAGCATGACATCCTTTT
>NW_006921803.1:5720978-5722332 GCF_000298275.1 Orycteropus afer afer
AATTATGTACCCAGCAAAATTGTCCCTTAAATATGATGGTGAAATTAGGGGATTTCCAGATAAGCAGAAATTAAGGGAATTTTTTCAAATATAACCAGACCAACCTTACAAGAGATGCTAAAGGGAGCCCTTTGGACAGAGAAGCAACAACAGCCAACCACTGACCATCAACACACATGATGATATAACCCAGAAACCAACCCAGCTATGGAAGTATCCAAAGTAAACAAAGCCTACAAGATTGTAAACAGGGAACCAGAGACATCAATTAACAACTGAGGACAACTACAAACCAAAAAGAGGGAAAAATCTTTGTCATTACAGAACTTCTAGATGGTAGGGCAGTCAAGACAACTACAAGATAGAATGGACTGTTCTAAACTTGGGAAGAAAACTATAAATCACAACTATAAATTAAATATAAGTTTTTATATTTATAAAAACTATAAATAACCTCAAAGAAAAATGATAAACCTTCACATCAAAATAAAAAAGAGGACCAGCACAAACATTTAGCAAATACTAAAACAATAGCAATGAAGGATGTGATAACATGATTCATAAAACGAACTCAGCATAGACAATTATATGGAACAAAGAAATTGACACCACAAAAAAGCACATAACAAAAATGACAGCAACAAATTCATATTTGCCAATAATTACATATCTGCCAAGGGACTTATCTCTATTATTTATAGAAAACTCTAATTCCTCAACAGCAAAGGGATTAACAATCTCATTGAAAAATGGGCAGATAATATGAATAGACCCTTCACCAAGGAGAATATTCAGGTGGCTAGCTAATACATAAAGAGATGCCCACAATCATTGGCCATAAGAGAAATGCAAATCAAAACAGCATTGAGATACTGTCTCACTCCAGCACTGATGGCAAGGTTCAACGAGACAGAAAATAACAAATGCTGGTGGGGATGTGGAGAGATTGGGACACTCATACACTGCTGATTGGACTATGAAGTGATACAAACACTGTGGGAAGCAATATGGTGATTCCTTAGAAAGTTGGAGTTGGACTTAACCATTTGACCCAACAATCCCATTACTAGGTATATATCCTAGAGAGCTGAGAGCCAGGACAGGAACAGATATATGCACATTCACATACATCGTAGCATTATTTACAATAGCTGCATCATTTCCAAAACATGGAAGCAACCTACATGCCCATCAGCAGAAGAGTGGATGACCAAACTACGGTACATACACTTAATGGAATGCTATGCAGCACTAAAGAATAATGTAGAGTCTGCAAAACACCACATAACATGGATGAACTTGGAGGACATTATGCTGAGAGAAATAAGTCAATCACAGAAGGACAAATATAGTA
>NW_006921803.1:5723227-5725398 GCF_000298275.1 Orycteropus afer afer
CCATCGAGTCAGCCCTGACTCATAGCGACCCCTCCTTGGGTTTCCGAGGCAGTATCACTACGGAAGTAGGATTGCCCAACCTTCCTTCCGAGGAGTGCTGGTGGGTTTGAACTGCCAGCCTTCTCGTTAGCAGTCAAGTGCCTTAGCCACTATGCTACCAGAGCTCCCAAAATATTATTTAGGAAATTAAAATATAATAATTATATAAAGAAAATAAAGCAGGATGGGGAGAGTTTTGAGATAAGGATAAGGTCTGAAATGTGGCATGTTTTTTTTTTTGTTGTTGTTGTTATGTGCCGTGGAGTCACACCTGACTCATAGTGACCCCTCCTTGGGTTTCGGAGGCAGTATCACCTCAGAAGTAGATTGCACAACCTTCCTTCCAAAGAGTGGCCAGCCTTCTGGTTAGCAGTCAAGTGCCTTAGGCACTGTTACCAGAGCTCAGGAAATGTTACATAAAATGGTTAAAGAAATGCACTAAAGGAGAAAGTGACATTTGAACAAAAGGTTGAGGGAGGTTAGAGAGAGAACCATGCTGACCTCTGGGAAGGAGCATTCTGGACAGGGGCATTTGGGTTTGCAAGAGCCAAAGCACGGAGTTGGAGTCTGTGTCAGGGTTTGAGGAAGATAAGGGTGGTAAGAATAGATGGAGTGAATTGAGAAAATAAGATCAGAAAGGAGAGCCAGAGCATGTAGGGCTTATGACCACTGTAAGGACTGTGACCTTTACTCTGAGGAAGCTGGGAAGCCTTTAGATATATTGAGCAAGGAAGTGACATGATCTGACATATATTTTAAAGGATCACTCTGGTTTTGGGTTGAAAATAGATCACAAATATAAGGGTAGAAGCAGGGAGAACAATTGTGAGTATATTGCAATAATCCAGGTGAAAGATGATAGTGGTTTAGACTGCATGGAACAGTGGAGAGGGAAAAAGGGGTCAGATCTATGACTCTATTTTGTGACATGTCAAAATTGGACTTTGTGCATGATTAAGGTTGTATGTCAACTTGGCTGGGCCATGATTCTCTGGTTTGGCTATTATGATGTAGTTCATCCCCCATGATGAGATCTGATATAAAATAATCACCTCCATAATGAGATCTGCTATGAACAGTCAATCAGTTGAAAGGGAGTTTGGGAGTTTTCTCAGGGGTGTGGCCTGCATCAAATACATGGACTTTCTGGCAAAGCTCTCTAGCTTTTTGCTTACTTTGGATCCTGCATAATGAGTTCTAGTGGAGCAGTAGTTAGGCATTCAGCTGCTAACCAAAAAGGGAAGCAGTTGGATCTCACTAGCCACTTCTTGGGAGAAAGATGAGATAGTCTGCTTCCATAAAGATTCACAGCCTTATCAATATACAATAAGGGAGAGGTTAGCACAAAATGATCAAGGCAATGGAAGACAGAGGGAGGAGCACAAGAGTTAAAGGCAATAAAGCTAGGGAGAGACCAGGAGAGGAGACAGACCAGCTCTGCCACTCAAGTCAATGGAATGCAGTTGCAAAAAATGTGGCCCCATCTCCTCAAGTATTTCCAGACACTCGGCTGCTTTCTTGGGTAATAGCACCTTTTCCTTGCAGATATTTAATTGTGTTATTTTCTATAACACTAGCTATTCATCCATCCGTTTGACCTATATAAGCTTTTCTCAAAATTTAAAAAATAAAACATAAAATAAACAGGTCAGAAAAGGAGGATGAGAGTGGTTGCAGAACTCGAAGAATGGAATCAATGTCACTGAATGGTACACACAAAAACATTTGAATTGGTGTATGGTTTTCTATATATATTCTCAACAACAACAAAAAGTAATACTGACATCCTAGGAAAGATGGATGGGGCACTGACCACATCAGCCAAGCTGTAATAATGTTGTTATTAAAGTTATTCTACTTTTGTAAAAACAGACCAAAAAACAAACAAACAAACAAACCCTGTGCAATAATAGAAGTAGAATAAAATGGAACATAACTAATTTCACTGAACAATATGTGTAGCAATTGTTGTTGGATGGGAACCTGTTTTGCTGTGTATACTTTCACCAAAAATGTAATAAAATATTATTAAAAAAAAAAAAAAAAAGGTTTGCACCCTTGGAAACCCTGTTGTGCAGTTCTACTCTCTCCTATAGGGTTGTGTTGAGTTGGAATTGACTTGATGCCTGTGG
>NW_006921803.1:5732543-5753033 GCF_000298275.1 Orycteropus afer afer
TCAATGACATGAGACAAAGTATATGTGAACTGCTGTATGGAAAGTGAATTTGCTCTGTAAATCTTCACCCAAATCACAATAAAAAATAAATAAATGAATAAAAATTTGGGTGTTTAATTGTGGTATTAAAATCATGAGATTAGGTAAGGTCATAGGGAATGGATGTAGATAAAGAAGAGATACAATGGCTGAGCCATGGAAACTCCATTATTAACTTGTCTGAGAAAAGAGAACAAACTAGCAAAGGGGAGTGAAAAGAACTGCCCAGTGAGTAGAAGAACACAGCAAGTGTGGTGTCCTGGAAATCAGGTGAAGAGTGAGTCAAGGAGGAAAGAGTGATCAGCTGGGTCAAAGCCCACTGATAATTCAAGTAAGATGAAGTCTGAGAACTATCATTGGGTTTAGCAAAGAGAAAATTATTTTCAACTCGATTGGAGAATACAGCAGTTTCAGTGGAATGCTGGGGCAAACACCTGTCTGAGATTTCATAGAGAGTGGGAAAGTGGAAGTGGAAAATGTGAGAAATATTTTGAAGAGTTTTACTATAAAGAGTAACAAGAGATGGGATGGTATCTGGCAAGGGAAATGAGGTCAAGATTTTTTTTCTTTTAATTGGGGAAAAATGTGGACTATTGGAAGGGAAAAAGAATTGCTGATGCAGAAGAGAGGTGGGGATTTCTGGAGCAATGTTTTGAGTACATGAAAAAGGAAGAAATCTAGGGCACAAAGGAAGGAATTGGCCCCAGATACTAGTTCATCTATCAAACCGACAGGGATGGGCAGCGGGCGCTGTTTTCAGCCACACTGGCTTCATTTTTGTTTCTGAAATGCACCTTGCTCCTTCCTGCCCCAGGACCTTCGGCACAGGCACATATTGCCTAGAAAATGTTTGCCCCTCGTTTGTTTATTACTCCAGGGAGCTTTGGCTGACCTCTCTGACCAGGTTCTTCCACTTGTTGGCTATTCCCTACTATTTTGTACTTCTCTTTCATAACAATCAGAGCACTTTTAATTACTTATTTAATGACTAGAATCCATGTTTAGTTAAATACTCATGAGGGCAGATATAAACTATTATATGCCTAGCACAATGTCTAGTATACAGTAACTGCTTTAAAAAGATTGGTCAGAGGAAGGGAGGGAAGGAGGGCGGGAGGGAGGAGGAAAGGAAGAAAAGGAAGGAGGGAGGGAGGGAAGAAGGGAGAAAAGAAGGAAGTAAGGAAGAGGGAGGAGGGAGGGGAAAAGCTCTAAAGAAGGAGTCATGAGACCTAGTTTAGTCTTTGTGATTCACTGATGGATCAAAATATGTGTACTTGGTCGTTTCTCAGAACCACAGTTGTAAAATGGACATATTAATTCCCCCTGTCAGAATAATTTCTAAGGTTATATGAAGTAATGGATTTAGTCATGAATGTGAAATTTGGCACATAGCACTTTCAAAATTAATTTACCAGTCATTTGCTTAGCACTTAATATAGCCAAATGCTGAAGTACAACTGAACCAGAACTTCTTAATAATATGAAGAAATTTATTATTTTGTGGTAGAGGCAATGGTAAGGGGACAATTTTAACATGTGATGTTATGGAAAATAGACAGAGTAGGTAATATCCAAACACCAAACCAAATTCACTGTCATCGAGTTGGATCCCACTCCTAGCGACCCTTCCTTGGGCTGGTGGTTCAAACCCACCAGCCACTCCTTGAAAGGAAGTTTGGGCAATCTGCTTCTGAAGAGATACTGCCTCGGAATCCCAAGGAGGGGTCGCTATGAGTCGGGTCCGACTCCAAAGCAGTGAGTTTTTTTTTGTTGTTGTTTTGTTTTTTTATCACAACGGAAGTAGATCGCCCAACCTTCCTTCTGAGGACTGGCTGAAGGGTTTGAACTGCCAGCCTCTTGGTTAGCAGTCAAATGCCGTAAGCACTATGCCACCAGAGCTCCTAACACTATGATAGAAGGCAAAACAAGCAAACAATCAAAAACAGAATTAATATTATGCATATTCCAGACTTTCTCTCTCTCTGTTTCTCCTCATTATTCTCAGATGTCATTGTGAAAATTAGGGAAATAAAAATAGAAAATCACAGAGAAATATGTAATTTGTGCAGATCTATGTCCATGAATTGATAGACATATAACTGTGGAAAATATTTTCTGTTTCTCACCCCTGAGTCTACTTCATAATTTATTTCCTTGTCCTCCCCCTCCCGCCCCCTCCCCACTGCCCCAAACTGCAGTATGTCAAGGCATCTAAAATTCGTTAGTGATTTTGTGAAAGAAGGGCAGAACCCTAAAAGTAGATTTAAGAATGTAAGATTTAACAAGAAAATTAAATTGTCAACGTGGAAATCTAGAGACAATGTTCCACTTAGTAAGCTCAGAACAAAATTGATCCTTTCCTAGAATTGTTTTTGTTGTTATGTGCTGTGGAGTTGTCTCTGACTCATAGCGACCCCTCCTTCAGTTCCCGAGGCAGTACCACTATGGATAGGTGATTGCCCAACCTTCCTTCCGAGGAATGGATGGTGGGTTTGAACCGCCAACCTTCTGGTTAGCAGTCAAGTGCCTTAGGCACTATGCCAGGCTTTTCCACTGAGTCTTGTAAATTTTGTTCAGAGTCATTGTAATGTACCAATTTAGTTTTCCCATTAAGAATCTACTTCTTTGGGGAACTTCAATTTATTATTGACTTTTGAACTTCAATTCAATATTGACTTTTCTATGGGCAATCCTACTTCCGTAGTGATACTGCCTCGGAAACCCAAGGAGGGGGTCGCTATGAGTCGGGGCCGACTCGATGGCACATAACAACAACAACAACAATTTGTAATGAAATTTGACTGAATCTTCTTAAGTAAGAGAAAAAAGGAGAAATTAAACCTCTCTTGTGCTATTCAGAAGTCATCTACAGTGAGTTTGGGAATCTGAGTGCTCTCCATATATTATAGATATCTGTTCACATTAATTTGTGGATTTCTTAGATGACGATAACCATAAAATAATTATTTTGGCAGGAGACAAAAAATACATGTATAGATCTTAATATGAGAACATAACTATACCCCATTGAATCTAAAGTTTTAGGGAACATTTATGTCATCCACACTCTTCTATACAATTTAAAAAAAAAAAAGCAGTATGCTTGAGTGAAAAGGATACACAAGCTAACCTTTGCCTATGCCCCAATGAGGAAAAGGACCAGGAGTTACTCATCTCAGAACCACACAATTTCTGAGTGCAAAGTGAGGGATTGGACCAAGTGGTCTCCCAGGTCTCTTCTTGCTTCAACATTCTTTGATTTCAGATCATCACTTCTAACCACCCAACCTCATGGAGGACAGCCATAAATCATCTGCCGTCAAGTTGATTCTGACTCAGGGAACCCCTCCTTGGGTTTTCCAGGCAGTATCTCTATAGAAGTAGATTGCCCAGTCTTCCAGACTTCTGGTTAGCAGCCAAAAATGCCTTAGGCGCTGCGCCACAGAGCTCCCATAAATCCTCTACAAAACATTTTTTATAAAGATTTCTAAAATATGGTCTCATGGTCTCAGAAAGTCCGTGTGTATCAGTAAATTATCTCTCTCTGTGTTGGGAAATGAACAGCTCCAGGATGCATTAATTATGTCGATATTATCAATAAAATGCTGAATTAAATTTGGCTAATGCCTATGAATATATTTATCTATCCAGAGTGAAGTTTTATGAAGATTTTTTTAACTTAGCATATGATTATTCCCACTCTAGACAATAATCTAATAATAATAATAAAGCAATCTTCTTAATTTGTTCTTTGTGAACTAGTTTGCTGGTTTGCATTATTTGAAAAATTGAGCATACTTGCCAAATTGTTTCCAAGTGTATGACTTCCCTCGTAGTTAATATAAATTCATGGGCTATTCCAAGATGAGCATACTCATAGTTAGTCATTTGAGAGAATAGAGTTGTGCATACCTGCATGTCATAGAAAAACACCCACACATACAAAGGCCTGCATTTTACCAAGACCCAAAAGGAGGAAATAAAAGAACTAGAATGCCTTCGTACCACCTCCACCCTAACCACACCTTCCTGCCCTAAGCCTATCTCCCAAACCTGGCTATCCACCAACATCTGCCTCTTTGAAACTTGAGAGAAAAAGGTTAGTCAAGGAATAGTGTCAGAAAGAAACATTGGTGAAAAATAGAGGAAGAGCAGGAAATCCAGTAGGGTGGGGGTTTCTGGAGTGAATTGCTTCATTTGGAAATGTAAGACAGCAAATAAGTCTGTAAAAAGGAATTAGAATTTTGCTCATTCTCATATTCACTCTGCTGTACTGAAAAACTGGATAAACATCTAACAGTTTAAATTAGAATAGTAGAGGTTGTCTTAAGGACATTAAGTAAATGTTTATCTTTTTAACAACTAACGGTGGTTCAAGAAATTAAATGGAATTCTTTGCTTTGATCATTTGGCTTGGACTTCTTAAAACAGTTAACTAATTAAACTTAATTTTCTTCTCCTTATACCTCCCTGACAGTATCTGATTTCTATTGTTGTTGTTGTTAAGGGCCGTCAAGTTGGCCCTGACTCACAGCGACCCCTCCTTGGGTAGATTGCCCAATCTTCTTTCCAAGGAGTGGCTGGTGGGTTTGAACCACCAACCTTCTGGTTAGCAGTCAAGTGCCTTAGGCACTATGCTACCAGAGCTCCTCCTGATTTCTATAGAAAGATCAATAGTTCAGATCAATAGTTCACTTCTGTAGTGGCCTCTCTAGGAACCATCTTAGTTCTACTTTTTCTTCTTTCTGTCCCTTTGGATTTTGCTTTTAGATTATAAATTTGCTGAACCTTTTCAGCCCTTGCATCTGCTTTGAAGCCAAGAAGCTTGTTGAATCCTTTAAAAGACCAGGTACCTTCAAAGGCAGAATCCCAGAAAAACAAAAAAAGAAAGGAAGGTGGTACCTAGAGAAAAACACCTCTGTCAGGATATAGCCAATCAGGACTCCAACCATCTGATAAGCCTGTGTAGACAAGGCAGACAGCAATGATAATTGGGCAGATGGGAGTTGAGCAAATGTGCTGATGCTATATACTGTAGTTCCTGAGAAGCTAAGCTAGGTGAGAATTATACAGGCCAAAAGCCAAGCCAGTTGCTGCTTGGACAATAAGCCACAATTTTTTGGTCTGGGAGGGTCAACTTATTTTTCAT
Source organism: Orycteropus afer afer (assembly GCF_000298275.1). Lineage (NCBI taxonomy): Eukaryota > Metazoa > Chordata > Mammalia > Tubulidentata > Orycteropodidae > Orycteropus > Orycteropus afer. The sequence continues at coordinate 5,737,732 of NW_006921803.1, forward strand.
TTATAAAGAACTTGTGAAACAAATGTGAGCCAATAATTTGGCTTCTGTCAATTTTAAGCGAATTGACCATAGTAATTAAATTCTCAAAACCATTGTTTGGTTCTCTATTGAACTTAGTCCCTATATACAAATATTGTTATTTTTTTTCATTTTTCATTTTGAAAAGTAAAGAAGAAAAGCTTAGACAAGGAAAAACATGTAGCTTGCTAAAAGCACATAGTCCTAGGGTGTTTATAGTAATCAAGCTGCAATTTCTGCAAGAGGAAAGGGGGCCATCTATTACATTAGCATGTACAAACAGTTCAGTTTATTAAATCTGAGCTGAGCCAAAGTGTTTGTCATATGTCTGTAGCTTTGTCAGCATTATAGAAGTAAAAAGTGAAAATTTCACAAGCGTCATCATTGATTTACTCACACTACAGGCAGTGACTAAATTAATGAGGAGCATTTCTATCCTTAATGAAGAATCAGAGTTAAAAAGAAATTACTGTATTTGAAAAGCATCTCCATTGAAAGAGGCTGGAAAAGAATTTGATTCAATTTTATTACAACAAACTTTTACTGAGCTTTTATACATGTGATACAGTATAGTGGCAATGGGCATATAGGTAAATGATACCTTTCTTCAATCAGTTTATTGAAGATACAGTCATATATACATGACTATAATATGAGGCATTGAAATAGGAGCTAGATACCATTGAATCAATTCACTCATGGCAACCCAATCAATGTGTTTCACTCCATCGGCTTTTCAGTGTCTGTAATCGTAGGAAATTAGATGACCAGACCTTCCTTCTTCAGCACCGCTAAGTGGATTCTAACCACCAAACTTTCAGTGAGTTGTTGTTGTGGTTAGGTGCCGTGGAGTCAGTTCCAACTCCTAGTGACCCTACATACAATAGAATGAAACACTGCCTGGTCCTGCACCATCCTCACAATCATTGCTGTGCTTGAGTCCATTGTTGCAGCCAATGTGTCAATCCATCTCATTGAAGGTTTTCCCCTTTTTCTCTGACCCTCTAATTTACCAAGCATGAAGTCTAGCTTCTCAAATTATTTACTCAATATACAGATTGAATAAGCATGGCAAAAGGATACCAAATGAAACCCACTACCACTAAGCTGATTCACTCATGGCAATCCAATGTGTTTCACCCTGATGCATGCCTTTCCTGATTTTGTTTTTTTATTAGTTTTTTAAACTGTGATTTGGGTGAAAGTTTACAGAGCAAATTCACTTTCCATACAGTAGTTCACATAACTTTGTCTCAGGACATTGACTGCAATTTACCCCAATGCAACAGCTCCCCTCCCACTTCTTCCCAATAGTTACCTCTTCCCTGTGTCCATCCCTCCATGCACTCCTGCCCCCTGAGCTGTCTCCCTGTGCATAAACAACCCTTCTTTCTTCCATGACTGTTCTCTCCAAGGAGTGTATCTACCTTGGGCAAATGTTCAACTCATATGCCTGTCTTTTGTTTGGCTGGAAGCCACAGGTGTGGGTTCAATTCCATAAGGTCTGGAATTGAACTATGGCCCCTAAGGCAGCTAGGGACCATAGTCTCAGTGGTTCCACCAGGCTCTATCAGACCAGCAAACCTTGTCCTCCCCTTTTTTCCCCAAATGATTTTGAGTTTTGTTCCACATTGTTCTCCCTCTCTATCCAGGATCTCCTACATAGATCCCCCTCCTAGTAATTGACAGTGGTAACCAGGCACCATCTAGTTCTTCTGGTCTCATAGTCATATAGGCTTCAGATTGCATGATGTACTAGTCACTTGGACTAATTGTTTCCATGAATCTTGGTTTTCCTCATTCTTCTTTGCTCTGGATGAGGAGAGAACCATTGTTGCATCTAGATGGCTGCTTGCAAGCTTTTAAGATCCCAGGTGTTTCTTATCAAAGTAGGAAGTGGAACGATGTTTTATGTAGTATGTTATGCCAATTGAACTTGATGTCTCCTGTGACTATGTTCCCAAGCCCACAGGTTCAACTACTCGCTCCCTCTGGGTACCTGTCTGCTGCCAAGAAGTGACTACAGCCTTGTCCCTTGTCAGCTCTACTATACACCTGGAAATTCTTACAAAACATACAAATACACCTGTAGAACCATTGTCTGCCAACCATGTACATGGTCTGGGGTACACTCGTTGCTGCATAGACATACCTAATAGTTCAGCCAGTCCACCCATCTATCCACCTGTATACCTGTGTTTGCCTTCACTGACAACACACTACTGTATGTGCAAAAGGGTTCATCTTTATTGTCTGTACCTCCCATGTACCTCTCTATGTCTTCCTTTTCCTCAATGCCACTAAGCTGATCACTCACATTTGGTACGTTGCCCTTCTCTTCACCCAAATCAATACTTATCTCTACCTATCTAACAGTGTTCCCTCTCCTCCCCTCCCACCCCTGGTAACCATCAAAGAAAATTTCCTTCCATATATAAACCTTTCTTTGACTTTTTACAATAACGGAATAATACAATATTTGTCCGTCTGTGATTGGCTTATTTCACTCAGCATAATGCCTTTCCTGATTTTAAACCATGCAATATCTTCTTGTTCTATTCCATAAGTAGTTGAGCATACATCATTTGCATTACCCAGGAACCTATAGGTCTGAGTTTGAATCATAGCCCCACCAGTTATTATCCTTATGATCCTGAGAAAGATACTTAATTTCTGAACTTTAACTTCCTAATCTGTATAATGGGGATCATGAGAATTGTTTTGTCTGGTTGTCATGAAGATTCAATTGGATAGTTTACACACAGCACTAAGCTTGAGTATACTGTATTCTTTCCCTTCTTCCCAGGATCAAGAGCGATGAAGTCTGGTAACAAGGATCAAAGAAGGTACTATAGAAGAACCTACAGAATTGTAGTGAAAGGTGTGGTTGAGGTCATTTCATTTGCAGAACAGAATGAGGAGAGACACAGAGGCATTAAAGAACATGAGTGCTGCAGCAGTGTTGAAACCTAATGTGATCAAATCAGAGAACATAGGGAGAAGAGGTAAAACCCAGAGCAAAGAGGATTAATTAGTGATAAAACTTTAAAAATATATCATTTTTCAAGGCAATGTGGAGTCACTGAAGGCTTTTAAAGAATTGAAGAAATATGATTTGACATGTTTCAGAAAGATAACTTTGGTACTTGAAATATACTGTGAACTTTGAGGAGACTACCAAATAGCCTTTGTAAATGAAGATGACACAAATTTGGGTTATGATGGCAAGAATAGAAATGAGGAAATGGATATGAAAAAGGATTCTGTGGTAGAATTAGCAAAACAAAGAGAAAAAGCCCTTTTTTCGGAGGGAGGAGGTGACCAAAAGTTTTAAAGTTTAGATCCAACACATCAAACTTTTTGTTCCTTTTTAAAGCATTAAAGATAATTAATAATACTACCCATTATTACAGTTGACTTATCTATTTATTAATTTTTAACAAAATAGGTCTAGGGTCATGGTATCCTTTCATATAAAATATGTGCATATCTACACTGAAGGAGATAGAACAATATATGTATTTAAATTCTATGCTTGCGGTCTTTTGGTCTAAGAGGACGATGGTTCTTAGACTTTAGCATGTATCAGAATCACCTGGAGGGCTTGTTAAAACACAGAGTGCTGTGTCTACTCCATTGTCTAGGGTGGTGCCTGAGAATTGCTGATCTAGCAACTATACTCTGGGAACCCCTGGCATGTGTGTGTGTGTGTGTGGGTGTGTGTGTGGGGGGGTAATGTAAGCACTTACACAAAAACTTCTCCCTTTGTTTAAGGGCTAGTGGGTTTCAAATGAGTAAGGACTAATGGAATTAGGCCATTGAGAGGAATGAGAAAAGTTTTTCAACCTCTATTCTAAGAAAAATGATCAAAGGATTAGTCCATGCTTTTCCCCTTGCTGGAGCAGTAGACTGGAAATTTCCCTCAGAATTTCAGTTTATAGGTTTTGGTCACTGAGCCATTTGCCTTAATTGTGAATGAGCCATAGTGATAGTGATAGTGATAGGCTCAAGATCACCTGAACAATTACAAGTTTCTTCTTTAAAGCAGGGGGCTAAAATCTATGTAGGCAATATCCAATTACTGGGGTGGGGGGGAGTGTTGGGCTTGGGGGGCTATTTCATTTTATAGAAAACAAAATTTCATGTGAGAATTTTAACTGAATTCTGAGCTCTGGTGGCATGGTGCCTAAGGCACTTGACTGCTAAAGAGAAGGCTGGCAGTTCAAACCTACCAGCCACTCCTCGGAAGTAAGTTTGAGCAATCTACTTCTGTAGTGATACCGCCTCGGAAACCCAAGGAGGGGTGCTACAGGCTGGATCTGACTGGATGGCAGTGAGTTTGGTTTTTTTTTTTTTGGTTCTGACTCTTAGCACTTTGTAATTTCCATGTTACTAAAAAGAAAAGAATAAAAGAATGGATTAGTACACAAAAAATGGATGCATCCCTAATTTGGCAATTCTTAAAACAATTGAATTTGGTGTGTGAGGCAGAAATATGCACCAGAGATAATGGTCAGATTTTTAATTTGAGTGACTGGTAGAAAGAATCATTGACCAGTATAGGAAATCTAGGAGGTGAAGCAGATTTTGGTCGGACAATGAGGTTGAATTTAAATTATTACAGAGGCTTCCAAATGCAGATTTTTCAGACAATATAGGTCTGGCATTCAGGAATAAAATCACTTTTGGCACATAAAGGTCAGAACTTGTCTCCATCAAAATAAGCAGTCACACTTATGAGACTGGATAACCTTGAACAGGAAGCAACTGTAGAGTAGAGAAAAGATTAAGAAAACTTGTTCTCAATTCACTAGATGCCTATGCTGTCAAGTCGTTTTGACTCACAGAAACCCCTCCTTGGGTTTCTGAGGCAGTATCACTATGGAAGTAGATTGCCCAACCTTCCTTCTGAGGAGAGGCTGGTAGGTTTGAACCGGCAACCTTCTGGTTAGCAGTCAAATGCCTTAAGTACTATGCCACCAGAGAAAGAAACAAATATTACTCACATTGTTTTCTGAAAATAAATGCAGATGGGGTATGGATAACTTAAAATAGGAAGAATTTTGGAAATCTTCAGCACATATCAACATTGATGTTTTACTATGAATCGCTCCATGGAGCTAATATCAGAGAAAGAAAATTGGACTAAATAAACTGATCCCCCTTTATTTATTACCACATGTGTTTTTATGTTGCTGCTATTGTTGTTTTTGTAGGCTAATAGGACCTTCAACCTAAAATCATCTACTTTGTGGCCAACTGATGGATCAACTCTGTAGTGAAATAAAATCGTGTTATTAGAAACAATGACTTGACTCTTTGTATCTGAGGCTTTTCGACATTTCCAACCTACCTACCATGAAAAGAAACAGAATATAAAAGCTGGAGGAAACCATGAAGATGACAGGATCCAATCTTCTTATTTTACATGTGAAAAATCTGGACCCAAAGTGGTTCACTAACTTGCTAAAGGTGATCTAAGCAATGACAGAGTTAGACAAGGAACCAGGTCTCCTGAGCCCAACTCTAGTGTTCTTTGTCCTATAACATCCTCTAAAAGCACTTATTGCCCGACTCTCCAAATGATTTCCCTATCCATAGAGATCGGTCTTTAACCAGGCACTTCTTTTTTTTCCTATTACTCTTTAAACTAAGAAAATATCCCTAATACAGAAACAGGATATGATTGAAACAATATAACCAGGAAAAATTTTCATAAATTAGTGGAATTTGGGGATTCATTCTAACATTCTAAGTTAAAGCACAGATAGAGCAAATTAAAACTAAGAAGTGTGACTGAAATAAGAAAAAAAATCTTTCTATGCAGCACTTTTCCTTTTTCATTCTTAAGAAAACCTTAGGCTATATCTATTCATAATGACAATTTTAAAACGGAAGCCAACAAAGGGTTCTTTGCTAATATGGATGCCAAACTTATTTGACTGAATCACTCTGGCTTCCTGCAGATGCCACTATTTGTATATAGCTCTCCTCTGTCCAAGTTCCCCCCTCCATCTCCTCTAGAACTGATTCTTAAGAAGGTTAGGGAAAACAAAGAATCAAGTCATTGTGTTTCTAACACACCCTGAGATATCTCACACAAGGGAAGATAAATTAGTAAGAGGTTAAAAAAATAAATTAGTAAATGTCCCACTCAATTGAAGAGTGCCAAGTGAGTCATCTTCTGATGGCAGTCCTCTGGCATTTTGGATACAGGGCTGGCATCATATACTCTGCTAACAGAAATTGCTACTGTGACTGACTCAAAAGTTCTTGTTTCTTCAAAGTACAATTCTCCTTCCCAACACAGCCATGATTCCTTGGAGCCCACCAGAAGCATGATGGTCATAATAAAGTGTATGTTAAGTCATTGAAGGTCAGATACACCTTCCACTCTTCTTCTGCTATCACATCAATTTTCTCCTTAGTATCCTCTAATTTATTATAATTGTAATTTATCTTAAGGAACTCAAGAGGTATATTCAAATAACTGTGTTCCCTTCTTCTAAGAGCTCCCATATTCATTTTTAGCTAATAAATCACATTCAAATAACATAGGTTGTTGTTATGTGCTATCAAGTCATCTCTGACTCATAGCGACCTTACTTACAATAGAACGAAATACTGCCCGGTCCCGTGCCAGCTTCACTATCCCTACTATCCCTGAGCCCATTGCTGCAGCCACCATATCTAAGCATCTCATTGAGGGCCTTCCCCTCTTTTGTTGACCCTCCACTTTACCACGCATGACATCCTTCTCCAAAGAATGGTGCATTCTGACAACATGATCAAAGTAGGTGAGACGAAGCCTGGCCATTCTCACTTCCAAGGAACATTCTGGCTGTACTTCTGCCAGGACAGATCTGTTAGTCCTTTGAGCAGTCCACAGCACTTTCAGCATTCTTTGCCAACATCAAACTCAAAAACATGAACTCTTCTTCAGTCTTCCTTATTCGTTGTCTAGCTCTCACATGCATATGGGCAATTTGAAAATACCATGGCTTGAGTTAGGCGCATCCTAGTCCTCAAGGAACTATCTTGCTCTTCAGCACTTGAAAGAGGTCTTTTATAGCAGATTTGCCCAATGCAACACGTATTTTGATGTCTTGACTGCTGCTTCCATTGGCATTGATTGTAGAACCAAGTAATATAAAGTCTTTGACAACTTCAATCTTTTCTCCATCTATTGTGATGCTGCTTGCTCATTGGTCCAGTTGTGAAGATTTTTGTTTTCTTTATATTGAAGTGTAATCCATACTACAGACTATAGTCTTCAATCTTCATCAGTAAGTGCCTCAAGTCATCCTCACTTTCAGCAAGCAAAGTTGTGTCGTCTACGTATCGCAGGTTGTTAATAAGACTTCCTCCAATCCTGATGCCACGTTCTTCTTCATATAATCCAGCTTCTCGGATTATTAATGACATAGGTGGTACCATAAAATTCTTATTTAATTAATACTTTTGAAGAGCTTTTTGTTTCAGGGTTGAACATATGTAAAACTGATTTTTTTAAAAAAGGATTATTTTATAAAAAAAAAAAAAAAGTATTATTTTACAATTTCTTGTGTCTGTTCTTTGAATCCAAGGATAAATATTTGAAGCATTTTATCTGTGCTCTACCAATAGAAGTCAAGATTGAGTTTGCTATCTTTTAAAATTTAAATGCAGTATTCCCAAGTCAAGTTTTCTAAGGAATCTCCTTTATCCAAGAAGCAGTCCATCACACAGTCACTCTTTGGTCTTTTTGGACAAACTGTTTCCCTTCTTCAAGTGGTGACATCTTCTACATTTGTAAATATGAAGGAGAATTCTAAGGACTGGACTCATGACATTTCAGGACCAAGCTGGAAAGTATAAACCTGAGTCATCGTGACTTCTTCACTTTTTCAGAAAGACATCAATATCTGTGTCAGTTTGGGTGAAGTGGAGTAAGGCAAAAGAACCCTACAGCCTAAATCCACTTTCCCAAGTGCTGACTCATTACCAGTTGTGCCATCTTAACTCCTGCACCGTTGGCTATTGGCATGTGCCCCATCATGCTTACTCAACCCTGGACCCATTGTGTTCCTCCTGGAGCCTATACACACTTTCCTAGAGCCTGTTTCAAGATTTCAAGGGAGACTCTATAATTGAGTCATTCTCTATAGATGAATGCAGCATTTTGTATTTCAATAAAGAAGGAAGGGAAAACCCAGGGAGTGCTTGGGGCACACCCCTACCAACTCCTCATTCCACATAGGTGTAAAAACTCCTGTGTCAGCACTGGCCCTACAGTTATATGCAGACACATCTTTGAACCCACATGCTAAAGGCAGGAGGAAACAGCTTCCCTATTTCGTTTCCTTCCTATATCTAATAAATAGCCAGAGTCAACTCATCTGAGTCAAAGACAAGTAGTTAACTGCTCTTTGTGTAACAATTTTCCCTGTGACTCATTTGTCCTTGATTAGATCCTATGCATGCCATTTGTAACACTAGTGCAAACTTTGAATGGCTGCAAATCCTTCTGGGATTTGACAGGCCAACACCTGTGGAATTTTAAATAGTAGAATAATTTCTGCCTTTGATAGATCATCTCTGCTTTAAATGTGATCATTGAGACTTTCTTTATAATATTAGCTAACTAAAATATTAGTTTTTTTTTTAACTAAAACATATTAAAAGTCTAGTCTACTCATTTCCAGAGTAAACCATAAGAAGTATAATTTAAATCATAAAAGTGATGTAACATGCCTTTTGTAGCTTGAAAAGATTCATAATTTAGACCATCTAAATGGTTTATGTGATCCCTAATTTCTTCCAACTTCATTGAACTTGAATTTCCCACTATTCTGTTCTTATAACTGACACAAACCATTTGTCTAATGTATCTCTACCCTTCTTATTTTATGCTTTTGATATCTTGCTTTTGCAAAGCACTTCAGAGTTTACAAAAAAATTTTACAGTGTATCTCCCCTTATTTTCATCCAGCAACCCTGTGAGGTTGGCAGCTCTTCATCCGCATTTTCTAGTTCAAGAGCTCCAATGATTTGTCATAGGTCGCATTGCCAGCAAATGACAGAACTGTGACTGGAACCTTGGATTTCTAATGTCAAGTTCCTTTTTAACCTCAACTGCTCACTGGTTTAACCCGTTGACTCATCACATTTGTCTGTGTCTAAGGCTTTAAGTAAATTAATTATATCCTTATTTAATTAGTCTCTACCTCCTATCCAACTCACAGATTCTCCTCGTTTGAACATAGTGTGGGAAGGGATTATGCTCATGAAGAGAGTAGTCACCAAAAAAACCCAAAACCCTCTGCCAATGAGTTGATTCCCATTCACAGTGACCCTGTAGGACAGGGTAGAACTGCCCAATAGGGTTTCCAAAGCTGTAAATCTTTATGGAAGCATACTGCTTATCTTTCTCCCATGGAATAGCTGGTGGGTTTGAACTACTGACCTTTTAATTAGCAGCCAAGCACTAAATCACTGTGCCACAAGAGCTCCTTTGGAAGGTAGTTGGTCCACTTAAATTCTACCAAAGTTAAGAGTGAGCCCGATTGTGTCTGATTGGGAAATGGTGGAGGTGTGGGATTCTCAGAAGAGATGTGGAGATGTGAGCAGAAGAGATTGATGGGGTCAATGTAGAATGTTCCCATGTGGTGCAATATGAGCTAAATGGGTACCCCAAATCATCCTTGCTGTGTCTAATGTGTGCAGCAGTGAAAGTCACTCCTTTAAGGCATAGTTTCTGTGAAAATCTTGTTTTCTTCCTCTTTCTCTCTTCCACCCTCCCTCACTTCCTTCTCCCTCTTTCTCTACCTTTGTAAATTTAGAGACTTCTGGTGTGGTGGTTAAGATAACTCTCAACAAATGTCCCTCCTTGTGCATGCATGCTGCTCTTCTCACCAAAAAGTGAAGCTTATGTTGCTTTCTCTCAAATCCAGGCTGAGTCTGTGAAAAAAGCAATGTTCTGAGACTAAAAAATCCAGGCATTAAGAACTTCTGGAAGCTTTTACTTCCATCCTGTTGAAGTCATGAGCTATCACTTAAGAAGTCCAGGCAATCCTGAGTAAGAAAGAGAGATCACACTGATAGGCCCTAAAGATTGAGAGGTCAGGTGGAAAAGGGCCTTGTGGCAGGTCACCAAGGTGTCAATCATCAAGTCCTATTTGCAGATCAGTTACCATCTGACTGCAACCTTTTGCTAAAGTCCAAATGATAACAGTTGAGGAACCACCCAGCCCAATTCCAACCAACCCGTGAAGTTGTGAAATATCGTAAAATCATTATCGAAGCCATTAAATTTTGAGATGGCTTAATTGGTCATTTATAGCCTAGTCTGAATGTTCATGACTTCAGCAAGTCATTGTAAATTTTAGGCCCCAAATTAGGCCCCAAATTGGCCAATTTGGAATAGACTTGGGTGATCTAAGGAGCATGAGGATAGAAAATGCCTGTTGGTTGGTGGGTAGGAGAAAGAAAATTTGTGCCAAAGATGGAATAAGAACCCATAAAGGAGAAATACAGAGGTGAAAGGAAGGCAAATCAACATTTCTTAAGATTTCAAATTCAGTTCTGTGAGATTCTGAATCTCTTTCCTATGTTCCAGGTTTTGTTTAAAATAGAGGATAATGTTCCTTCTAGCACAGGTTTACCTGGGCTTGACCCTTCAAGAAGTGGATCTATTTCCTTTTGGCAATCATTCTTGGGTGCAGAAATAAAAAAAAAAAAAAAAGAGCGACTCAGTGAAGAAAATGTACTGAGTCATACTTTTAGGGGGTTGGACCAAACAGATAACCATTTGAAGCCAGTGGATCTTTGCATTTCTGGAAAAGAACATGTAGTTCAGTACATTTGAAGCTTTTCTTTTCAACTTAACTGACCAGGTGCTTTGCCAGATCCCTAAGTGGCTAGGGTGCAAGCAAAGGATTGGTTGTGTGTCCTATCTTCCACAGTGAGGAGACAACCTGCACTTGTCTGTCTATTATGTATTCTTGGGACATCTGTCCATGTAGAATGCCCATAAAACCTTGAGCTTGGATAATGCTAAGAAATTTGGAAGAAATACGTAAGTTAAAACTAGCTCAAAGTCACTTGCTTCTATTTATTTATTTGGACTGAGATGATTCCCACATTCACTTACCATATGGCATTAAATCATTCTGGTCCTTGAGTTATTATTACATGATTCAAAGAGTATAATTTTACAGAATTGCCAGCCCAGGCTGCACTCTGTCCCACACCAAAAAAAGACCACAATGAGGAGAGAAGAAAAATGACTGTTTCCTGGTAGCCCATATTTACGCAATTTTCTCCCACCACAGATTGTTTTGGCAGTCTAGACAGAGTCTTGTAAAATCCTTCCCTGATGTCATCCACATCCTTCCTTGATAAGTTCAAAATGAGTCCGGAGCAAGCATGGCTCCTCCAGCAATGTTGTATGAATAATTAGTGCAGTGCCACCCTGAGAGGCCTTTGGACTCCAGTGCTTTCCACATGAGAGGGACGGCCTAATGAGCTGGCCACCAGATTATGTAAATATGTGGTGGAGAGTGCAGCTGCTGAAGGGAAGAAAGAAGCATACATATGGACATTTCATGTCTTAAAAGAACTTTATGGAAAACCAAACAGATTAGAGAGAGAGAGAAATCAGCTAGATTCAGGGAAGGAAAAATTAAGGAAATTATTTTCTTATTGAAGTCAGGGACACACTCTGGCATTAATTGTTCCTTAAAAGGCAATTTAAAATCATGTTTCTAAGGGAATGTAGTGGGTGATTTTTCTATCATGGGGGGGGGGATGTTTCTAGGCTAGGATTTCAAATTTAGTTTGTGAGGGATGGAATTTATTGTTTTACTTATTTATCCATCGGTAGGCAATAAATCATACACACCAGCATAAGTTGAGGATATAAAGCAATGTAGGTCATCTCTAAAATGACAAAATATCTAAGACACACTAAGTTGTTACGCCTACCACCACCAGTTGCCTGCCATAGGATCAATTCCAACTTATGATGAACCACATTTATCAGAGCAGACTGAGCTTCAAAGGATTTTCAGTGGCTGTGATCTTTCCGAAGTAGACCCACCTCTGAGTAGATGGGAACCTGCAACCTTTGGTTAGCTGTGGAACATATTAGCCACTCGTACCACCCAGGGACTCCATCAGCCTCACTGAAAATCAATTTCAGTTTGTTAGAAAAACATTTCTGGATCAAACACATAAGGACAGACACATCCTCCTATTAAGAGCTTGAAAATCTCTTTTGCCCTATTTTTTTTTTTTTTAATTTTATGTGATTGTACACTTCTTGCCTTCAGCTGGAATTAAAAGGAAAATGTTTCTCACTGCACTTTTAATATTCTCTTCAAGCTACTTAAATTTTCCCAAAAAATAAAATTGTATAGAAAGGAGTAAGAAATGTTTAATTCCGTTCTCCCTTACATCTTCTCTGCAGTTGGTTATTTCAAAGGAAAACCTCACTGCCTTCAAGTTGGGTCCGACTCACAGCGACCCCTCTTTGGGTTTCCACTGCCTAAAATATAATGACCCTTCAATAAATAGTTTTGAGTTGAATGAATAACCATCTATATTGTTTGACTTGTTACAATGAACACGAATAATTTTTGTAACTTTTTTTAAGTGACAGAGAACAAAAGTGAAAAATAATTTTTTAAAAAAGAAAGAAATTGTGGATACTCCCCTCTAAATTCAGCATTGTGAATTCACTTCAGAGATTAAATTGGGAGCATTTAATTAAAAAAAAAACGTGACCATGTGGAAAAGACTGCTGAAGTATTATTGTCCATGGCAAAAATAAAAAGGACTTTCTCAAAAGTTACCTCAGGAAAGCGAGAGTAAAATGAATCTGCTTTGTAAATTTTTACCCAAATCACAATGAAACATTGAAAAAAAAAAAAAAAAAAAAAAGTAGCCAAAAGATATTTAATAATAGTTAGAAGAAAAATAACCATAACTTATTTTAAAAAGATGTGGATCCCAGTAATATTAGTCATGGGTATATCAGAACTATCCATGATAAATAACAGAAATATACGTTATTGAAGTAGCTTATTAACTGTTCCTTCTTCCAATTATCACATTTCATCATTCATTCACTCACCTAAGATTGATTGAGTGCCTTCTAGATGTCACAGACTACACAGGTGTGATGTATAGCCTCAAACCAAACTCACTGCCATCAAGTCAATTCAACTCATAGTGACCCCCACTGGGTTTCCAAGCCTGTAAATCTTTATAGAAGTAGATCACCCCATCTTCCTTCCACAGAGCAACTGGTGGGTTTGAACCGCTGACCTGGTTAGCAGCTATGTACCTTATCCACTACACCATCAGAGGTCCTTATTTATATCTTACCCTGAGAGAAAAAAGTCTAAACTAAACCAAACCCACTGTCATTGAGTCAATTCTTACTCATAGTGACCCTATAGGACAGAGTAGAACTGCCCCATAGGGTTTCCAAGGCTATAAATCTTTACAGAAACTGTCTCATCTTTCTCCCACAAAGCAGCTGGTGGATTCTAACTGCTGACCTTTTGGTTAGCAGCTAAATACTTTAACTACTGCACCACTAGGGTACTTTGAAAGAAACCTATCAAGGCACAGTTCCACAAAAGGGTTAATTATACAACTTATTCTCTCAAGGCACTCAAGTAGGGGCTCTGGTGGCATACTGCGTAAGGCATTTGACTGCTAACAAGAAGGCTGGTGGCACTCCTCAGAAGGAAGGTTGGGCAATCTACTTCCATAGTGATACCGTCTTGGAAACTATGAGTCAGGTCCGACTAGATGGCAGTGTGTTTGTTTTTCGTTTGTTTAAGCACTCAAGTATTAAAATAATGAGGGAGGGTCTGTGTCTTAGTTTTTTAGTACTACTACAATAGGAGCTCTGGTAGCATAGTGCCTAAGGTACTTGACTGCTAACTAAAAGGCTGGCGGATCAAACCCACCAACCACTCCTCGGAAGGAAGATGGGGCAATCTACTTCTGTAGTGATACTGCCTCGGAAACCCAAGGAGGGGTTGCTATGAGTCAGGTCTGACTCGACGGCACACAACAACAACATAATAGAAATACCAGAAGTGGCTGGCTTTAAGTAACAGAAATTATTTTTTCACAATTTGTCAAATTGGGATTTAGGGCGCTGGCCCAAGGGCAAGGCTTTCTCTCTCTTTTGGGTCTAGGGGAAGGTTTTGGGGTCTTCAGTTTCTGTTCCTTGGTTCCTTGGTGATCTTCATGTAGTATGTATTTCCCCCTCTGCTTGTGTTTCCTTCTCTGTGCCTAATCCCCTTTCTAATATCTTAAAGGTGATTGCTTAAAACATACTCTTCACTGATATGTTTCATTAACATAACACAGAAGGTCTTATTACCAAATGAAAGTATACCCACTGGTATTTAAAACAAACAAACAAAAACCCACTGCCAATTCCAACTCATTTAGGGTTTCCAAGGCTGTAAATCTTTATGGAAGCAGACAGCCTCATTTTCTCCTGTGGACTGTGTGGCTGGTGGGTTTGACCACTGACCTTTTGGTTAGCAGCCAAATATCTTCACCACTGTGCCACCAGAGCTCCTTGCACAGGTATAAAGATTTATGATTTATAATATTTTCTGGGGACACAATTTCAACCCAGAGCAGTCTAAATATAACTCAATTTTAGTTATAATTAGAAAAATAGAAATTAAAACCCATATGAGATACCATTTTCAGTCATTAGTTGTAATACTTAAATCAAATGAGAAAAGCTGGTGTGAATATGGGGGAAATGATATTCTTACACAATGAACACAGGTATAAATTACATAAACCACTCTGAAGAGCAATTTGATGAATGTATAGTAAAATTGAAAATGCCTATGCTTTATGACTCAGCAGTTTCACCTGAGTATTTTTCTCAAAAACCAAAACCAAAAAAAAGCCCTGTCAATCAATAATACACAATGATACATATTAATTGCAACCTATTTTTTGTTCAGCCAAAAAAATTACTAATTCTCTAAATATCCAGCAGAAAGATAATACATAAATATTGCTGTATTGATATGCTAATCTAGACCTATTATGTTCAGCATAAACGGATCTAAAAATAATGTTAGGTGAAAAAAATTTCAGAACAGCAGTGAGCTTATATAGGAGCTCTGGTCGCATAGTGCCTAAGGCATTTGACTGTTAACCAGAAGGCTGGCGGTTCAAACCCACCAGGCACACCTGGGAAGGAAGGTTGGGCAATCTACTTCCATAGTGATACTGCCTTGGAATTACCCAAGGAG
>NW_006921803.1:5753133-5786646 GCF_000298275.1 Orycteropus afer afer
TTTACTTATGTAAGTTTAAAAGCATGGAAAAGAAAAGAGTTTGTGGATAGTACTATATACATACTAACCATTGTCTGTCAGTTTGTCATACGGTGGTGGCTTACATGTTGCTGTGATGCTGGAGTATATACCACCAGTATGGCAAATAGCAGCAGGTTACCCATGGTGGACAAGTTTCAGTGGCGCTTCCAGACAAGACCAACTAGGAAGAAAGCCACTTCTGAAAAAATTGGCCACTGAAAACCTTATGAATAGCAGTGAAGCACTGAATACATAGTCCCTGTACCAAAAAGAACTAGTCATCATTCAAGCATTTCATGATCCAGAACTGATGGTATTGAAGGAAGAAGTCCAAACTGCACTGAAGGAATTGGCAAAAACAAGGCTCCAGGAATTGACGGAATACCCACTGAGATGTTTCAACAAACCAATGCAGCACTGGAAGTCTTCACTTGTTTATGCCAAGAAGTTTGGACGACAGCACCTGGCCAACTGACAAGAAGAGACCAATCTCTGTGCCCATTCTAAAGAAAGGTGATCCAAGAGAAAGTGGAAATTATCAAATGATATCATTAATATTACACACAAGTAAAATTTTGCTGAAAATAATTCAAAAATAGTTGCAGCAATACATCAACAAGGAACTTGCAGAAATTAAAGCTGGATTCAGAAAGGTTGTGAAATGAGGGATATCTGCTGATGTAAGATGGATCTTGGCTGAAAACAGAGAATAACAGAAAGATGTTTGCCTGTGTTTTATTGACTATGCAAAGGTGTTCAGCTGTGTGGATAGTAAAAAATTGAGGATAACATTGCAAAGAATGGGAATTCTGGAACACTTAATTGCACTCTTGTGGAACCTGAACGTAGACCAAGGGGCAGTTGTTTGAACAGAACAAGAGGATACTGCATGGTTTAAAATCAAGGGAGGTACGCATCAGTGTTGTATCCTTTCTCCATACTTATTTAATCTGTATGCTGAGCAAATAATCCAAGACACTGGACTATGTGAAGAAGAACACAGCATTAGGATTGGAGGAAGACTCTTGATAACCTACAACAGGCAGATTCACAACTTGCTTGCTAAAAGTGAGGAAGACTTGAAGCATTTACTGATGAAGATGAGAGACTACAACCTTTAGTATGGATTGCACCTCAACATAAAGAAAACAAAATTTCTCACAACTGGACCAATAAGCAGCATCATGATAAATGGAGAAAAGACTGAAATTGTTAGGGATTTCATTTCACTCTTATCCATAATCCATACCCACGAAAGCACCAGTCAAGAAATCAAATGATGTACTGCACACAGCAGATCTGCTGCAAAACACCTCTTTGAAGTGTTGGGAAGCGAAGATGTCACTTTGAAGACTGACCCAAGCCATGGTATTTTCAATAGCTTCATATGCATGTGAAAGCTGGACAATGAATAAGGAAGACCGAAGAACTGATGCTTTAGAATTGTGGTGTTGGCAAGGAATATTGAAAATACCATGACTGATAGGAGAACTAACAAATCTGTCTTGGAGGAAGTGCAGCAGAAATGCTCACTAAGGTGAGAATGGCCAGCCTTATGTACTTTGGTCATGTTATCAGAAGAGCCCAGTCACTGGGGAAGGATATTATGTTTCATAAAATAGAGGATCAGCGAAAAAGGGGAAGCCCATTAACAAGATAGATTGACACAGTGCAACAATGGGCTCAAGCACAACAATGATTGTGAGGATAGCGTGGGACAGGGTTTTTGTTCTGTTGTATATAAGGTTGCTATGAGTCGGCACCAACTCGATGGCAAGTAACAAAACAACAATATATACACATAGAAGGATGAGTACTGCTTTTGAAGTCTATGTTGAAAACTATTTTGGCCATGGCCTCTGGAAAAGAAGAGAGAGGAATAAGCTTGAAGGAGCCATATTTAAGAAATATTTAGATTTATCAGTAGCGTTTTTATTTCTTTAAAAAAAAAAAACTGGCAGCAAATATGACAAAATGTTGTGTTGTTGTTGTTAGTTGCTGTTGAGTGTGCTTCCCCTCACGGTGACCTTATGTACAACACACAAAACACTGCCCACTTCTGTACTATCATCATGACTGTTGGTACGTTTGAGTCCTTTGCTGTGACTATTGTATCAGTCTATCTCATGGAGGGTTTCCTCTGTTTTCACTAACCCTCTACTTTCCCAACCATGATGTCATTTTCTAGTGAGAGGTCTTTCCTGAGGCACTCTGGTAGCACCAAAAGGTTGGCAGTTTGAACTCATCAGCCGCTCTGCAGGAGAAAGATGAAGCAGTCTGCTTCCGTAAAGATTTTTAGCCTTGGAGACCTTGTGGGTCAGTTCAACTCTGTCCTAGAGGGCTGCTGTGAGTCAGAATCGACTCTATGACAGTAGGTTTGGTTTTTGATTGGTTTGGTCTTTCCTAATGATGGGTCCAAAGCTCAGAAGATATTAGAATTTTTAGATATTGTTGTTACTATGTAAAATAAGGACAGTAGTAGTGTACACTTTATAGAGTTAATAAAAGCTAAACACCCTAAATCATGACCCATAAATCCCCAATACAAATGTTGCTTATTATTATTATTATTATTGTGTTATAAGCCATTTCTATTTCAAATTAATAGTTTATGTGCCATTTTTTTGGGGGGGAGTTAGACTTTCTAATTTTTTTTCTCTTATAAGTATTCTTTTAAGGCTAAAATTCTGTAGAAAGATTATTTTGGAAATAGATTTTTTTTGGCCACTTTTCTTTAAGAATTCAAATCCTAATATAGCCAATATAGCAGTTTTAAATGATGTTTATGCCTATAGTTGGTAGGACTGATAAAACCATTTGAAGCTTATGAAAAATCAACCTGAATATCTCACTTATAAAATCCATTGCAAACAGCCTATGCTTTAATACATTCAGGCAGCAGTGGGTGGACTCTTGAGAGAAAATATCCAAAAAGGAAAGGAGAAATAACATTAGTTTAAATTTTGCTTTCAACTAATTTTCACAAAAAGAAAAGGGGCATTCAAATGGAAAATCAGGGTGGGATTCTCAGGGAGAATTTTCATTTTCTTTTTTGGAGCATTTCAGGGAAATTTTTAAGGGAATGGGTGGGCTGGAGAGGTGATTTCTCTGTGGATGTCCACAACAGGATGAAATTCCACTGACATCTGAGTTGCCCTAGGCAACCAAAAGAAACACTGACATTGAGAGCAATGTTTTTTTCTGGCCCTAAAATGATGTTTTGTTACTTATCATCTGAAAATATTGAAGTAGGAGTCAGATAGTTGATTCCAGCTCTGTCTCTGCCATTGGTCAAAGCTGAGATTTTAGGTAATTTGTGTAACCTTTCTGTCTCCCAGCGTCAGTCATCATGTGGACTTGGTGTTTCCTAAGCTCCATTTTAAGCTTTTTAAATTTAAGATTTAAAATGTAAAGGGAAAAAAAATGTCCAGGCATTTCTAACACTACATGTGTTAGACTTCATGTTGAGCAGACTGTTTAATTTCATTAATTCATATTTATTAAGCACCTCTGGTAGCATAGTGCCTAAGGCATTTGGCTGCTAACCAGAAAGCTGGCAGTTCAAACCCACCAGCCACTCCTCAGAAGGAAGACTGGGCAATCTACTTCCATAAAGATTTACCACCTCAGAAACTCAAAAGGGGGTCACTATGAATTGGAATCAACTTGAAAGCAGTGAGTTTAGTGTGCTAGGCAAAAATACGGAGAGAAACTGTTCTTTACGAGCTCCCATCTGGTAGAAGTATTATAAATAAGCAATCACAGCACTGTGGGATTAAACACAGCAAGAGGTGTTGCTGGGGGGTGGTCAGGATCACAGATGTTTCCAGGTAGTGCCCTGATTGGATTCTGAAGAATGAATGTTGAGCATTTAGGCCATTCTGCAATCAAGAAAATTCATACATAAATGTAATAGCTACCTCTCTTAGTTAATGGTCTCATATGTATCTATGTGATATATCTGTGGCCCCTCCGTAGTGGAGGCAAACTGTAAGATGGGTATTGGATATTTAAATACAGTTGCTACTCACTAAATAATTTAGAGCTTTCTCCAGGCAATTCCTGCAGGGCCATATTTGTAATGCTTTGTAAACAGCAAGACAAACCTCTGACTGCCACCACGGCCCTGCCTATACAGGACTCAGATCCTGTTCATATCCACCAGCCAGGAATAAGATAGACCCAATGCTATTTTGACCAGCAACAACCTCTCAGATGAGTTCAAGCAAGCCAGACCATTGATTCCAAAGGGACACAGTCAAGGCAGCAAAAATTCTTATGTGGTGATCTGTAAAAAAACAAAATTGCCTCAAGGATTACACTAATGGTCATTAAAGTTTCCAGAGATGTTACCCCAGAAAGCTAAAGCCCTCTTAAATAAGCAGCTTCTTCAGCCCAACTCTGGCCATTGGATTTGGTCTCAACTACATAAAAGCAATGGATTATTTGACAGTTGTTCTTTTCAAGCAGTTATTTGCCCTATCCTGGGCAGAAAATTGGAACCCCAGGAGGATGTATTATAATCTGTCTTCTCCCAAGTAGGAGGCAGATTATAATAATAATAACTACCACTTTTGGGGTGCAATTCTACTCCAGGCTCTTTCACAAACACTAGCTATTTTAATCTTCTTAGTTATCTGTAGTAGCTTTGGTCGTGCTGTAGTTAAAAGATTGGGCTGCTAACCAAAAGGTTGGCCGTTTGAACCCAGCAGCCACTCTGCAGGAGAAAGATGAGACAGTCTGCTTTCATAAAGATATAGAGCCTTGCAAATTCTGTGAGGCAGTTCTGCTTTGTCCTATAGGATCACTTAGAGTTGGAATTGACTCAATGGCAGTGTTTTTTTTTTTAATCTACAATGACACTAACTATACCTGCTGGTATGAGGGTGCTCAGCATTAAAAGCAGAACATGAAAAGGGAGTCCCCTGGTTTTCCAAGTGAAGACATCATTTGCTACTTGTAACTCCAGCTTTGGGAGTATTTTTTCAGAGGCTATGCATCATACTGCATCATACTTAGCCATCCACTTCATAGGGTAAGAGGTAGAAACAAAGAATTGCATACTGGAAATGAAGATGATGTTAGTTGCTGTTGAGTCAGCTCCAACTCATAGTGACCTTATGTTTAAGAGAATGAAATGATGCCCGAAACTCTCAGGATAGGTAGAGTGCAGTTAATTACCAAATATTCTATAGAAGAATACCAGAGATGTAATAAAGCTTGGAACTGCATCTGTGAACACTCATAATAGGGTCCATTTTCATAGAATTCTTACATGAGTCAAGGAGAAGTCAAGACATTTAGGAAAGGTTCTATTATCTTCCTTTAATAAGGAAGGGAGACACATATAGATTAAGTGACTTGCCTTAAAATATATAGCTAGTTAAGTGTCAGGGTGGCACAAATGGTTTGCAATTGATTACTAATCTAAAGATTGTTGGTTCAAACCCACCCAGGAGCACCATGAAAGAAAGTCCTGCTTCTGCAAAGATTACAGCCAAGAAAGCTCTATGGAGCAGTTCTACTCTGTAACATGGGATCTCAATGAATCAGAGTTGACTCAACAGGAACAACATAGTTAAATAACAGAGCCAGGATTCAAGTTTAAATCATAAAACTAGAAGCTGAATGACCTTTCTGCTATATCATGTGATCACCCAAACAAGACATCATATGTCGTATCAGTCAGCGTTCTTGGTTGTAAACACAAAAACTTAGCTTTGGCTAGTATAAGAACATAGGAAATTTATTGGAAGGCTTTCTGAATATGCAGGAGAGCTGGAGACCCAGCTTCAGAAAATACTTAGGGAGTCATGGTCAGGCCACATGTAGAGGCTAGTTAGGGACTGTCACTAATAGTTATGGCCCTGGACACTTGGAGGCACCAACTGTTGTATTGATGCTATTGATAACAATTTCAGTGAATATTTTGGAGTCTTTGTGTCATTTCTCAAGAACTAAAGTTCCAGGTAAAAGGATCTGATTGGTCAAGTCTGAGCTACACGCCCAAACTGCCAGTTTGTTTGGAGAAGAATTATCTAGGCTTATGTCCCTGTTGCTCATCAAGGCATATACATGTGGGGGAGGATGACCTTCCCCAAATGAAGATTTGATTGCTGGATAGTCAAAAATAACAGCAAGTGTCTGCTATACATACTTTTACCTTCAGTGACCTCATTTTTCCACTCTGTCTATTTTGAGGCTCTAAATGGAAGATGCTATTCTCATTGGATACATGTAATGGTTTGAGGCAAAGATGCTAGGAGTTGAAAGCAAGGAGTGCCAGTCAAGCACAGGATAATGGTCAGTACAGTACACATTCTGTGGTTCACATTCTTCCCTCTGTACCTGGTAAATAAAAGAAAGAAATAAAGAAGTGCAGAGAGGAGGAAAGAGTTTGCTCAAGGCTAAGACTTGTCCCTGTGTCCATGGCAGCAATGACTGCATTTACCTATCTATGAATATAAAGCAATCAGAAAAGATGATGGTATGGAAGTCTATATTACATCAGGCTCCTTTGAGGCCAACATTACAGGCTGATGGCCTGTGTAAGAATTGCGTTTTTCAGAGTGACATGGGAGAAGGACTTTCAATGAATTTCCCACATGACATCCTTAGCAGAGGATGAGAGTTTGATGTGTGCAGTGTAGCAGATGATTCTCTGTTGACTGTAAGGGAAGACTAGGAATGGGATGGGGCAGAGAGCAGGACAATAGCTTTAGGGGCTTTGGGATTTAATCAAAGGAAGAGAATAGTATCCATTGATTTGCTTTGTGAAACCAACAGGGCAATTCAAGAAGGGAGTCTATAAGAAAGGGAATTCCAGGGTCCAGATTAAGTTGAGAGGAGAATTACTCAGAGGAAGTAATGAGTGAATCTGGCTAACCCAGAGATAAAAACAAATTCAGACAATGAGCCAAGGTTTTGTTAGCAGAGAGAAGTTAGACTTGGCATTGAGCTAAAGGGATTTGAAGAAGAAAGCAGTGTGAACAAGTAGGTCATTTACCAGTGGAGGAGAAAGAACAGAACAAGAAGCCAGTTATAGAATAAATACAGGAATGTGAAATAGTAAAATAAATCCTTCAACATTGTGTAAGGGCACCTAGCACGTCTAGTCTGGGTAGGATCAAGTCTTATAAAAAAGTGAAACAGGTTGAAACTGGGCATTTTATATTTGTTAATCTCACATCAGACAAATGCTCATCTCTATTTTACAGGTGGCCAAACTGAGGCTGAGAGATGTTAAGTGATTTGCCTAAAAACACATACTTAGCAGTAGGCTGCTCAGGATTTATGTCCAAATCTGTGTGATTCAAAAGCCCAGGCTCTTTTACTTTACAACGATGACTCCTGAATTCAGAAATTTTAAATTCAGAAAAGTTATCTGTCCTTGGATAATTCCCAGTCTCAGAATTACATAGAACAGAATCTACTCCTGAGAATCTTAGAAAATTTTAAAGGAAACAAAAAATACATCAACTATTTCGGTAGGGGGAGAAGTAGAATAAAGAGGTACACTCCTCTCAATCCAGCCTTTCCATATATACACAATCTATACAGATTTCTTGATCATATGCTACCTCCTGAAATGGTTGAACATTGACCAATACTTTTTAGTATAATGACTCTTTGTATTTCTTTCATCTTCTTTTGATGCTTCCTGCACCATTTAATATTTTACCCATAAAATCCTTCAATATTGAAACTCGAGGCTTGTATTTTTTTTCTTCAGATATTTCACCTTGAGAAATGCTGTTCTAAGTCCATGAATTTGTAAATTAACAATATGAAATATGAAGATGACACAACCTTGTTTCTGATAGTGAAGAGAATTTGAAGCATTTACTGATGAAGCCCCAGTAAATGATCATTTGATCATTTACAGCCCCAGTATGGATTACATACACCTTAACATAAAGAAAACAAAAATCCTTACAGCTGGACCAATAAACAACATCATGATAAACAGAGAAAATATTGATGTTGGATTTCATTTTACTTAGATACACAATGAATGCCTATGCAAACAGCAGTCAGGAAATCAAACAACTAAACTACATATTACATTGGGCATATCTGCTGCAAAAGACCTCTTTTGTTAAAGTGTTAAAAAACTAAGATGTCACTTTGATCACTAACGTTCACCTGACCCAAGCCACTGCCTTTTCAATCATCTCATACACACATGAAAGCTGGACAATGAATAAGGAAGACCAAAGAAGAGTTGATGCATTTGAATTACAGTGTTGTGAAGAATATTAAATATACCATGTGCTGCAAGAAGAATGAACAAATCTCTCTTAGAAGAAGTACAACCAAAACACTCCTTAGAAGTAAAGATGGTGAAACTTCTCATGTAATTTGGACATGTTATCAATGAATAAGGAGTACTTGTTGATGCTCCTGAAAAGTTGATGCTTTTGAGTTATGGTGTTGGTGAAGAATACTGAAATTACCATGGACTGCCAGAAGAACTAACAAATCTATCCTGAAGAAATGCAGCTGGAATGCTCCTTGGAAGTGAGAATGATCAGACTTTGTCTCACTTACTTTGGTCATTTTGTCAGAAGGGACCATTCCCTGCAGAAGGATATCATGCTCTGTAAAGTGGAGGGTCAATGAAAAAGGGGAAGGCCCTCAAAGAGATGGATTGACACTGTGGCTGCAACAATGGGGTCAGGTATAGCAAGCATTGTGAGGCTGGCACAGAGCCAGGGAGTGTTTTGTTCAGTTGTAGATGGGCTTGCTATGAGTTGGAGGTGACTTGACAGCACCTAACAACAACATCAGGAGGGACCAGTCCCTGGGGAAGGAAATCATGCTTAGCAAAGTAAAGGGTCAGCAAAAAAGAGGAAAACATTCAATGAGGTGGCTTGACATAGCTGCTGCAGTGATGGGCTCAAACATAGCAACAATTGTGAGGATGGTGTAGGACCAGCCAACATTCTATTCTATTGTATATTGGGTCACTATGGGTTGGAATTGACTCAATGGCACCTAACACACACATTCAGATTTCAAGCCATTCTTTGATTATTCAACTAGTACTGATGTGAATGAGACAAATGTGTGCTCTCCAAGGATGTGTGCTCCTTTTCATTGATGTAGGGTTATTGCTCAGCAAGGATTTACACTTTCTGGCCTCCCTTTTATAAATAGCAACATGTGACTACTTGCCTCTGGATGGGTAAGAAGCAGGTGTGGCTTCTTCACCTTCCCTCTTCCTATATTTTCCAGCTAGATATTAACAACCAGAATGACCCTGGAAGCCACTTGAAGATCACAGAGCATCTGTCAGCCTGGCTCGTGAAGAAATGAATGGAGCCAAATCCACCATCATCTCTACCCTCTTCCTCTCCCCATCTATGAAGACCAACTCTTAAATGAGTAAGAAAGCTTTATTTTGTGTTAAACCATTGACATTTTGGGGTTGGTTTGTTATAACAACTGGCAGTACTTCAACTAATACAACTGAATTAAATTTTCAAGGCTCTTTGATGTGCCTTTTCTCCCTCCTCCTTTTTCATTTGTTTTGATTTCTTTCAGGATCTATCCTATCAAGGATGGTACAGCAGTAGGAAGAGGAGGTAGAATTCAATTGTTCCTTTAGTAATAGATTAAGAAAAAGAAAAGGAAGATGGAAAATAATTCTAAAATAAAGGATGTTATTCTGTAAAGACATCATTATATTTTGGAGACTTCCAGTAAGAGAGAGGAATAGGCAAACAAGTGACACAGACCTTCTTCAACAAAGAAAAGAGAAACCAACTGACAGAGATACAGAAGATGATGTTGGAGCCCTGAGCTTTGAAAGGAAGTATACAGAAGTGGATTAGGCACCAACTAATGGAAAAACCTGAACAAAAACAGAACCTAAAAATAGGCTCCATTTGCCAAGGACAGCAGGGACATATGGGAGGCTGACAACAGGAAAGGAGACAGGTAGTGAGTGTATAAGTGTATAGTGAATAGAAGAGCACAACACAGTATCCTGCTTATGTAGGTAACACACAAACATAACAAAGAAAATGAAAATCATGGGCAGGTCACTCCAACATACAATCTCCAATTACATATAAACACAAAAACATCACAATGCCTTGGAGACACCAGAGCATCACAGTCTACACAAAGAAGCAAGATAAAGCAGGAGAAACAAAGGATCAGGATACAGACCCAAAACACATCCCTGAGGAAGATGCAGCATTGGAACTCCCTGATAAGGAATTAAAAAGAATTATATTTAGGTACCTTCAATGAATTGAGAGATAGATCAAGGAAAACACTGAGAAAATTGAGGAAAACACAGAGAAAACCCTAGAACAATTTTGCAAGACAGTACAAGAAAAAATGACAAAATAAATGAAAAATTAGAAATGATACAAAATCTACAGACAGAAATCCAGAAGATTAATTCTAAATTTTCAGAAACTGGTAACACATTGAATGGGCAAGAGTAGAATTGAATGAATGGAAGACGGAATTAGTGAGATTGAAGACAAATACCTCAATACTTCTTTGGAAAGGGATCAATCAGAAGAAAGATCAAAACAAAATGAAGAAAGCCTACATGCCCATCAACAGAAGAGTGGATGACCAAACTGTGGTACGTGCACACAATAGAATGCTATGCAGCACTAAAGAATAATGTAGAGTCTGCAATATACCACATAACATGGATGAACCTGGAGGACATTATGCTGAGTGAAAAATAAGTCTATCACAGAAGGACAAATATAGTATTAGTTCATTGTTGTGGAGGGTCAAGGAAAAGTTTATATATGGAGGGAAACTTTCTTTGTTGGTTGCCAGGGATAGGAGGGGAGGGGAGAGAACACTGCAAACAAACAAACAAACAAAAAAATTATCACATTTTCCTGCAAATAATGCACATATTATACGGTTTTTTTGCAAACCACAGAACTTCCTTGAGTGTTAGTTTCCCGTGCAAGCTACACATATCATATGTATGTGTGTGCTATTTACTTGGGCACTTTATATGAGAAAACACAGTAATCATTTTTTTTTCCTTTTTCTAAATCCTTCTAACATGTAGAATTAAAAATTGGATGTCTGAATTGGTTAATCTTTGGAACTTAGTTCATGAACTTGAGTTCTGCAGCTCACAGTTCACTTTTCCATGCAGAATTAGTCCATTGTTACTCACTCAGCAAGTGCATAATAAAGGCAACTTGTGCTACAAGTTAAGCACTTGTTGTTGTTATGTGCCGTCGAGTCAGACCGACTCATAGCGATCCCTCCTTGGGTTGCCGAGGCAGTATCACTACGGAAGGAGATTTCCCAACCTTCCTTCCGAGGAGTGGCTGATGGGTTTGAACCTCCAGCCTTCTGGTTAGCAGTCAAGTGCCTTAGGCACTATGCTACCAGAGCTCCCCAAATTAAGCACTAGATGGAATTAAAAGTAAAATTTTTAAATGTCCTTTTAGAAGTGACTGTAGATGTACACAATGATGTTAACTACAAGGATATTAAGACAATATTGCTCATAATAGTAAAAGAAAGGAAATAGTATAAAAATTCAATAATAGAATAATTAAATATATATTTGTCTAATAAAAGACTAAGAATTACTTTTAAGAGGGGGCTGAGTCAAAACTTTATTTAGTAGAGAGTTGAAGACCATTGAACGTTTTTGAAGAGAGAAGCAAATGAATAATTTGTACTTTAGCAAGATTAGACAGTAGTATGTAGGGTCAATTGAATTAGTAAGAGAATTGTGGATAAGATTACCAATAGCCTTCAGTATTTGTTTGATAAACAAGAGAATTCCAGACTATTACCTGATCAAACAGCAGCTGAGCTAAAGTCAACATTTCCCAACTTCCCTTGAGATAGGTGTGACTGTGAACAGAGAGGTGTTACACCTCTCTCAAGAACTTCCCATTAAGACATGTTGGCACAATGGTTAAGTACTTGGCTACTAACCAAGAGGTTGGAGATTGGAACCCACCAGCCACTCCTAAGGAAAAAGATGTTCCAGTCTGCTTTCTTAAAAATTGCAGCCTTGGAAACATTGGGGGTAGTTCTACTCTGTCTTCTAGGGTTTCTATGAGTCAGAATCAAGTCAACAGCAACAGGGTTTTTTTGTTTTTGTTTTTGTTTTTGGCCAGATGGTGGGAGACATCCAATTGACAAAAAACAAAAGCGCACTTCCCACCCAAGCTTGTAGTTTCAATGACAGTAAGATATTAAGTTGAGAGGGGAGGCAAGAGAATAAGCAGAAGGACACAAAGACCAGTAAATAGGAGTTTTCAAGTATAGAATTTGTACTGAGATACAATTTGATGGTAATGCTTCTGGCACGACAGTGCCTTTTCTCTGTCTAAATGCTCCTGGTCTCCCCGCAGCTCCTACCCTCCTCTTTCCTGTGCTGGACTCCCCTTTCAGGCTTTCCTCATGAGCAGGATCACTTTTTAGATTAATACATTGCTAGATTTTATTGAGGCTTATTTTATAGGATTTAGTGTTAGAAATTAAGAGCCCTAGTCTCTTTGAGGGGGAGCTCTGGTAGCATAATGGCTAAGTCACTTGCCTGCTAACCAGACGGCTGGTGGTTCAAATCCACCAGCCACTCCTCGGAAGGAAGGTTGGGCAATCCTACTTCCGTAGTGATACTGCCTCGGAAACCCAAGGAGGGGTTGCTATGAGTCGGGGCCGACTCGACGGCACATAACAACAACAACAATAACAACAGTCTCTTTGAAGGAGCTCTGGTGGCATAGTGATTGGACTCGAAGGCAGTGAGGTTTTTTTTTGTT
Source organism: Orycteropus afer afer (assembly GCF_000298275.1). Taxonomy (NCBI): domain Eukaryota; kingdom Metazoa; phylum Chordata; class Mammalia; order Tubulidentata; family Orycteropodidae; genus Orycteropus; species Orycteropus afer. The sequence goes on from NW_006921803.1 coordinate 5,765,934, forward strand.
TTTTTTTTTTTGGTTAGTTTCTTTGAACGCTGTGATGGTTATGTTTGTATGTCAACTTGGCTAGGCCTGGTTGAGTGGCTGGGCAGCTGGAAGTAGTATTCCCCATGATGAGACTGGTGATCAACTCCATGGTGGAATCTACTGGGAGCAGCTGAGTAGCTGCCTTTGGGATGTGGTCTGCTTCCTGTATTTAAGGAGAAGGCTTGGGAATGGTTGCTAGCCTATGGCATGCTTGTACCTTGCATGTAGCCGTGTCATTGCTCAGCAGCCTGCCATGCTCTGCTGACCTTGGGACTTACAATGGAGTTAAATTAATGGCCTGCCATGTGGTTTGGTAACATCGGGACTGTGCCTTTTGACTTGTCAACCTTGGGGCTTTGCAACCTCAGCAGCTAGCAGCTGTCTGAGTGAAGAAACATCTCTAGCTCCAGTGGGCCGGGAGCAGGAGGCAGAGCTAGACCCCAAGGTTGAGGGGCTTTCACCAAGCCCCTAGAGCCTGGCACTTTGAACTTGGACTTAAAGCCTCCAAATTGTAAGAATAAACTCCTGTTTGTTAAGACCATCCCATTTGTGGTATTTTCTTATCAGAACGGCACTAGGTAACCAGAACAAATACTAAGGTGCACCTAACCCAAGCTGTGGTATTTTCAATTGCCTCATATGCATGTGAAAGCTGCACAATGAATAAGGAAGAACAAAAAGACTGATACTTTTGAGTTGTGGTGTTGGCGAAGAATACTGAAAGTACCATGGACTGCCAGAAGAAGGAACAGATCTGTCCTGGAAGAAGTGCAGCCAGAATGCACCTTCGAAGTGAGAATGGCCAGACTTCATCTCACCTACTTTGGTCATTTGTCAGAAGGGACCATTCCCTGGAGAAGGATGTCATGCTTAGTAAAGTAGAGGATTGACAAATGGATTGACACAGTGGCTGCAACGATGGACTCAGGCCTAGCAAGGATTGTGAGACTGGCATAGGACCAGGCAGTGTTTTGTTCTGTTATACATAGGGTTGCTATGAGTTAGAGCCAACGCCACAGCACCTAAGAACAACAATGTTGGGAAGCTAGATGGAGTCTTCTGGTAGACCCTGAAATTCTCTCACAAATTTTCTTTTGCTGTCCACTCTTTCCACTCTTTGATAGCCTCAGATGACTGAGGAAGTTCAACAGTAGGACCAATAGTTTACAGACATGGCAGGTCTGTCTCAACTAACATTGAAATATAATATCTATCATTTTGCCTACATGAAACAGATAGGACAAATTCCATTTTAACACACAACCTCACATAAAACAGAAACCAACAATCCAAAGTAAGCAAACAGATAAATCAGAAGAATTTCTTTACAAAATTTAAGAGTAAGAAGAGTGTCCCACAGTATTCAGGGAAGGTATACAGGCAGACTTCATGAATAGAAAGGTGTTGGGAAGCTAGAAACCAGGGATACCCACTCTGGATTCTGGGTTGCTGGCTCCTGCTTTTCTCTGAATGATCATTTAATTTTTTTTCTCTTAATGTATCAGCTTTTTCAACTACACCCTCCACTAATTTGAGGGTGGATGTCTCACAGTTCTATAAGTTTTGTTGTTGTTACTAAGTGCCATCAAGTCAGTTCCAACTCATGCCATATACAACAGAATGAAACACTGCCTGGTCCTGCACCATCCTCACAATCACTGCTACGCTTGAGCCCATTGTTGCAGCCACTGTGTCAATCCATCTCATTCAGGGTCTTCCCAATTTTTGCTGACCTTCTACTGTACCAAAATCTGCATAGAAGGTAGAGTTACCCAGATAAATTTGAGGATTGAAAGGCAAGGAGGTATGTGCTGCTTTTTTCCCAAAAAACTTTATTGAGGTAAAATATATATAATAAAATTTTTTTACCATTTTAAACACTTTTAAATGTACAATCCCATGACATTTATTACATTCACTATGTGTGCAAATGTCACCATTATCTGTTTTCAGAGATTTTTCATTACTCTAAAAAGAAACTCAATACCCCTTAGGCAGTAACTCCCCAGTCCGTTCTCTTCCTCCACCCCTGGTAACCACTAATAAGTTTTTGTCTCTGTGAATTTTCCTATTCTAGACATTCCATACAAGTGAGATCATGTAGTATTTGTCCTTTTGGGTTGTGCCCCTTTAACTCTGGGAGGAGATTGCCTAAGAGTCTTCAACCATCGGGGAATAGCCAAAGCAAAGGGGAAATACTGTAATGGCAAGTCTAGGCAGAGAGTGGATGGAGATGGTCTCACCGCACTCCCTCCACCCACTTTCTAGATTCCTTAGATTTCCTTGAGGTGTATACCCATCAAACTCTCTGCTATCAAGTTGATTCCGACTTATAGCCATCCTATAGAACAGAGTAGACCTGTCGCATAGGGTTTCCAAAGCTGTAAATCTTTACTGCCACAACTTTCTCCCCTGGTGAGGTATATAAGAGATCCAAAAAATGCTTTGTGTGTCTGATGAAGCATTAGACATAGCTGAGAGTTGATAAGTAATGTTCCTGCAAAGGGTTGCCACAAATGATCATAGGTCAAAATGACCAGTTATTAAAGAAAAAAAATGAGGCAAAGGGAGCCTTTAGTAGGAGCTGTAGACTGGCCAAACAAAGTTGTGAGTGAAAAGAGGATATGACTAAGTCTGAAAAGATCACAGTGCCAGCCGGTGCTGAAGTAGGGTATGAGTCATCAGAAGCCAACCACTGAGTTTCCAGGAGCAAGCATCATGCAGTTCCAGAACAAGAAGTTTCATCAAAAGTGAATTCCAGCAGAGATAATCTCTCCCCAGTGAGAAATAAAGGTAAGACCCTAGGGCTTACATCAGTCTTGGGGAGAAGAAAAGGAGAATATAGGAGGGAAAAAGAATAAAAAAAGATTTATGGTGTAACCTAGAAGAGTTACAGTGGCCCTGATAAGGCAAATTTGAAGTTTTCTACCATACATGACAGTGACTAATTCATTAGGACTGAAATAAAATTTCATTTTTATTTGCCTAAGTTAGAAGTTCTGTAAAGTTTATACCTACTGTCATAGAAGTAAAATCAGGAAAGTCAGGTGTCAAAGAAACGTGGAAAAAGAGAGTTTAAAAAAAGAGCACATATCCACCCCAACAAATCCTGAGAAGGTTGAGAAAGAAGGTTTAAACTTTGGTGAGAGCAGAAGGAAGATTGCAAGTAAGGATAGTGTGAGTGGTGAACAGAGAAAGTGAATATAGGCTATTCTTTCAAAAAAAAAGATCAGCAATTAAAGAAAGCAGAATTTCCCTAGCCTTAGTTTTCTTATTGGGAGCTCTGTAGCATTGTGCCTAAGGCACTTGACTGCTAACCAGAAGGCTGGTGGTTCAAACCCACTAGCCACTCCTTGGAAAGAAGGTTGCGCAATCTACTTCCATAGTGATACTGCCTCAGAAACCCAAGGAGGGGTCGCTATGTGTTGGGTACGACTCGACGGCACATAACAACAACAACAGTTTTCTTATGAATAAAGTAAAGGGAAATAATACTATAAATGTAGAGTTGTTATTAGGATTAATGAAATGTATGAAACATGCTCAGCTGAGTGCCTGATATATATCCAGATGTTTTATAAATAGTATTAGTTTTCTACCTTTATATCCCAACCTCTTCTCTTCCCCTTCTGGGAATGGAAGAGGTCAACATCTTTCTTACAATGTTCGCCCATCTGTTTGAGCATTGTTATTATCACCTCTCAGCCTTATTTATTTAAATAAATAACAAACTCAGCGAGACATAATATGGTAGGGTTTAAAGGGATTTTAGATCACATCATTTTAACTTAGAGTAGAGGAGCACATAAGTAGAGGGAGGTTACCTTGGTGACATGGCTAGATAGTGAAGCCAGGACTAGAATAAAAATTACTGTTTTTGAGTCCTGTGTTCTTCCTTCAAGTAGGGAGTTTAGTAAGATCATTTTCTGAATCGGTCATGCTCACTTTGTTAGTCTAGTCTTCAACTTATAGAAATATGAGCATGGGCTAGATTTCATGTATCTCATACATTGTTTAAAGTGCTGAATTTAATTAAAACCCAAAAGATATCAAAGTATGTCCTGCTCTTAAGTCACCTTTATTACATGGCCTAGCAGTCTTTGTGGTTTGACATGAGCAGGTCTTTGTTAAACATTGACCACTACCCTGTGATTGGTTCAGTCTGGATCAGTAACCTCCTTTGGGCATGAAAGGAGGAACACTAAAGACAGAACAGTCTTTAGTGCACACAAGGTGTTTGCCACTACTAAAATCCAATGAAAAACTTGAATGTAAGAAAAATGTATCTTTGCAAGAAGAACCAGGAATTGGGGGAGGAAATTGAATGTGTGTCTAGCACCTCCACGAATGACTACCTTGTTTGCCATGGGACCATAAGAACTGGATGGTGCCTAGCTAGATGGTACATTGTGATCAAAGATTCTATAGAAGAATCCTGATCAAAAGAGGGAAATGTGGAATAGAGTTTCAAATTTTCAGTGGAATCCAGACTTTCGGGAGCCATTGAGGCTAGATAAACACCTGGCACTATTGCCAAGAGATAACCTTTAAACTTTAAACCTTACACTTAAGCTATCCCCTGAAGTCTTCTTTGAACCAAAAAATAGCTTATCTTAATTAGTAAAGTACTTCTTGAAAGAGCATTGTGCTCTTTTAAAAAATTATCTGTGTGAGATCAAATTGACAATGGCAACTCAAATGTTGGACGGGAAGCTTAGGGGACATTAAGTTTAAGATAGTGGTCATGGAATAAGGAAAAGGATATTGAGAATGGTAGCACAACTTGAAGATTGTAAACAATGTCACTGAGTTGTCCAGGTAGAAATTGTTGAAATGATGTATCTGGCTATGTATACTTTCACCAAAGTAAAGATTTTTTTTTGTTTTGTTTTTTGAAGAAAAATATGTATTTACCATAGAGCTAATTTATTGACTTTCACCTTTCTCAAAAGAAGACATTTGTAAGAAAAGCAACATGTGGAACTAGAAATGACGACTCTCTAGTTTCTACTGAGATATTAAGTAGCCTCAATTAGTTCTTGGCTCACACTAAGTATCAATTATGATCTCTGGGCACTGGGCTAGCAAAGAGATGAAGTGTCTCATCTTTTGTTAGGAGGGGGAGATAAAGAGATTAGGCATGAGTATCTCTAAAACTAAATTAATATAAAGAGAAGCTAAGAAAGACCAGACTCTTTTTCATTCTAACGAACAGTTAAAATTGTTATACTCAAGACTGATACATATTCTTAGAATTTTAGAATTTCCCTTTCATTAACTATGTTGAACCCCTATATTTATCATGTAGGAGCCCTAGTGGTGTAATGGTTAAGGCATTTGGCTGCTAACCAGAAGGTTGGTGGTTCAAACCCATCAACTGCTCCATAGAAGAAAAATGAGGTGGTCTTCTGTAAGGATTTTCAGCCTTGGAAACCCAGTGGGGTTGCTATGAGTTGGAATTGACTCAGTGGCAGTAAGTTTCATTTGGTTTATTTATTAAGTAGTTAGCAGTAGGACTACAAATATGTAGAAAGCATAAAGCATAATAGTGTTCTGTTATTTAATTTGCTTCTCCTTTTTCCTATCTGTTTTCTACTCTTATCTGCCCTAGTCTGTATTTTAGTTGATCTTTCAGCTCAAGCTCATGTCTTTCTTTTTTCACTCTATGCCATGATTTACCACTCCACTCCTTCCAAATGCTGCTTCCCAACCCTTACCCCATCAATTCCAACTGTTTATGGCATGCCCCTTCCAGAAGTTTGCCAAACCATAACTACAGTGTTTTTAAATTGGATGATAACTTATTTGGGGCTTTTCCCAGGTCCTGAATAGAGTATGTCTTATGTTGCATTTTCAAGGCCATTTAGTACAATTACCCACCTCCATACCTGCATATTATAATAGGTAAAAGCTCTGAACAAGAATGTAGCTATTAAAAGACTACATTTGCAGAGTAAATAAATTATTAATTTTACTCATAATACATTAAAAATATATTCAAATGAGTTGTCCCTGACACCTGGTTTTGTTGACTCAGCTGTATCTCTCTGATACATATTCAACATAATTAAAGAAGATGGGACTTGGAGTTATATAGAACAATATTTATAGCCTGGCTTCTCCACATATTAAATAGGTAATCTTGTCCAACTTAATTAAGTTCTCTGAGCCCCAGTTTATGATCTGTAAATTGAACTACTAAGGCCAATGTCACTCAGTCTTTGTAGCGATTAAATAGATTATGTATGTAAAAGCAATTTGCATGGTGTCTACCACATGGCAATGTTCCATGTTAATGCTCAATTTCTTCCCTTTCATTATTTCATCTGCTGCCTTAACAATTAAGTAAATATTATATATTAAGTATTTTTACTTGGTCTATAAGGTGAAGATAGAGCATTTTAGTTCAACAGTTTTGGTGACAGTTCTACTGCGTCTTTTTCTCAATCAACTACAAAATTTAGCTTTCAGGATGTATATCTGATTTTAGTGAACAACATATTTATTAAAATATAAACAAAGAGTAATTAGAATCTGTGATGTTTGACTTTCAATATATTATGTGTAGATTAAAAAATCCATGGATCTGTTAAAATTGTTCTAGAATTTAAAGGGATTTTTCCCCCAAAGCCAGAGATGGAACATTGCATTAACTAAAGCCAACAGGAAATGATCCAGATAAGGGAAATAAATCTCTGATAGCTCAGGATTAGGACCTGTTGTCAGAAGGTGTTTCCTTTCTTTGATTCATTTGTTCAAATACTTATTAAGCATCAACTCTGTGAGGAACTCTGCGCTAGGCACTGAGGTTGATAGAGTCCAAGCCTGAAGATATTTCTAATCTGGAGGGAAGAGGAAACAGAGACTGAAATAGTCATGATGCAAGGTAAACTTTAATAAATAGCACAGGGATGTTGATGTACAGTATTTTGAGGTTTCAAAGGAAGGAGAAATAATTTTCCATTGGGTAAAGATGGAAGACTTTGTAGAGCTTTTTATGTTTGATGAGTAGTAAAGATAGACCTCAGATGTCACCATTAGGTCAGATTCTGGTAATGCATCAGAAATGTAGAAAGCGATGATGAACAGAGCAAAGTTGAAGTTTGAGGTTTAGGTAACTGTGGCACTTCAATTCCAGGAGTCCCAAAGGCTCCAGGGACACTGTTAATCATGGGTGTGTATGGGAGAACACTTCTGTGCCTTTTGTCCATCTCAGTCATGGCACAAGTCACGTTGCATTGTAATTAATTATCGGTGTCAGATTACCCAATCAGCAAGGTAAGCACAGGCTTACTTGTACTTACTTACTAATTTGTGATGAACAATTTCACATTTTCACCACATCAAAGATTATCCTTTTAGTTACGGCTGGCACCTGTCTCTCTCCTAACCCCCAGCACCTTCCTACAGAATTAAAATTTCTTTTCAAATTTACAATCCTTAAGGAGCTCTGGTGGTCCTACTAGACAGCACATAACAACAACAACAACAACAAGGAGCTCTGGTAGCATAGTCCCTAAAGCATTTCACTGCTAACCAGAAGGTTGATGGTTTAAACCCTTCCACGGGAGGAAGACTGGACAATCTACTTCTATAAACATTTACCACCTCAGGAACCCAAAGGGGGTTGCTATGAGTCTGAATTGACTCGACAACAGTGAGGTTTTATGTTTTGTTTTGTTTTGTTTTTTTAGAAAATTATAACCAAAAACCAACCGAACTCACTGCTGTGGAGTAGATTTGACTCATAGCCACCCCTTCTTGGGTTTCCAAGGAGGTATGTCTATAGAAGTAGATTGCCCAATCTTCCTTCTGAGGAGTGGCTGGTGGGTTTGAACCACTAGCCTTCTGGTTAGCAGTCAAATGCCTTAGGCACTACCCCACCAGATCTCCTTTAGCAAATTATAGACACCCAACAAGTAGTTGTGTTATGGAACAGAATACTTACCAAACTGGAGAAACCAAGACACAAGAATGGATTTCAATGTTGCCTGTGTAGTTTAAGTCCATCACAGAAAGTTTTGGGAACTGTAAAGGATAGTTCACCTGGACATGCAGGCAGGAGATTAGGGGCTGAATTGCTTCCAAAATAGGCTAAGGTTGGCCAGGTGAAGTGGAAGTGTGGCATTACTCAGCTTTGCTCAGTGAAGAACGCTCTATTATTCTCTCTTAGCCTCTGGCAGAAACTTAGTGGTGGTGAAAAGTGGTTTGAATGCAGGCATATATGTGTGTGAAGATGCTTAAATGAGAGGAGGAGAAAAAAGCCACTGGAGGGAAGAACTGACCAAGAGTAAGAGCTTATAGGATGATTTTACTCTTCTCCAGAATCTTCTGACTATATTCTTTTAAAGAGATTGTGAATAACTTGGAAGTAAATAATATAAAATAGTTTTGGGAAAATCTGGGGCTCTTTTTTTGTCTTCTGGAAGGTGAGATGTGGACAGAAATGTATTATTGGCCATCTAACTTGTTGCTATAAGAATTCCAGAGTCATGACAAATTTTGAATCCTGGTGAAAATTCGATCTCCACACAACTTCTCCTTTTAACTGAAAATTTATTTTTAGTCACAATTAGTTGGCCAATACACAGTGCGTTTCCAGAAAGCAGATTTTCATAGGAGAAGCCAATATAACAGACTATATATTTCAGGGCCAGGAATTAATGAAGTTAAGTGCATCTCGAATCAAGGATTGCCTGCATCAGAATTATCTAGCAAATAGACTAAAGTGCAGATACACCAGCCACATCAAAAAGTTAATCAGAATCTCTGAAAAAAGGGTTCAAATATCTGCATTTTTAATGCACACTTTAAGTATACTAAAATTTGAGAATCACTGCTACATCCTGCAGCCTTTCTGAAACATGGAATTCCTCTCACAGTGTTTGCAGATGGAGCTACCAAACCTTTGTTTTCTAAGGCCTCTTTCCTCTAGCAACCTGGATCAAGGAACTGGAGGAAGTGCCAGCAAGGCTGAAAGAGACAAAGCAGGCATCAAAGGTTCACATAGGCAGAGGAGTCATCTTAGCAACCTAAATACAAGGTTCAGAACAAGCTGAAAATCACGATTTTGGCAGACAAACCAAGTGGATAAAAGAAGGGAGTGCAGTTGCCAAATGGCTAGTAAATACAAGTTAAAAACCAGGAGCCAGGAGTTAAAAACCTAGAGAAACTTGAACAGGGTGAGGTGAGTCAGGGAGGTGGAAGACTAGTTCTAGGGTGGTTACGACACGCAGGGTCCAAATAAACAAGACTAATTGTGAATTATCTTCAGTAAGATTTTACTTGTGTGTAATATTAGTGGTATTGTTTGATAATGTCCATATTCTGTGGGATCTCCTTTCTTTGGAATGGGTACAAATATGGATCCCATCCAGTCAGGTGGCCAGGTAGCTGTACTCCAAATCTCTTGGCATAGTGGAGTGAGTGCCTCCAGCACAGCATCTGTTTGTTGAAACATCTCAATGGGTATTCCATCAATTCCTGGAGCCTTGTTTTTTACTACTTTCTTCAGTGCCACTTTGACTTCTTCCTTCAATACAGTTGTTTCTTGATCATATGCCACCTCTTGAAATGGATGAACATTGACCAATTCTTTTTGGTACAGTGACTCTGTGTATGCCTTCCATCTTCTTTTGATGTTTTCTGCATATTCAATATATAGCCCCTAGAATCTTTCAATATTGCAACACGAGGCTTAAAATTTTTCTTCAGTTCTTTCAGCTTGAGAAATGCCAAGCCTTCTTCCCTTTTGGCTTTCCAACTCCATGTCTTTGTATATATCATTATAATAATTGACTTTGTCTTCTCGAGCTGCTCTTTGAAATCTTCTATTCCACTCTTTTATCTTGTCATTTCTTCCATTTGTTTTAACTACTCTCTGCTCAATGGCAAGTGTCAGAGTCTCTTCTGACATCCATTTTCGTCTTTTCTTCCTTTCTTGTCTTTTTAATGACCTCTTGCTTTCTTCATGGATGATGTTCTTGATGTTATCCCACAATCCATTTGGCTTTCAGTCACTGCTACTTAATGCCTCAGATCTATTCTTTAGATGGTCTCTAAATTCAGTAGGGATATATTCAAGGCATATTTTGGCTCTCATGGACTTGTTTTAATTGTCTTCGACTTCAAGTTGAACTTGCATATGGGCAGTTGATGGTCTGTTCCACAATCAGCCCCTAACCTTATTTTGGCTGAAGATATTGAGCTTTTCCATCACCTCTTTCCACAGATGCAGTTATTCTGATTCCTGTGTACTCTACCTGGAGAAGCCTAGGTGTATAGCCACTGTTTGTGTTGTTGAAAAAGGTATCTGTAATTAATAAATCATTGGTCTTGCAAAATTCTATCATGCAATCTCCAGCATTATTTCTATCATCTAGGCCAAATTTTCCAACTACTGGTGATTCTTCTTTGTTTCCAACTTTTGCATTCCAATCACCAGTGATAATCAGCACATCTTGATTGCATGTTTGGTCAATTCCAGACTGCAGAAGTTGGTAAAACTCTTCACTTTCCTCATCTTTGGCTTTGGTGGTTGGTGCATAAATTCGAATAGTAGTATTAACTGGTCTTACTTGGAGGTATATGGATATCATCCTGTCACTGACAGCATTGTCCTTCAGGATAGATCTTGAAACATTCTTTGTGATGAAGAATGCCATGCCATTCCTCTTCAATTTGTCATTCCTGGCATAGTAAATCACATGGTTGTCTGATTCAAAATGGCCCAAACCAGTCCATTTCAGCTCAATAATGTTTAGGATATAGATCTTTATGTGTTCCATTTCATTTTTGACAATTTCCAGTTTTGCTAGATTCATACTTTGTATGTTCCATGTTCTGATTATTATGAATGTTGGCAGCTGTTTCTTTTCATTTTGAATCTTACCACATCAATAAGTGGAGGTCCCAAAAGCTCTAGTTTATCCATATCATTGGCTCTACTCTGATAAGGCAGCTCTTTCCCAGTCATATTTTGAGTGACCTGATAGGCCTATCTTCCAGCTCTGTATCAGATAATGTTTCAGGGATATTCATGATGTTGTCCAATAATATATCAGTGTTTCACTGCTACTCTTAAGGTTTTCATTGGCCTATTCTTTGAGAAGGAGCTCTGGTAGCATAGCGCCTCAGGCACTTGACTGCTAACCCGGAGGCTGACGGTTCAAACCCACCAGCCACTCCTTGGAAGGAAGGTTGGGCAATCCTACTTCCATAGTGATAACTGCCTCATAAACCCAAGGAGGGGTTGCTAGGAGTCGGGGCCGACTCGATGGCAAACAACAACATTCTTTGAGAAGCGAGTGGCCTCTTCCTTCTTCCAAGTCTGTCAAATGACTGAGACCTCCTAAAAATTAAACACTTTTGCACATCAAAAGACTGCAACAAAAAAGTGAAAAGAGAACCTATAGACTGGGGTAAAAATTGGCAATGACATATCTAACAAGAAACTAATCTCTAAAATTTATAGAAAATGTCAATACTTCAACAACAAAAAGACAATCCAATTGAAAAATGGGCAAAGAACATGAACAGACATTTCACCAAAGAAAACATTCAGGCGGCCAAAAAATACACAAAGAAATGTCTGCCATCATCAGCCGTTAGAGTGATAAAATTAAAACAATAATGTGGCATCGTCTCTCCCTGACAGTAATAGCAACAATGAAAAAAACATATAGTAAATGCTGGTGAGGGTGTGGGGAAATTAGAACTCTCATACACTACTGTTGAGATGGAAAATGGCACAACTGCTGTGGAAAATGGTATGATACTTCCTTAAAAAGTTAGAAATAGAAATTATGATCTAGCCATCCTATCACTAGGCATATATCCTACAGAAATAAGAGTCATGACATGAATAGATACATACACATCATGTTCATTACAACATTATTCACAACACCAAAAAGATGCAAACAACCTAAGTGCCCATTAATGGATGAATGGTTAAACAAACTATGGAACATGCGCACATGGGTGACTATTTTCATAAGTCAAGAAAAGCTTTACACACAGAAAGAAACATTCTTTGTTATTACTAGGTCTGGGAGGGAGAGGAAGGGAAGACCACTAACTAGATAATAGACATGTATTCATTTGGGTGAAGGGAAAGGCAAGACACAGTTATGGGGGAGGTCAGCACAACATGACCAAGGCAAAGTAAGACACCAGGTGGTACACAAAAGTAAAAGGCAACAATGGTAAGTGCGATTACCTACACAATCCTGAAATAGCAGTAATAACAAACGATAATGTAAGAGTGGATGATACATATATATGTAAGCTGAACAGTGTGGGAATATACCCATGAACATATATAGATTTGGCAGAGGATATTTCTACATACATATATGTATCTATTGCAAATATATCCAGAGATATAATAGAGCATGCAGGGGGCAAAGTTATGTATACTTCTTAATCATAACCAAACACTTTGAGGGACTGAGTCACTGGGCTTGAACCCACTCCAAGAACTGAACCCACTCCCAGAGATCACCTTCAGCCAAATAGTAGACAATCCTATGAAGTGAACAATAACACCTGGGAGATATGACCTCATCAGAACTATCAACCATACAAGACCAAAAGGGAAGAGTTTACCCAGAAGCAAAGTTCAGAACACATAAAGGGGCAGGAAAGATAAATGAGTGTAAACGGGGAAACCAGGGAGGAAGTGGAAGAGTGCTGTTCCATTCAGGGGATTGCAATTAATGTCACAAAACAAAATGTATATAAATTGTTGAATGAAAAGCTAATTCAGTTTGTAAACTTTCACCTAAACCACAATAAAATGTTAAGGAAACAAAAACCTAAACAATACAGAGATATCACTTCAAAAAAATTTTATTTGTGCATGTACACAGAAGAATCAATTCATTTTATTTCACATGTCAAAAGTTTCTCTTCCTTGTTATTTAATCTTCATCAGTAAGTGTTTCAAGTTATCTTCACTCTCAGCAAGCAAAGGTGTGTTGTCAGTGTATCACAGCTTGTTAATGAGTCTTCCTCCAATCCTGGTGCCACATTCTTCTTTATATAGTCCAGCTTCTCAGATTATTTGTTCAGCATACAGATTGAATTAGTGTGGTGGAAGGATACAACCCTGATGTACACTCTTCCTGAATTTAAACCATGCTTTATCATCTTGTTCTGTTCAAATGAGAGCCTCTTGGTCTATGTACAGTTTCCTCATGAGCACAATTTAGTGCTCTGGAATTCCCATTCTTCTCAATGTTATCCATAATTTGTTATGATCCACACAGTTGAATGCTTTTGCATAGTCAATAAAACACAAATAAACATCTTTTTGGTATTCTTTGCTTTCAGCCAAGATCCAACTAACATCAGCAATGACATCCCTCATTCTATATCTTCTTCTGAATCCAGCTTGCATTTCTGGAAGTTCTCTGTCAATATACTGCTGCAACCGTTTTTGAATTATCTTCAGGAAAATTTTACTTGCATGTAATATTCATGATATTGTTCGATAATTTCCACATTCTGTTGGATCACCTTTCTTTGGAATGGGTACAAATATGTATCACTTCCAGTCAGTTGGCCAGGCAGCTGTCTTCCAAATTACTTGGCATAGACAAGTAAGTGCCTCCAGTGTGATATATATTTGTTGAAACATCTCAACGGGTATTCTGTCAATTCCCGGAGCCTTTTTTTTTTTTTGCCAATTCCTTCAGCACAGCTTTGACTTCTTCCTTTATTACCATTGGTTCTTGTTCATACGCCACCTTCAGAAATAGCTGAATATCGACCGATTATTTTTGGTACAGTGACTCTGTGTATTCTTTCCATCTTCTTTTGATGTTTCCTGCATCATTCAATATTTTGCCCATAGAATCTTTCCTTAGTGAAAAAGGGGGAGGGGGGAGAGTAGTGAAAAAAAAAAAAAAAAAAAGCTCATCTTCTTGCTTGTGGCTGTAAGGCAGCATACTACAGAGAAGGGGGAAATTTAAAGAAAGAAAGATCAATTGAGTAAAAAGCCTTATGAGTATAAACAAAATGGTGCTACCATCAGAATAATTTTTTTTTTAAAATGAAGAAAAAACTTCTTGATGGTTTTATCATGCTTTAATTGCATAGTTTTGTTTACATTTATATATCATATTTTCTTTTCAATATCTAGCATTCCAGGATATAAACCTATAAACTTAATGCCTTCCCTGGTGAAACCTAACCTTTGAAAACACATTGAAAATTGTTGGTGACTGGTCAATAGTTAGGAGCTCTGGTGGTGTAGTGCCTTAGACATTTGACTGCTAACTAGAAGGCTGGCAGTTCAAACCCACCAGCTACTCCTCAGAAGGAAGATTGGGCAATCGACTTCTATAGAGATATCACTTTAGAAACCCAAGGAGGGGTCACTATGAGTCGGATACGACTTGATGGCAGTGTGTTGCGTTTTTTTTTTTTTTGCAGTCAGTAGTTACTAATTGCTGTCAAATTGACTCCAACTCATGGCAAACCCATGTGTCTGAGTAGAACTGTGCTCCACAGGGTTTTCAGAAGTAGAGGCACTTTTGGGTGGACTCAAACTCCCAACCTCAGTTAGAAGATGAGTGTATTCACTGTTTGCACTACCTAGATAGGTACTCACTGGTCTATAGTTACTCTTAACTGTAATTTATCCTTTAATCTCACATATGTGTTGATGCCCCTTTTAAAATAGCAGCAACTGAAACCACATACACCTATGCACATATACATCAGGAGTCCAAGCATAGAAAAAGGGAACAAGAAAAAGAAGCAGAGAACAATGAAAACTTAGCATTTTCCTCTAGAATATGGAGAATAAAGACTGAACAAGTATATTTTTATGTCTATATGAACACATATAATTTTCCAGTTTTGCCTAAGAAGCTGCAGATTATGTTTGGATGATCTCACTACATTTCCAGTTAGAAATATGGTCTAATGCATGGCAACACAATAGAAACCAATGAATGTGAAAATCCCATACGACCTAAACTATGGTGGCAAAGAAAAATGCACAAAACACTTGTGTTCCAAGATAATTGTCCAACTGTTTCACTTTCTGTTTTTCGACTTTCTAAAAAGTTTTTCAGATACCCTATGCCAAAGTGCCATTTCATCAACTTAACCCCAAAACTGTGTTCAAGTGCAGTTTTTTCCCTCACTACTCATCATGATACCACAAAAGCAGCCTTTTCTGCTGACAGACACGCACTTTTCTGTCTCTGTGTGCTTGTTCGTCTGTCTGTCTCTCACACACATACACACACTCCACAAAAATTAATATGATATATTCCTGGCTTATTTGGTGAATTATAGAAATATAATAACATGATAATAGAGAACAAAAATATAATTCATTAGTTCAAAGATGGTCTTAGATACATCTTTTTCTGAAAAAAAAAACAAAACAAACAAAAAGCAATTAATGCCTCAAAATTGTGGGAAGTATCCTCATAGTGATTTCAGGTAAATAATGTGTATGAGTTTAATTATCATTATTTTTTTTAAGTTAGCTCCTCCAACTTTTTCAATTCCTCCCTTTGTTGTTACTCTTTACTCTAAGGACACCTGTTAATGTTCCGAATTCCATGTTGTCAGAGAAGACAAGAACTAAAGAGAGGGACAGATGGCACTCTTTTCTACACTCTTCTGAATAAGTTGAAAGTTAGGGAACAAAGGGGATAAAATAAAAATAAAAAATTATTTTAATAAATTATAGCAAGCAGAAACAAAAATGTGAATCAAATTACAGCTGTACCATAAAACATGTTAAAAATCAGTTTCCAATTTCAGTTAGCACTTTTTCTAAATCATTTGGTGTGATTTTTCCCACAAACAGAGTAAGTGAAATGAATTCTGATTGTATCAGGCAGTTCTATTTATAACAAGGTCAAATCAAGTGTATGTTGTTCTGGGCATATATGTTTATTGGAAGGTGTATGAGTGATCAGAAAGTATGTGGGATGGAAATGATAATGATTCTTACCTCAATGCCTAATCTCAGTAGTGGTTATCATCTTAAAGATATAATAACTGTTAGTGATATTACTTGTGCAAGTGTTTACTTTAGCTTTTACTTATAAAACAAGATTGATCCAGCAATCAAATACCTCATGATGGGTGTGGATTACATGTGCTCTGAAGATGCCAGGTCAGAAGACTACTGATCAGTTTTCAGAATTTTTTCTGAAAGTACTTATAAGCCTGCCTTAAGAGAAATTATATATTTTCTGGGATCAGTGATAGCGTACATTGCAGAAGATTCAGAAAATTCCAAATTAATTAAACTTATCTCTATTACCCTAAAATTCTCTTTTTTATTTTTTCTTTTCCTCTTTCTTCTTCCCTTTTCCTTTTCTTTTATTTCTTTGCTTTTTTTTCCTTTTAATTTTGTTTTTATGCAAATATCTAAATCTCTAAGACCTGGATACTTAGTAAAAGAAAAGGTGACTTTTACCAATGACTATCTGCCCATCAGACTGTCAAACAGCTTCCAGAAATTCATGTACACAGCTGAGATGAGAAGAGAGGAGAATCTAAGAGAGCATACCATGATGTAATATTCCATAGTTAACTTAAGACGTAATTTTTAATTGAATGAAGGTAATTTTATTTGGAAGCTCCAAACACCAATAAGTGGTTGGTTTCTTTGGGAATAGAGAGTCTCCAACTGAAATGATTTAATGTAACTGTATCAAATCTGCTTTTGGAAATAATGAACAAAAGTCATATAAAAGCTACTTGAGAGAGTCCTAAAGAAAGATTAAAATGCCTAAATTTAAAGAAATGAGAATCAGCTCTTTGTTTCTCTTACAAATACTCCTCTAATTAGGCTTTTCCTACTTTAAGAAATAATTAGCTTTTTTTTTTTTTTTTTTTTTTTTTTAACAATTCAGCAATTTGCATTGTTGGCAACTGGCATTTGTAGGTTAATAAATTAAGGAAGTGAGAGATAATCTCTTCTGCCATTTTCTAAAACTAAATTTCTCAGTTTGGGGAAGCTTTAAGATATACCTTGAATATAAAAAATAATTGTGGAAGAAAAATGTGAATCATAAAGACATTAAAATGAATTTATAAAAGTTAATTTTACTTACTATTAATATCAGTGTTACCTCAACAGACTTGAATATTCCACAGAGTTAAGTAGTTGCTAATATACCCTGTGTGAGTCAGAAGAATCAGCAATTCCTTCAGGAGCAAATGGCTTATTCTTGTTATTTGAATGTTCTTTTTTAGAATATTTCTTCAGCATCTCAGGTAATCCATCTCTTCTAGCTCTAAACGGTACATGGTGTGCTTTAAATGGTGCGTGGTGTGCTGTAGAGATCTATACTTAGTCTCTATACTTAGTTAATAAATACATCATTTTCTCTGATTCTTCTGGGTGTCACTAAACATATTTACAGACTTGATCTCATTCATCCTTAGTGCTAAGTGGTCAGCGTGATTGTTCTTTGTTTCCAGGGAATTTTAGGATTGAAGCAGTGGAACAGGAAAAGCTAGTTGCCTATGTTGTTGTTGTTGTTTGCTGTCGAGTTGGCCCCCGACTCATAGCGACCCCTCCTTGGGTTTCCCAGGCAGTATCACTACAGAAGTAGGATTGCCCAACCTTCCTTCCGAGGAGTGGCTGGTGGGTTTGAACCTCCAGCCTTCTGGTGAGCAGTCAAGTGCCTTAGGCACTACGCTACCAGAGCTCCTAGTTGCCTATTAGAGTGACAAATATTAATACAATAATAATATAAAATATTCATAGTAGCTTGTTAGACTGACAGAATGTTTCAATGCTTACTCAAGAAGTTCCAATACTGATTGTTTTACCAGTCCAGAAAGAGAGTTTTATTCTTTTTATGACTGTTGCCTAGCTTGATACCAGTTACATTATTGATTCTCAAGAATGTTTGTTGAATGAATGAGTGATATGCAAAATTCAGCCATCATTTTTTTTCCATTTAGATATCTGCCTGAGGTTAATGACAAAACAGGATGCCTATACTCGGGTGCATTCATGTTCTTACTCGGGAATCACGAGTCTTTCAGAGCCTGAGACATGAGGCAGAGGCTGAGAGAAAGGCAACATGGGGACTGGCATTAACCAGGTTGTTTCTGGTGCTGAAGCTAGGCTTGGTACTTTACATATACTACTGTGTTTAATTCGACAGACATACTGCAAGAAGAGCATCATCATCTCCGTTTTACAGATGAGAAAATAGGTTCAGAACTTTTTGATC
Source organism: Orycteropus afer afer (assembly GCF_000298275.1). Classification (NCBI taxonomy): domain Eukaryota; kingdom Metazoa; phylum Chordata; class Mammalia; order Tubulidentata; family Orycteropodidae; genus Orycteropus; species Orycteropus afer. The sequence goes on from NW_006921803.1 coordinate 5,784,182, forward strand.
CCTAAGTTCTCGCTAAGGAGAACTGGAGCTGAGGTCAGAATATAAACAACCAAACCCCAAACCAAACTCATTGCCGTCAAGTCAATTGCAACTCAAAGTGACCACCACCACCCCATAAGGTTCCAAAGCTATGAATCTTTACAGAAGCAGACTGCCTGATCTTCCTCCCACAGAACAGCTGGTGGGTTTGAACAACCAACGTTTTGGTTAGCAGCCAAATGCCTTAACCACTGCACCACCAGAGCTCCTTAGAATAGAAACAGAAATTGTAATAAATAACAACTTAACATTCATTTGATGTGACTGAAAAGTCACCTGCACCAGAGAAGTAGAGAAAATATTATGTGACATTATTAATTTCCTCTCTAAAGCCCTATTTAATGAAACGCTCACACTCTCCTTCCCTCCCCCACCTCCTCCCTATAACATATTAAGGCAAGTTTGGAATTCAGCCTTTGCAGGCTCCAACTCATACCCGCAATTACATTTTTAAGTTCTTAGTTTTATTAGAGAAATAACACTCTTCCTGATTTATTTCTAAATTCATTTGAAAGAATTTTATGTTACATTTGTTTAGGTTAAAGCACATGAAAATTTCCCCCACACCACCACCTTTTTTTTTTTTTCTTAAATTCATGTAAAACTGAAAGAGAAAGTAAGTTAGGTGAGGAATCTTCTGTAGATTTTGCATACAGTAGCAGTCTGGTGGTATGTGTACAAATAGAGCTGTGTTTTTAATACTTATATGTATTTTTTTAAACTCACAAACAAAATTAAAATAACAAAATAGAGACTGATATAAGTACTTATAACAGCTATGACAGACTAAGGATTAAAATCTTTATATATAAAAGGATTATACAAATTTATAAGAAAATCAGTAAGATCACCTTGTATGAGAAAAAGACAAGAACGGGAATTATTTAAAAAAAAAAGAAATATCAGTGGCTTAATAAATATTTTATGATCTTCAACATCACTAGTAATTAAAAAATAAAATTAAAACAATAATGCAATTGCTTTTTCTCTTATTAATCAGCGTTGTTAATTTGATGGGGGGATAGAAGAATATATAATATTGGCAAAAGTGTAAATCTAAGTCAGTCACCCAAATTTTAAAGATGTTTGTAAATATATATCAAAGAAACTTTGAGTATTTTTTACAGATTAATTTCATAAAATAAAAAAAAAAAGTTGCTTTCTCAGACAAGAAGTCTATATGAAGATCATTTAATGATATTGAAAGATAAACCTTATAATAATATTGGGGAAATAAGTTATAAAACTACTTACAGTATGATCTCTACCATAGAAAGTGATACTTAGAAAGAATTATCAGTGATAGCAGTGGCTATTTCTGTTTATTGGAGCTATTAAATTATTTCTTTCAATTTTGCTATGTTGTTGTTGAATGTGCCATGGAGTCAGACCTGACTCATAGTGACCCCTCCTTGGGTTGCCGAGGCAGTATCACTACAGAAGTAGATTGCCCAACCTTCCTTCCGAGGAGTGGCTGGTGGGTTTGAACTGCCAGCCTTCTGGTTAGCAGTCAAGTACCTTAGGCACTAAGTTTTTCTATTTGACAAGTTTCCTTTTATAATTGAAATGAACATGAGAAAAAACAGAATGAAAGTAAAGCTTTTTATCTCTCTAAAATGCAGAAAGAGAAAAATAACCTAATTCTGAATATCCTAATTTGACCTTACGTTTCTGTGTAGTCCAGCTTTGCATAGTCCATTTAGGTTCAAAAATCCAACCCAAACCAGGTGTTGGCTGGTTTATATGACACAACAATATGGCATAGGGATCATCTGAGGAAATGGATTATTATGATGCATTAACCTAACATCTAGAACAAAGACGACGGTGGCTAGCCCACTCTGGACTCACCAGACCCTGTCTGGAGTGTGTAGTTGGTGCTGTGAGCCATATTTGAAGCAGAACAGTGAATGACTAGAGTGTTTCCAGAAGAGGATGGCTACTAATGGTAAAATGTCTGGAAACCCTATAGCTTTTCAGCTTAAAATACTCTCAGGTTTCTTATTACTCTTCCAATAAAGTCCAAAGCCCTATAAGACCCCACCTACTTTTCCTGCCTCATCTTGTACCACTCTCTCTCTGCTCACAAAGTTCTAGTTACACAGATCTTGTTTCAATTCCTTTAATGTATCTAGTTCTTTCTCACTTCAGAACAGCCACAAATATTTCTTCACCAGCCTCAAAAACCTCCACTTCACCCCTCCTCTTCCCCATCCCCATATGCTCCACAAACTTACTTTTTTGCCTGACCAAATCCGTCTATTTTTCAAACTTAAGATCAAGTATTTCTGTCTTCAGAAATACTTCTCTGACTATCCACCTAGAAATAGTGTCCCTGTTGTACATTTTTATTTTACCTTATAAGTTGTCTTTGGTTGTTGCTTTTGTTTTGTTTTGTTTTACTGGCTTTTTTTTTTTTTTTTTTT
>NW_006921803.1:5789727-5807259 GCF_000298275.1 Orycteropus afer afer
CTTCCCTACAAGGCTCAGGGGTCCAGGATTATCTTCTGTGTCTGTGTTAATTGGTTTCCCTTTTCTTTGTTGAAGAGGGTCTGTGCAGTCTTTCTGCGTAGTCCGCCATATTTGCCATTCTGTCTTTGGTTGTTGTTGTTAGCTGCCATCGAGTGAGCTGCAACTCATAGCAATCCCATGTACAATAGAATGAAACACTGCCTGGTCCTGCACCAGCCTCATGGTCCTTGCCACACCTAAGTGCATCATTACAGCCACTGTGTCAATCCATCTTGTTGAGGGCCTTCCCTTTTTTTTGCTGACCCTCTACTTTATCAAGCATGATAGCCTTCTCCAAGGAATGGTCCCTTCTGACAACATGACCAAAGTAGGTGTGACAAAGTCTGGCCATTCTCACTTCCAAGGAGCATTCTGGCTGCACTTCTTCCAGGACAGATTTTTTTGTTCTTTTGGCAGTCCAAAGTGTTCTTCATCAACACCAAAACTCAAAAGCATCGACTCTTCTTCGATCTTCCTTGTTCATTGTCCAGCTTTCACATGCATATGGGGCGATTGAAAATACCATAACTTGGGTTAGGCGCATCTTAGTCTTCAAGGAGACACCTTTGCACTTTGCACTTCTCAGCACTTGAAAGAGGTCTTTTGTAGCAGATTTGCCCAATGCAATACATCATCTGATGTCTTGACTGCTGCTTCCATTGGTGTTGATTGTGGAACCAAGCAATATGAAATCTTTAACAACTTCAATCTTTTCTCCATTTAGTGTGATGCTGCTGATTGGTCCAGTTGTGAGGATTTTCATTTTCTTTATATTGAGATGTAATCCAAGAATCTTTAACAATCTTTGGTTAATTACCTTTATTATGCCCATTTTTTGCTAGATTGTAAACTCTGTGAGCATAGTACCGTGTCCTCAGAATGTAGGACAGCACCTGACTCAATCCTCAAGTTATTTGTTGAATGAATGAACGAATGAATAAATAAATTTTTTTTTTCTACACTCTTTGCTCTGGATGAGGAGAGGCCAATAGTTACCACTTACATGGCTGCTTGCAAGCTTCTAATAGCCCAGCTGCTATTCACCAAAGTAAGATGTAGAACAGTATTTTTGTATACCATGTTGTGGCAATTGAGCTTGATGACCCCTGCAACCATGGTTCCCAGCTCGCAGGCCCAGTGACCTACTGTTTCAAGGTGCTTATATGAATCTATTTTTATGGCCACCCTCCGCATCTACACCTTAATGTCTTTACAATGCTTAGAAGATGGGATTCTTAATCCGAAAAATAGAAGGTAAGATGTAGAATGGAAGGGAAAGTGATAGCTTCTTACCACATAGAATTATTCTTTGCAACTCCGTTAGCTAGAACTAGGAAAGTTACAGTTCTAACATAATGGGAAAGAACTTTAAAAAAATGAAATTAGTATCCTGTATGACAATAAGCACCCTGTTTTGAAGTGTGCAAGTCACACTGGAAAATTCCTGAGCCAGAGTTATTGTAAAGGAGATTCCTACATTGCGTAGTTGGATTTGCTGATTCTTTGGGTCAGTTCAAAGTATATGATTCTATGATTTAGCAATCTCTTTGGCTGCTAAGGTACCAAATAAGGAAGAAAAGATTTAAAATAAAACCAGGGCACAGAGCAAAGCAAAGAAAAGCTTGGTAGAGAAAATGAAATGTAACACTGTCTCAAAACTTCTGATGTCAATCATTTCGAACCTTCTCTGAGGACAGGATGGGCAGGCCTCCCAGAGAAACCAAAACAGGCAACCTAATAGGGCATTGCAAAAACCAAAGGAGACCTAAGGTGGGGAGATGAGAAGATGAAAGCCCTGCCTCCAGACTCACTGAGGAGAAGGAAAGGGTCAGGGCAAGTGAAAGACAGGCTTTCTCTTCAGGATCCTTTTCAATCCACAGAAAGGCATACCTTCTCTTAATGAACATCCTCAACAGAAAGTATGCTAGTTCTCTGAACCCAGAAGTCTTAGGGCATTAATGAATGCGGTTAAAGGTATGTGTTGAAATGTCAGTGCAATTGCTTTCTATATCTTCCCCATCTTTCACCCAAAGTTGTGTCGTCAGTCTGGAATGAGTAATGCTATTTAACAAACCCAGTTTTAATCATCCCTTTGTGTTTGCTTATTCACAGTTCAGAAATTGCCCAATGGCCTTATTATTCTCTAGTCAAAGGAATTAATATTGTTGTGGAAAGAAAAACAACTTCCATTTGGTTTGAGAGAAAGACCCACATGATGTTTTTGTTTGGGGAGTGAAAGATGAGAACTGGATATCTTTGGTTTATTAAGTGATGATTTTTTTTACCCCCAACTACATACAGGTTGGACACTTCTGTGAAGTAGAACACAATTTGTTATTTTGACCACTGCTAAATACACTTGATGTTTATTTGGTGCTCACGCTATGTGTCAACGCTGTGAGTGATTTGTATGCATTACTTCCTGAATCCCAACAATAGTCCTCAGGTAGATGCAATTATAATGCTTATTTCTGGAAAAGGTCCAGAGCAGGTAGGTTCCATGGCTCAAGTCCTTAGACTTACAAGAGGCAAAGCCTGAGAGAGTATCATACACTTGGACGTCACTTGCCAGGTGCAATTCAGCAATAAAGGTTTGCAATATACAGCTTTGGACAGGTAAATCCCCCTCATACTTCTTGCTCATAGTGGATAGATGTAGGTACAGAAAAGAAACCAAGGTTCAGAGATGGCTCATATCAGGAAGGTATGTGCTTTCTATTACTGTGAGAATTGAGCAAGCGTGATATTACTGGGATTATAAAATATTACATTTATTTTAAATTTATTTTGAAACATTTCAAATATACTTCAGAGTAGAGATAATAATCATAAATTCCAATGTATATATATCACCTCAGAAGGAAGGTTGGGCAATCTACTTCTGTAGTGATAGTGCCTCGGAAACCCAAGGACGGGGCGCTATGAGTCGGGTCCGACTTGAGGGCACAAAGCAAAGCAATATCACCTAGCTTAGTAATTGTTATCATTTTACCATATTTCCTTTGTCTATTTTCTATTTACTAAATTATTTTAAAGCAAACTCCTCATAGGGTGGTGCTTAGTCCTTAAATGTTTTAGTGTGAATTTCTAAAAATTAGACATCCTCTTACTGTGTTTATTGCTAAGGAAATTAAAACTAATTTCTTGTCATCTCATATACAACCTATCTTCAGATTCCCATATCGTCTTCAGCTTTCCCTTTATTTTTTTCATAATTGCTAAATGAAGTCCATCACGAATGTGAGGAAAAAGATGTTTAAAAGCTTGCTTGTTGAAGCAAAGCAAATGTGATGTGAGAGACATTACAAAGCAGAGTGAAGTGGGATGGGTAATTGATGGCCCAAAGTTTAGACCAGGTATTCTGGGAACTCAGCCTAAGTCATCAACACTACTTCCAGACCCACCTGGATCTGATTTTAAAGGGAAAATTATAGCATAAGTGTTAAGATTATGGACTCTGGAATCAGATTGTCTGAATTCATTACTTACTAGCTATGCAAATTTGATGAGTAAATCTCTTTGTGCCTTATCTATAAAACAGGAGTATTCATATTATCTATTTTACACAATTGTTGGAATAATTAAATGATAATATGAGAATCACATAACACTGAACAGTACCAGGCATATAATAACTAACTAACTAAATGGAAATGTTAGTTCTCATCATCATCATTACCCTTATGGAGACTGGCTCCAGCTGATACTGCAGCTAAGCAGAATACAGGAGTCATGGGAATTGAGAATTAGAATGCTGTTTGGATTTCAGTGACATTATTTTATTATTTTTTATAATTTATTTTTTTGCAGTGTTTCCTCCCCTCCCCTCCTACCTCTGGTAACCCACAAAGAAAATTTCCTTCCATATATAAACCTTTCCTTGACTTTTTACAATAGTGAGCTAATACAATATTGTCTTTCTGTGATTGACTTATTTCACTCAGCATAATGTCTGCCAAGTTCATCCATTTTATGTGGTATTTCATAGATTCTACATTATTCTTTAGTGTTGCATAATATTCCATTGTATGTATATACTATAGATTATCCATTCTTCTGTTGATGGACACTTAGGTTGTTTCCTTCTTTTTGCTATTGTGAATAGTGCTGCAATGAACATGGGTGTGCATCTATCTGTTCTTGTCCTGGCTCTCACTTCTTTATGATAATATACCTAGTGTGGTGGTTAAGTTTGTGTGTCAACTTGGCTGGGCCTGGTTGAGTGGCTAGGCAGCTGGTGGTAGTTATACCCCATGATGAGACTGGCTATCAACTCCATGGTGGAACCTACCACAAGGAGCTGAGTAGCTGCTTTAGGGATGTGGTCTGCTTCTCATATATAAGAAACAGCTTTGGAAATGGTTTCTAGCTTATGGCACACTTGAACCCTGCATGTAGCTGTGTCACTGTTCAGCAGTTTGCCATGCTCCGCCGATCCTGGGACTCTCAATGGACTTGAATCAATGGCCTGCCATTGACTGTGTGTTTTTACTCATCAACCTTGGACTTGTTAGCCTCAGTAGCCAGTAGCTGCCTGAGTGAAGAGATGCCCCCAGCTTCAGTGGGCAAGAGGCAGGACTGAAGCCCAAGGTTGAGGGACTTTCACATAGCCCCTAGAGCCAGGCACTTTGAACTTGGACTTCTAGGCTCCTGAAACTGTAAGAGAATAAACTCCTGTTTGTTAAGACCATCCCATTTGTGGTATATTCCTGTCAAATCAGCACTAGGTAACCAGAACACCTAGTAATGGGATTGCTTAATTAAATGGTATTTCTAATTCCAACTTTTTAAGAAATTTCCATACTGCTGTACACAGTGGTTGTATCATTTTACAGTCCCATCAGCAGTATATGAGAGTCCCAATCTCTCCACATCCTCACCAGCATTTGTTATTTTCTGTCTTGTTGAACTTTGCTATTAGCTCTGGGTCATAATAGTATCTCATTTTTGTTTTGATTTGCATCTCTCTAACCAGCCACTCCTCGGAAGGAAGATGGCGCAATCTACTTCCGTAGTGATACTGCCTCAGAAACTCAAGGAGGGGTCACTATGAGTCGGGTCTGACTTAACGGCACATAACAACAACAACAATAGTTAATGGGGAGTTCTGGTAGCATAGTGGCTAAGGCACTTGACTGCTAACCAGAATGCTGGCGGTTCAAACCCACCAGCCACTCCTCAGAAGGAAGATGGGGCAATCTACTTCCATAGTGATACTGCCTTGGCAACCCTAGGAGGGGTCGCTATGAGTTGGGTCTAACTCAACTGCACATAACAACAACAACAACAATAGCTAATGATAGTGAACATTTCTTCGTGTGTTTGTTGGCCACCTGAATATTCTCTTTGGTGAAGTGTCTGTTTAAGTCTTCTGCTCATTTTTTAATTGGATTGTTTATCTTTTTGTTGTGGGAGTGTTGGAGTTTTCCATAAATTTTAGAGATAAATCCCTTGTCAGATATGTAGTTGCTGAATATTTTTTCCCAATCTGTTAGTTTCTCTTTTTATTCTTTTGGAGAAGTCTTTGGAAGCACATAGAAATTTAATTTTTAGAAGGTCCCATTCATGTAGTTTATCTTCTCCTATTTGTGCATTTTGGGTTATGCTTAAGAGTCTATTTAAGCCATAAATAGGGCCCCTGAATTTGCCTCTATTTTTTCCTTGAGGAGATTTATAGTTTTAGGTTTCACATTTAAGTCTTTGACCCATCTAGAGTTAGTTTTTGTGCATGGTGTGAAATATTGTTTCATTTTTCTGCAAATGGATATCCAGTTTTGCCAGCACCCCTTGTTAAAGAGACAGTCTCTTCTCCATTTAATGGATTTCAGCCCTTTGTCAAAGATCAGCTGACCATAGGTCAATGGATCTGTTTCTGGGTTCTCAATTCTATTGCATTGGTCTATGTGTCTGTTGTTGTACCAATACCAGGCTGTTTTGACTTCTGTGTCTGTACAGTAGTTTTTGAGATCTTAGAGTGCGAGACCTCTTACTTTGTTCTTCTTCTTCAATAGTGCTTTCCTTATCTGAGGTCTCTTCCTTTCTATATAAAATTAGTGATTGGTTTTTCCATATCCTTAAAGAATGTTGGGTAGAAGGTCAATCATGTCACCCCCAACAAACTCCCCTCCTATCACGTACAATTGATAATTTTTCATTTTTACATTCCTTTTTGGTCCTCCCTTCCTGTCCCGTTCCCCTGCTGGGTCAAGATATCTTATTCAAAATTGGCACTTCCATCCAATTTTCACTTCTGGATCCCTCCAGCACTCTGACGTCCTCCCTCTGTCTTTTACTTTCACAGGCCGTCCAGTCCCAGTCCCCCTTCCCCCAATGGCCTATTGACCCTATCCTAGTTGACCCTAAAGTCTGGGACACTCACCTTCGATAGCCAAGTGCTCCCCTGTTAAAATCCTTCTCAAAGATCCTTCCCAATTTCTGGCCCAAGCTCAGTATCACTTGCCACACTCTAGTCTTTTGGGGTTACTGCCAATTGTTACAGTCCTGCTCAACAAGGGCTTCCTATGACCAACTAACTCTCCTTACCTAAATCCTCATGTACTGTCAAACTCTCTCTTCACTGACACTGCTTAGCATCCTCTGTCTGATCCTCATTATTGTACTTGGCCTCATACTTGGGTTAGGCCTAGCTACCACAACTCCAAAGGACTGGACCACCCAACACTTACATTCCAGGCCCCACTCTGTTTCCAGCGCAACATAACAAACCCCCCATTGGGACATCTCTTGCCTAAATTATGCAACTACACTATACAACTGCAGCCTCCAACGGATCATGCTTCTTACGTAGTTACCCAAAACGCCCCTTTTATTAAGCCCGTAAGATTTACAGGCCCTCCCCAGATCAGTAGTTAGGGACTTCTCAACAAAAATTCAGGATTCTGTAATAGTCAACATAGTCCATGTGTGACCATGCATCCATGGACCCCTTGTAACATTCCCCAACCTCTTCTGGGGGCGCAGAATAAAAACTTCTCTTTAATCCCTCCCCCTTTTCGCAGACCAGGAAACTCCAGCCACCACCGTCCAACACTGGTCCACCAGATATCTACCCAAATTTCACAACAGACAGCAAACCAAATGATCCTTCAAGCCAAAGACCTGGAAGAGATTCCCTTGCACTCGTGGAGACCACCCAACTAATAAGATACCTTGGCCACCTAGGCTCCACTGTTTCCCTGTTCTCGCTTCCCTCCCCAAATCCTTGGAACCCAGCCTGTCTTACAGGTCCCAGAACACCAGATGCCAAACATGTCCTGCTGACCCCTGGGAGTTGACAGCCTTAGAAGCCACTTCTTCAAGGACCTCTACATACTACAAATCACCAACCAGGCAAAACAACACAGCATCTCTGAAGCTGAAGCAAAAGAAAACTGGTTTTGGCACTACAAGAGACAAACTCGTCCGTGGATAGACGGAAGGCCCCGCTTCCAAAGACGCTGCTTCCCTCACCAGCAGGAAGCAGCTCCAGAAGATTGACCTTCACCACTTTTCCCACAAAAATGGGCCCTTTTTTTTTTCTTTTAAAAAAACCAAAGAGGGGGGAATGTTAGAAATATGCCATGCCATCTTTCGTGGCTCTTCTGGGTTCTTCTTCATTCCCTGCTGCCCCACCCAAGGTCATAAGTCAGTTAAAGGAAGTTGAAACTGAGCTTCCTGCAAGGTGTGAATTTTAGAAGGCAACATAGCTTCTGATAGGTTAAAACCCCTTCCCCCAACTCTGACATAGGACCTCCTAACCCCGGGTCTATATAAGACCACCCTCTCCCCTGCTTGCTCTCTTCTTCCTCTCTCTTCTTCCTCTCTCTTCTCCTTCTTCTTTCTCTTCTTCTTCTGTCCTTCCTCAGCGCAGGCCTTTCAACTCTTTAATAAAATCTCCTGTTGTGTAAAAAAAAAAAAAAAAGAATGTTGGTGGGATCTGGATTGGGATTACTTTGAATGTATAGATTGCTTTAGGTAGTATGACATTTTCACAGTGTTCAATCTTCCTATCCACAAGCATGGTATTTTCTTCCATTTATGTATATATCTCTTATGGTTTCTTGAAGTAGTGTTTTATAGTTTTCTTTGTACAGGTATTACGTGTCCCTGGTAAGATTTATTCTTAAGTATTTTGTATTTTTGGTAGCTGTTGTAAATGGTATTGATTTTCCTTCTCAGCAATCTCTTTGCTGGTGTAGAGGAATCCAACTGATTTTTGTATGTTGATCTTGTATCCTGCCACTATGCTAAATCTCTCAATTAGTTCCAGTAGTTTTTTGCTAGGTCTCTTGGGTTTTCTATGTATAGGATTGCATCATCAGCAAATAGGGATAGTTTTACTTCTTCCTTACCAATAAGGATGCTTTGATTTCCCTTTCTTGCCTTATTTCCCTGGCTAGGACCTCCAATACAATGTTGAATAGATATGGTGATAGAGGGCATCCTTTTCTGGTTCCTGTTCACAAGCGGAATGGTTTCAGTGTCTCCACTGAGAATAATGTTGGCTGTTGGTTTTGCACATAGCCCCTTTATCATGTTGAAGAGTTTCACTTTTGTTCCTATTTTGCTGAGGTTTTTATCAGGAATGGGTGTTGTATTTTATCAAATGCCTTTTCTACATCAATTGATATGATCATGTGGTTCTTCTCTTTTGTCTTATTTATGTGGTGGATGATGTTGATTGTTTTTTCTAATGTTGAACCATCCTTGCATACCTGGTATGAACCCCATTTGGTCAAATGTATTATTTTTTGGATGTGTTGTTGGAGTCTATTGGCTAGGATTTTGTTGAAGATTTTTGCATCTATATTCATGAGTGATATTGGTCTGTAGTTTTCCTTTTTAGTGATATCTTTGCCTGGTTTTGGTTTCAAGGTTATGCTTGCTTCATAAAATGAGTTTGGGAGGATTCCATCCTTTTCTATGTCCTGGAAAAATTTGAGTAGGAGTGGTGTCAGTTTTTCTCTGAGCATTTGGTAGAATTCTACAGTGAAACCATCTAGACCAGGGCTTTTTTGTTGTTGTTATTGGTAATTTTTTTATTACTTATTCAATTTCTTCTTTTGTTTTGGGTCTGTTCAAATTTTCCACCTCAATCTGTGTTAGTTTAGGTAAGTACTATGTTTCTAAAATCTGTCCATTTCTTCTAGATTTTCAAATTTGTTGGAGCACAGTTCTTCATATTGTCCTGATATTATCGTTTTAATTTCTGTGGTGCTGTCACCCAACTAATTTCTTATTCATGTTATTTGTATTCTCTTCCTCTTTTCCTTTGTTAAAGTTGCCAGTGGTTTGTCAATTTTATTAATCTTTTCAAAAAAACAATTTCTAGTCTTGTTGATTTTCTCTATTCTTTCTATTTTCTGTTTCCTTTATTTCTGCTTGAATCTTTATTATTTTTTTCTTCTGGTGACTGCAGGCTTTTTTTTTTTTTGCTTCTCTTTTTCTAATTGTTGGAGATATTAGGTTAAAGTGTTGATTTTGCCTCTTTCTTCTTTTTTGATGTGTGCATTTATTGCTATAAACTGGCCCCTGGTCACTGTTTTTGCTGTGTCTCATAGATTTTATGTTATGTTTTCATTTTCATTTGTTCAAGGAATTTTTTAATTTCTTCTATTACCCAGTCATTTTCAAGGAGGGTATTATTCAGTTTCCATCTGTTTACTCCTTTTCCATTGATCTTCCTATTGTTGATTTCTAATATGATAGTATTGTGATCTGAGAAGATGCTTTGCAGTATTTCAATGTTTTTAAATTTATTAAAGCTTGCTTTGTGGCTTAACATATGGTCTATCCTGGAGAATGTTCCATGTGCACTGAAAAAAAAATGTATAATGTGCTGTTGTAGGGTGAAATGCTCTATAGATGTCAATAAGGTCAAGTTGGTGGATTGTACTGTTTAGTTCTATTGCATCTTTGTTGCGTTTCTTTCCAGTTGTTCTATCTTTCATTGAAAGTGGTTTATTAAAATCTCCAACTATGACTGTGCAGTCATCTATTTGTCTTTCCAGTTCTGCTAAAGTCTGATTTATGTATTTTGGGGCTCTTTCACTGGGTCCATAGATATTTATTATGGTTATGTCCTCTTGTTCAATTGATCCTTTAATCATTATATAATATCCTTCTTTATCTCTTATGATGATTTTTCTCTTAAAGTCAATTTTACCAGAAATTAATATTGCCACTCCTGCTCTTTTATTGTTGCCATTTGCTTGATATATCATTTCCCAGCCTTTGATTTTTTCAGTCTATTTGTGTCTTTGTCTCTAAGTTTTGTCTCTTCTAGACAGTATATTGATGGGTTATGTTTTCTTATTCAATCTGCAACTCTCCATCTCTTGAGTGGTGCATTTAATCCATTGTCATTCAGTGTAATTATCAACAAGTATGAATTTGTTATTGTCATTTTGTTATGTGTTTTTTCTTGGTGTTTTGATTTCTTTGTTCCATTTAATTTTCTGTGGTGAGCTCATTTTGTTTATGAATCATGTTATCACTTCCTTCATTGCCATTGTTTTAGTATTTGCTAAATATTTGTGCTTGTCTTCTTTTTTATTTTGATGTGAAAGTTTATCATTTTTCTTTGAGGTTACCCTGTGATTTATAATTTTCTTCCCAAGTTTAGAACAGTCCATTCTATCTTGGAATTGTCTTGACTTCCTCACTGCTTAGAAGGTTTGTAACTACACTATATTTTCCCTGTTTTTCATTTGTAGTTGTCCTCATTTGCCAATTAATGTTTCTGGTTCCCTGTTTACAACCTTGTAAGCTTATTTACTTTGGAAACTTCCATAACTGGGTTGGTTTCTGGGTTATGTCATCATTTGTGTTAATGGTCAGTTATTGTTTGATGTTGTTGGTTCTCTGTCCTTTAGCATCTCTTGTAAGGTTGGTCTGGTTTTAACAAATTCCCTTAATTTCTCCCTCTCTGGAAATGTCCTAATTTCACCATCATATTTGAGGGACAGTTTTGCTGGGTATACAATTCTTGGTTGGAAATTTTTTTTTCAAGGTTTTATACATACCATCACATTGCCTTCTCACCTGAATGCTTTCTGCTGAGAAGTCAGAGCATAGTATTATTGGTTGCCTTTTGTAGGTAATTTTTTGTTTTTCCCATGCTGCTTTCAGGAGTCTTTTTGGTTTTGGTGTGTTTGATGATGATATGTTGGTGATTTCCTTTTGGGGTCTATACTGTTTGGGGTTTGTTGGACTTCTTGAATGGATATATTCTTATCTTTCATCATATCAGGGAAATTCTCTTCCAAAAATCTTCAACAATTTTTTCTGTGGTTTTATTTGTCTCTTTGTGTTCTGTAATTCTGATTACACGTAGATTATTCCTTTTGATTGTATCCCATATGAATCTTAGGCTTTCTTTATTTTGTTTTGATCTTGTTTTCTGATTGATCCCTTTCCAACAAAGTATTGAGGTATTTGTCTTCAATCTCACTAATTCTGTCCTTCATTGGTTCAATTCTACTTCATTACCCATTCAATGTGTTATCTATTTCTGAAAATTTAGTATTAATCTTCCGGATTTCTATCTGTAGATTTTATATCATTTCTATTTTTCATTTATTTTTTCATTTTGTTCTTGTATAATCTTCTGAAACTGTTCTATGGTTTTGTCTGTGTTTTCCTTAATTTTGTCTGTGTTTTTCTTGATCTGTCTCTCAATCCATTGAAGGTACCTAAATATAATTCTTTTGAATGCTTTATCAGGGAGCTACAATGCTACTTCTTCCTCAGGGATATGTTCTTGGTATGTATCTTTGTCCCTGGTTTCTATTGCTTTATCTTGCTTTTTTGTGTGGACTTGGATGGTCTGTTGTCTCTGAGACATTGTGACTTATATTTATATTTCATTGGTGATTTTATGTTGGAGTGACTTGCCCAAGATTTTCTTGTGCCCCTTTCTGAGGCAAGATCTTCATCTATTCCACAACTTCCACCTTGCCCCTCAGCTTTCCTAACTGTTCTAGTCCACAAAACTCAAGACTCATCTTCTATAACTTTGTAACCTTGCCCTTAATTGATCATCAATCCCATTCTCCTTCTTTGAGCTTGGAGCATCCTCCTCCTACTGTCATACTTCCTTACTGTGGCTGAGCAGAGGCAAGTCATTCAATCATAGTGTCCATATGGTAGGCATTATGATCCAACATTTAGAATGTAGAAATTAATAGCACAACTCTACCCCAAAGAGCTCAGAATCTAATGGATCTCAGAAAAGTCCTCCATGATCTGCCTGTATGCTACTTTGTGGTCAGAGACTTACCTACTCTGTTTTTACTTTATAGTTGTGTTGTAGACAACATAAGATGAGAACAAAACTCAGTGTTGTAGACTATTAGGACTATTAGGCTGAACTGGAAGAGGAACTATTTCCATGCCTAGCAGTCACAAAGTAAGGGAAGCTTTCTGATTATAGATATAGCCTCCAATTCTTCAGAATTCCTATAAGAATCAATTATTTATCTTTCTTCCTAATGCTAAATTCTGAACTTTTGTTGGTTGTCTTGTTGCAAAAATCCTTTGCCAAATTGGACTACTGTCCACATTTCTAGTAAATGCAAAACTGAGGACAATTCAAGATGAAGTTCCATAAATAGAGGAATGGAGAATCTAAATCTCTTGTGAAAGCCTTGAAGATTTCCTGGAAACAAATGGTCCAGCTTTTTGGAAATAACTGGTTTCCTCCATCCCCAATTGCCTGTCCTAGAGAGTTCAAGATATTACAGTACATTTTCTTTTCCTTAGAGCTCAGGAATTTGGCTCCATTTACCTGTACTATGCACAACTTTTATATTTGAGAGTGAAACATGAGACATACCAACTCATACTGAATCTAAGAAGGGTCATCCAATTCCTGACTCAAGCATTACCCTGAAAGGTAGAAAGATGCTTCAGAATCATGAATCTGGGAGCCAAGCAGAAGGTGCAAGGAGCAGGAGACAGGCCAAGTATCTGGTGGTAGCTTACAGGGTATGCACCAAAGGTTTTAGATCCCTTTGTATGGTTGGAGTTGTGGGTGAGAATACTGTCCTCAGTGCATGCTTTTTTCCTTTTCATAATTTAATTGCAAAACTCAGGTCAAACCAAATATGTTGATTTAAGGGCAATTGGCCTGGAACAGACAGCCTAAGTTTGTGTCCCTTTCTAGCCAATGGCTTTGAATAAGGTGTTTAAATATCAGTGTCTCGATTTCCTCATCAGAAAATATGCATAACAGCTGCACTTTCATCACAAGGTTTTTTTTTGAGGCTTAGTTATTGTGGGTACAAATAAAACTCTTGGGTATGAGGGAAAAAAGTTTTGAGTTATTTTGACTCATGGCAATTCCACATGTGTCAGAGTAGGCCAGTGGAGAAAAGATTGAAGTTGTCAGGGATTCTATTTTAGTTGGATCTACAGTCAACTCCCATGGAAGCAGCAGTCAGGAAATCAGGTATCTTATTGCACTGGACAGATCTTCTATAAAAGACCTCTTTAAAGTGTTAAGAAACAAAGATGTCTCTTTGAAGGCTATGTTGTGCTTAACCCAAGACATGGTACTTTCTCTTGCCTCATATGAATATGAAAGCTGGTCAATGAGACAGAAAAGTTGATGTCTTTGAATTGTAGTGCTGGTGAAGAATACTGAAAATACCATGAACTGCCAAAAGAAAGAATAAATCTATCCCGCAAGAAGTACAGAAGTGAGAATGGCCAGACTTTGTCTCACTTACTTTGGTCATGTTGTCAGAAAGGACCATTTCCTGGAGAAGGATATCATGCTTCATAAAGTGGAGGGTCAGTGAAGAAGGCAAAGACTCTCGATGAGATGGACTGACACAGTGGCTGCAATGATGGGCTCAGGTATAGCAAGGATCGCTGGCACAGTACTGGTCAGTGTTTTGTTCTGTTGTAGGTAAGGTCACTATGATTTGAGGTTGACTCAATGGTACCTAACAATAACAACATATGTAAAGTATGTAGCACATACTGAGAACTCTGTAAGCATTAGCTATTATTATCAGACAGGTCTTTTTTATATACTCTTCCCAAAACTGTCATTTTCTGACCCCTCATCCAGCTTCATTTTTATTCTTACATTTATCACACTTGACATAGTGTTTATTTGATTCTTGTCACTCTCTCCTAACCAGAATGTAAGCTTTTGTTTGCTATTTATCCATAGCACTCCAAATAAATAAATAAATAAATAATAGTGTATGTATGATACTAATGGTTAAGTGCCTAATAGCCATTTGATGAATGAATAAATGAACTTGTCATGGTCCTTAGCTGATTAGTAGCTGAGCCAAATAGGATTCCAGTTCAGGCTGTTGGGTTCCAAGTTCAGCAACCAAAGTATGTTAGCATTCTTCTATGATGTTACCTGAAATTTCCAAATTTGTAGGTTATCAATATGTAATATTAATTTTAAGTGCAAAAATACTGAAACTAGAAACAATGTGGTGTAAAGATAAAAATATGTTTTGGGAGTCTGTAAACATGAGGTGTTATCCTTTATTAGTATGTCCCAGGAGTAAGTCATTTCATCTCATTCAACTTTTATTTTCTCATTTCTAAAATGAGAAAACTGGGTACAGCTATTTAGATGATTTCTTTTAATTCAAGTTTTCTCTGATTCTATTCCATAGAACTAAGTGCACCAAATTAATTAGCAAATACTTTTGTACTATATTTTTGTAGCATAGTGCCTAAGGCATTTTACTGCTAACTAGAAGGCTGGCAGTTCAAACCCACCAGTTACTCCTTGGAAGGAAGGTTGGGCAATCTACTTTCATAGTGATACTGCCTCAGAAACCCAAGGAGGGGTTGCTATGAGTCAGGGCTGACTCGACGGCACATAACAACAACAACAACAACATATTTTTGTACCCAAAGGATTTCTCTTTGTGTTTTTATTTTTCTTCTTAAAGTGAATATATAAGACAATTATAAAAGAAATTACAAAGGTAATTATGTAGCACCTAGCATTCTAGGTGAGCTTTAAACTACCTTAATTTTTTCTCTGGTATTAGCCATTAAAATCTAAGTTACTCCAGGAAAGCCACTTTTTATGTTGGTTATGATGAGAAGGGCAAACTGGGAAATGAACGTTCTCACTGGTGATAGAAATGTGTGGGGGCAAAGCAAGTGGAAATCTAACCTGCTCCCAAACCTTTGATTGCCCACTCCACTATACTCCAACTCTTAAATCTTTAATATAAAAGAGAACACTGTCAATCATTGTTTACCCTGGTTAAGTGTGTTCACCTTCTATAAGTAAAGTTACTGAGGGATTCTAGTTTACATTTCTGTATTCTTAAATAGTATCAAGTATAGGGTAGAATATGTATTAGTTGCTTATTGAGTAATTAATTCCTACCAAATGAGCATGGCTTCTCATCTCCTCCATTCTACTTTACATGATGTTTCATTCCTTCTCCTCCACCTTATACCTTTACACATGATCCTAAGCAAAGTTCCTTTCTCTAACCCTAATCGTCCCCTCTCTTGTTTCTCAGGAATAATCTCAACCCTTGTTGACAGCAGCACTGTGCTTGTTCCTGCCTTTTTATTCATGTGTTCTGAAGAAACATGTATTCTTTCCAGACTTAAGGGTGGGACAGAGATGGCTAAGTATTGTTGATGGTAAAGAGATAAATGTTGGATAACATAACGAGAAACTCCATACTAACTAAGGTTGCTTTTAAGCCTATTTCCCAATTCAGTACTTGGATGGATTTCTCCTCATTCTCTTTTTCATTGAATAGCTGGAGAATCCTCTCATTTATGTCAGCTGAAAGTTTTTATCTCTAAAAATGACAGGATGAAATGAAGCTATGCATGCAGTTCAAATATGAGCTAATAACTTGATTATATGTGATAAAAATTATACCTGAATAGCAGAAAAGGAAATGGAAAAACATCCCAACTAGAGAGCCATTAGAACCTGGAATAGAGACAAATGATATTGTTCTATAAAAATACCGTTTTGGCAGGTGTTTAGCTTTTAGATAGCTTATTTGGGCCCATTCCATCTCCAGTTTTCCATGATTATATGATTAGAGCTCTTTAACATTGAACCTGCAGTGTAAACGTGTCTTAAAAGATTTTGTTTAAAATAAGCTGACAAGGCAAAGTGTGAAAGAACGTATTTCTGAGAAGTCACTTAGAAAACCAGGGGTTATATACCAGTAGAGGAAAAGACTGATGTCATATTGACTTAGCAAGCCACACTTTTCCTAAATGCTCAAGACAACAGTATCTTAACAAGATAATAACATACTAAGCATTGGTTGACTAATGTCAAATTTGTGATTTAACCTAGTTTGAGCAAACCTTTAGCATACTACTTAAAAGATATTGACAAAATCACCAATATTTGTTTTATATCAATATTTTTCAGTTTTTCTTTCTTAGATGCATTTAAATAAAATATGAAAATTAGAACTAACTTGATAAGGATTTCATTTCAGAAACTATTTTCCTTTCAATTCATAATAAGTTTTAACTGTGTCCCAAGAGATCAAGTTGTTATTTAGAAAACGCATGTAATTTAACTGATAAATATATATCCTGTTGTCTCCTTAAATTATTTTAGAAATTTATGGGTGTTTATACACAATTATATTAGTATAGATCAATTATGGAAGCCTAACTATAAAAAGTATTACAACAAGCTTATAGATACTTTCAGCTTGGTGTTTTTCTTTTGGTGGTTTTCCATGTTGTCATTCTTAAAGCTAGAAATCTCCAAATTTCTTTAGGTTCCATCACTCAGTTTAATTTATAAATCCAATTAAATCACTTTTGAATCTATTTTGTTTTTCAGGCTATTGAAGTTTATAAGCTTTCAAAATTTTACATTTTAAAAAATCTATTTTAAAACTACTCTTTATTTAGCATTCTGTTAACTCACTCACTGCTCTGAGTCGGATCCAATTCATAATGACCCTTCCCTGGGTTTCTGAGGCAGTATCACTACGGAAGTAGATTGCCCAACCTTCCTTCTGAAGAGTGACTGGTGAGTTTGAACCGCCAGCTTTCTGGTTAGCAGTCAAATGCCTTAGGTACTACGCCATCAGAGCTCCTATTCTATTAACTAGAACTCATTAACAAGTACTTATACCCATGTATGGCACCTCAAAAACCAATTGTGCAAATGACATCTCTAAGGCATTTAGCATTTGAGAATAGATCATAGATTACAGTTAACATAAATTAATCATTCTATTTCTTTGAAAACTGAAAACTGGTGACTTTTACATATTATAATTTCTATAATATTCGTACATTCATTATTAACTTTACCTAAAAATAGTTTTTTTTTTTGGTTGTTGTTATTTTGGTCCTTTTTCAAGTTTCATGGATTCTGGGACAGTCATCTTGCTCTCTGTACTATTCATTCCTCTGATCCTCTCTTATATATCTTTTTATACCAGAATCCAAACTATATGCCTGCTATACAAACGGTATGTGTATATATATATATATATA
>NW_006921803.1:5807359-5809958 GCF_000298275.1 Orycteropus afer afer
TATATGTGTGTATATATATATGTATAGATATGCATATACACACATATAAATATATACTCTATGTATATATATATTCATATATATATATACACACACATACGTATGTATGTATGTGTACACTGTATGTAAATATACTGCATGTATACAAACCTACTGACTTTGAGTTGTTTCTGACTCATAGTGAACATATAGGACAGCATAAAAATGTCCAGAGGATTTCCAAGGTTGTAAATCTTTATGGAAGCAGACTGCTCGATCTTTGTTCAGGGCAGCAGCTGATGAGTTTGAACAGCCGTCCTTTTGGTTAGCAGCCGAGTACTTAACCACTGTACCACCAGGGCTCATTCGCTGTATCTATCTATCTGTCTGTCTGTCGATCTGTCTGGCTGTCTTTCTGTCTGGCTGTCTATCTATCATCTATCTATAGGATTCCCTAGGTGGTGGAAACATTCAACTATTGGCAAAACAGTTGGTGGTACAAATCCACCTGGAGGTACCTGATGATCTGCTTCCAAAAGGTCGCAGCCTTGAAAACCCTACAGAGCAGTTCCATCTACTCTGCACACATGAGGTCATTATGAGTTGGAATCAACTAGATGACAACTAACAGAAACATTTATGTAAATAAACATTTTTATACATTCAGAAAAGTTTTCATTTTCTGTTTTTCTTTTCTTGTATATTCTATTCCTACTTTTATTTCCATAAATAGTCTGATCTATTTGGGATGGGGATGAAAAAACAAGAAAGAAGATAAGCCCACTCTGCAAAAACAGTTCACTTCTTACACAAATATTGAATATATATATGTGGTGCAGTGAATTACTTGGTGTGGCTTTTCTAGCCATGTTGTTGTTGTTGTTGTTGTTATGTGCCGTTGAGGCATCTCTGACTCATAGTGACCCCTCCTTGGATTTCTGAAGCATAGTCTTTGTAATTCTCACCAGATTATTGGATGGGACCATGCAAATAAGATGTGTAGAATTCTGATGTTAGGATTGATTAGTTTTGTTACTCTTCCAGGCTTAAAATGAGCCCTTTTAGAGATAGAGACAGGATCTCACTGCCATTAACAGAGAAGAGCTGGAGATGAGAGCACGTCCTTCCACCCAAGAACACTGCGCTAGACCTCCTTGGCTCAGAGACATCTTGGCAGAAAGACGCCCTGGCAGAGAGATGGTGGCAGTGAAACCAAGAGGCATGAGACAAAGCAGCAGGCATACCTGGCCCACAGAGGCAGAGGCTGGGACAAGAGGCCAAGGGCCAGAGAGGAATGTCTGAAGGCACAGCAGAGGAGAGACTGTCCTAATCAAAGAATTGTATCCTGAGCACATTCCTGAACCTGAATTGTAGCCTGTTACTTCCCTAATAAACCTCCTAATCATGAGTATTCTTTGTGAGTTCTTTGTGGCCATTGCAATGAATTATAGAACCAAGCAGAGAAGTAGTGAGTACCACGGGAGGGACGGTCGGTCAGTGTCAAAGTTGGCAAAAAGGCTGGAGGGTAGAGGCATGTCTGGCCTCATAGGAATAAGCCTTAAGCTGTTGATGGTGATTCTGTCTTCCTCTTGTGAACTTAGAGGAGGTCAGAAGATATCGCCTCCATCTCCTTTTTGCTATATATATATAGCAAAATATATATATATATATATGGTCTCTGTCGACTAAGGCCAATTGACCTTGATGTCCCCTGAGACTATGGCCGGAGCCTCCAAGCCCAGTGACTCATTTCCTCAAGGTGTTTAGTTATGGCTAAGAAGTTTTCATAACTTTGCAGCACATTCAAATACATATGTAGAAGTATCAATATATATTTCTTGGGTAAAGGAAAGACAATACACAATAAAGAAGGTTAGCACAAAATGGTCAAGGCAAAGGAAATATTTCAAACCAATATATATTTGTGGATGTAATCCCATTCGCCTTCCCATCCCTGTTTAGTTTGGCTATCTATCTATCTATTCAATCATAGATTGTTATTACTGTTATTGCAGGACTGGGCATGTAGTAGTATTCATCTTTGTTACTTTTAACTCTAGTGCTTCTCCCAGTGTTTTCCTTTGCCTTGACCATTTTGTGCTAACCTTCTTTATTGTGTATTGTCTTTCCTTTACCCAAGATAATACATGTCTACCACCTTTTAGGTAGTGATTTACCTCCCTTCTCCTCCTTCCCATGGTAACCTTCAGAGAATGTTTCTTTCAATGAGTGTAAAACTTGACTTTTTCCAGTTGTGGTCTCATTCAATATTACTTGTTCTTAAGAGGAAGAAAAAGACAAACAAGATAGAGTCTTGTGTTGGGGCTACACTACAACCATTTTGGTGTTGCATTGTTATGGGTGAAAAGGCCAAAATTGCTTTGAACTCATATTAAAATTTATTCTCTCAGAAATGCAAAACAAGATGAATTAGACTACCTTTTAAAGAAGGTTTGACATTGTTGTATGTATATTGGGACTCATTTCAATTTTCAAACATATTCAGGTTAACCATGGTTTTTGACTTAACAGCCTTGTAGTGAATTGTTTGTTTATTGCATCTGAATGTTTATTTTGGTGGTTTGTTCAATTAATGATGACATTGTTTTTTTTTTTTTTT
>NW_006921803.1:5811828-5813004 GCF_000298275.1 Orycteropus afer afer
ATTGTTGTTTTGATTTGCATCTCTCTAATAGCTAATGATCGTGAGCATTTCTTCATATGTTTGTTGGCCGCTTGAATATCCTCCTTGGTAATGATGACATTGTTAATGATGACATTGTTTATTTAAGATTGCTTATGGAAATGTGATCAATTTGTGAGCAAAACTCAACACATCAGTAATTCCTGAATTTGGAGTTTTATGACCTAGATTTAAAAGCTCAATTTGCTATTATCTTTGTCAAGTTCCCTAAAGTAGTTGAACTTCAGCTTCCTCATTAAAATGAGAATCGTGGTCCCTTAATCTGAATGGATCTGGATCACAATTGGAAGGGAGCATTCAATGATTAGTTTTTCCTCTTCTCACCTGCTTAACAAAATACTTGGCATTTTGCAAACACACAAGAAAAAGCTACTGAATGTAGGGCTGGTTTTATCTGGCATACTATGGTGTGACATGATAGGTTGGTACAACACTGATTTTTTCTGTACCAGTACCAGTTGCTGTGGAGTTGATCAGACTCATGGCAATCCCATGTGTCACAGAGTAGAACTATTATTAATTTTTTGGAAGTAGTTCACCAGGCCTTTCATCCCAGATGCCTCTGGGCAGACTTAATCCTCCAACCTTTCAGTTAGCAGCAGAGTGTGTTAACTATGTGCACCACTAGGGCTCCAGATAGTTCTATACTAGTTGAAAAACAGCTTGTCTCTGGAAGTTCCTTCAGTGCTCCTCTGGGACTTCTGCCTCCTTGGCCCCTTACCTGCGGACATCACCTGTCCCTGGCAAGTCAGGGCTTTCTTGATCTCATTCTAGAGCTATGACTACCCTCAGCTCTGCTTGGCTACTGCTCATTTCATACTATTGTGAAATATTTTTAATACTACACCAGCCACTCCTTGGAGGGAAGGTTGGGGAATCTACTTCTGTAGTGATACTGCCTTGGAAACCCAGGGAGGGGTCGCTATGAGTCGGGTCTGACTCCACGGCACATAACAACAACAACAACCACACTTGAGTAAATGTATATTCTACGTATTGACTTAGCAGTATCTATTGTTATTGTTGTTAAGTGCTGTCGAGTCGTTTCCAACTCATAGCGACCCCATGCACAGCAGAACGAAACACTGCCCGATCCCGTGCCAGCCCCACAATCCCTGCTATACTTGAGCCCATCAT
>NW_006921803.1:5814080-5825852 GCF_000298275.1 Orycteropus afer afer
TTACTTGCGTGTGATATTAATGATATAGTTCTATAATTTCTACATTCTGTGGGATCGCCTTTCTTTGGAATGGGCACAAATATGGATCTCTTCCAATCAGTTGGCCAGGTAGCTGTCTTCCAAATCTCTTGGCATAACTGAGTTATCTATTAACTATTAGCCAATGCAACAAATGGAAGGGAAAAAAAGACAGTGTTCTGAAGAGTATAAGAGAAACCGAAAACCAAACCAAACCAAGCACCCACTGTGATTGAGTCAATTCCAACTCATAGCAACCTCCATTGGATTTCCAAGGCTACAAATCTTTACAGAACTAGATTGCCTCATCCTCCTCCCGCAGAGTAGCTGGTGAGTTTGAAACACCGACCTTCTGGTTAGCAGCCAAATGCCTTACCTCCTATGCCACCAGAACTCCTTGAGAATAAGAGGAGAGGTGAAAACAGAGGGAAGGTGTGAGAGACAGAGAAGGAGGAGTGAATAAGAAGCAGGAGGACAAAATAATCATAAAAGGTCACCACCTGAAGGGATTCGTTTCACACAGTCACCTTTCTTAGGTGCTATTCATTGATTCAAACTGTCTTCCTGGATGGTTAGTGAAAAGTATATGGTATGTGTCTAGAACCAGGGCTGTAATTACTGTGTTTGCTATGTTGACACCATTGTCTGACAAAATATTGGGCCAAATATTTTCCTTCTTTTGCCCTTTGTGTTGGCTTACTTTGGATAAAATAACATTAGTCAGTTTCATATCCAACCTGGGTGAAATCCTATTACAATGTACTCAAAGAGGGTGTCCAAATTGTTTCATTGTGTTGGAATTCCATTGTATTAAATATTGTGGAAAATCTGGTGCTTGTGAATCTTTGGGTTACCAGAAGATCTTTGTGGTCCTGTGTTTTATTGAAAGGGGGGGTAAACACACTGTAATTTAGAAAGCATTAAAGAGCCATTGCTAAATGTGAGAATGGGTTTAATTTAGATTAGGGCTTAGTTTTGCAAACTGTGCTCACAAAACCCCCAAAAACTGGGAGTGGCTTCCATGGTGTTTGGGAAATACAATGCATGCTAGAATATTAAAGGCTCTGAGAAGTCTTGTTTTTTTTTTTTTTAAATTTGTTTAATTTTTTTAAACCCAAAGTTTTCTCAGTCTTACTTGACCCCCCTCTTCTCCATCTCTCTCCCTCTCTCTCTCCCTCTCTCTTTTTCTTTCTTCGAACCTAATGTGGAATACCAAGTTGGAGAAGCCCAAATGTTGGATCAGGGTATTCATTCTTGCATTTATTAGGGACTTGCCATGTGCTTGGGAATGGGCCAGGCTGGTGAAACAAAGACAAATAAGGCACAGTGCTTGCCCCTGAAAGGCTAACAGAGGAGATGCAATGCAAATGATATTACAGAGTTGTTTTGTTTTTTAATTGTGGGAAAACTGGAGACAAAGCAATTGGATGGGGCAGAAGGGAGTTAGGACCATGTCTGGGAAAGTTTCCCCAGTGATAAAGCCTCATACTGTAAGAATATATTCATGGAAGTGTCAGGTACTAGAGATTTACAAAATGGCCAGAAGGGAGGAAACAAAAGACCCTCTCACACATCCTCTTCTAAAGCCATGTAAGATATATCCTAGCAACACAAATGCCTCCTGTATCAGGATGTTGGGTATGTCAACATCTCCCTTAAGACAGCTATCATTTCTGGTAGTTCCATGGAGGGTGAATAATGGCCAATGATAATCTGTGTATTTATTTTTTAACACATTCCGTTTGGGTCTGAATTGGACATCTGCTTAACTCCTAGCTCTCTTCTCACAGCTGGACAGGGATTTAAGGACTGTGCCAGGTTCCCCTGTCTGTGAACTTGTTTTTTCTTGCATCCAACATGCATGGCCTTTTAACTAGTCATTCACTGGATGGGGAGTGGGGATGGATTGGAATCCTTGATGTGGTTCCAAGCATTGCTGGCTTTTTCAGCCTTAAAACCAACAGCCCAAGGACATCTGAAGGTCTTTGATGTACTTTTTTCAGTACGTAGGAGCCCTGGTGGAATAGTGGTTAAGTGCTCAGCTGCAAACCAAAACGTTGGTGTTTTGAACCTACCAGATGTGGCAGTCTGCTTCCCTAAAGATTTATAGCCTTTGAAACCCTAAGGGGCCAGTCTAATCTGTCCTATGTTGTTGTTATGTGCTGTCGAGTCAGACCCAACTCATAGTGACTCCTCCTTGGGTTTTCGAGGCAGTATCACTATGAAAGTAGATTGCTCAACCTTCTTTCCAAGGAGTGACTGGTGGGTTTGAACCGCCAGCCTTCTGGTTAGCAGCCAAGTGCCTTAGGTCGCTGTAAGTTGGAATCAACTTTGGTTTTGGGGTTTTATTCAGTATCTAACATACTAGGTGTGCAGCAGCACCATTGTAAAGGAAGGAAAATGGGATTGAAATTTCTCCCCTGCATTGCTCTTCATTTTAACATTTTGGTAAATTTTTATAACAATCATATGAGGTAGACATTAGAGCATTTTCAGTACTTTTAGTGGTGTGCAAACTGAGAAACAAAGACATTGGGGATTTACCCAAGGTAAATGGCAGAGTGGAGAATAATAATGCAACTGTTTAATTGAAGAACATGCCATTTCATTTTTAAGAGAATAAAACCCATGACTTTCTGAAAGTGGTCTTATGAAAGTCATATAAAGAAGAAAATTGGAACTGCTCATTTTTTTCCTATTCAGATTATTTCAGAACTTTAAATGTCTTTTAATATTTCCACTTTTTCACTGTTTTCTTAAAGATAATAACAGCCATCCAAAAAAAGAAATCTCAACTCAACATTGAATGAAAAAATACAGTATCATTTATTTTTGGCTTGTCTTTTAGCTATTTACTTTGAAAACTATGGCGTTATATTTTTTAGAAATAGTCATTTCCTCTTTCTCCACTCACCAAAAATGCTTCTTTCCTACCTGCCTTTATAGTTAGAACTCTGTTATTCAGAAAGTAGCAAGCATGAGAGCGCTCTACACAAAAATCTATATGAACAGAAGATAACTAAAATATTAAAGATTGTGTAAGAACAGATGGGAGATCATGAATAATTTTTAAGTTATAAATGGTTTATTTACTTTTGTTATATTTTTATTTTATTTTTCCATTCCTAATTATAAAATCCTCAGAAGGAAGATGGGGGAATCTACTTCCCTGGCAATACTGCCTCAGAAACCCAAGGAGGGGTCGCTATGAGTCAAGTCCGACTTGACAGCACATAACAACAACAACAATTACAAATATTTTAGAAATATTATTAAATTTCATATACCCACCATTCAGCTTTCAACATTTTGCAAATATATCTATTATGTTGTACTTTAAGCAAGATTTTTTTTCACTAAAAGGAAAACATTATAAATACATGCAATATCTTCAAAGAAGTGAATCACTTAAGCTGAAATTATGTTAACTTCCTGGTAAAAGCTCCCCAGAACTTTAAAGATGATGGAAAAGCCTCTAATAAGTAAATTTTGACATATTCTCCCATACCTCTTCCTCTACCTCAGTGTTAAAAAACTAGTAATAATAACAGTAATCACCCAGATTTTCTGATTGAAGAAAAAGCTTCCTAGATAAGAAAGTAAAAATGAAATTAGAATGCACATTTTATATACTTTCCGTTAATGATTTGTTTTATATTTATTGTGAATATTTAATATAGGAAAATTATTTTGATTTTTCTACCAGTTCTCTCTTTCACATATATATCTGAACTTTGAATGAAATAAAGATTCTATTACATTTTCTTCTCAAA
The DNA here is from genome assembly GCF_000298275.1 of Orycteropus afer afer. Classification (NCBI taxonomy): domain Eukaryota; kingdom Metazoa; phylum Chordata; class Mammalia; order Tubulidentata; family Orycteropodidae; genus Orycteropus; species Orycteropus afer. The sequence continues at coordinate 5,817,872 of NW_006921803.1, forward strand.
GTCTTTGACTACTAGTGGCTGTGGAAAGGTGAGATAAGTAACACAGAATAAGCTTTACGGTATAGAAATTATTCATAATTTAAACAATAAATGAACCTTTGTAATCATGCATTTAAGGATCACCTAGATTCTGGGAGAAAAATTGGAAAATTTGTTCATTTTTAGGTATGGCTAGAATGTGAGTAAGTGGTTCATCTTTCCCTGCAGGTAAAGGCTGAGGAGGAAATTCTTAAGTTTCAGACAATGCAGTTCTTGTTATGGAGTAAATGTGAACAAAGAATTGTATGTAAAGTACCCTGGGCAAGCCTTTTTAATAGTTTAAGTTTCCAATGCCTGTGTGGTTTGCAGGCTGGGCATAGTTTATGGCTATGTTCTGTTAAGTCTAGGTTTACTGTGATATTATGTGCATTTGTCTCAGGACAAACAGCTTCTTTGCCTCAGTAGAAATCGGAAAGATCATTTTCTTTTTGTGGGCTTAAGCTAGTTTTTGTTTAGGTTGATAATTTGAGAATTACTTCTTTTTCTATGCATTATATTATAATATGTAATTCTGGTTAAACAATTATATAATCTTTTCTATGATACTCATTCTGGACTTCTGTGTAAAGCTTAAAAGCATGTTCTATAAATGAATTGCTTATGCTTGTTTATTCACTATCTTTTCCTGTTGGACTTTGGTCAAAGTCTAGCACAGTGGAACTCACTTATAATGAAATGTTTTTTTTTTCTTCTTAGCAACAAAATTATGTTTTAAATACCTATAGGAATTTGATGATACTATATTTTCCAAGCTAAAATTAGGGTAATTTTTTTCACTTCAAAGAATGCTTTTGAGTTTTCTATGAACAGATTTTATTAACTACATTTTTAAAAGCACTTACCTCTTTCTAAGTTTCATAGTCTTATACGTCGTAAAGCACTCATGCCTTGCAAAATACTTGCTTTTTGGGAAAAAAAAAATTGTTTTTTTTCCTTTTCCTTTACACCAAAACCCCCACTGCTATTGAATCAAATCCAACTCATAGTGACCCTGTAGAACAGAGCAGAACTGCTCCACAGGGTTTCCAAGGCTGTGAATCTTCATGGAAGCACACTGCCACATCTTCTTTCTCTCACAGAGTGGCTATGAGCCCTCCACCTTTTGGTTAGCAGCTGAGCTCTTTAACCACTGTGCCACAAGGGCTCCTTTCCTTTATACCAGTGAGTATAAAATTTGAAAAATTTTCAAAGGTTTTGAGCATATTTTAATAGCAAGAACCCAGCTAGCTTTTCTTCCTTATTTATTGTTCAAAGTAGTCAAGATGGTTTGAGATTTCTCAGTTCTTTAACATGAGATTCATGAATCTAACCCGTTTTGAGCCAAAGTATGAGTTCTTATAATTTTTAGCTGTTGCTTACATATACCATTAGGCCTTCAATTCTGACTTCTCAACTCGAAACATGCTCTGAAATGTAGGAAATGGCAAATATTACAACATTTTTATTCAACTGCGTTTTATATGGGAAATTTTAAACTGAATCTTTCAGAGTCCTTGAGCTCAAGTGTTCATGTAAATGCAATTTATGTAATTAAATCAACTGCATTTAACTTATTTTTTCCTATAGTTTGGTCAAGGAAAGGAACTTTAGGAAGTATGAACTAGATAGGGAGAATCTGGCAAATATTTTTCATTTTGGTTTTATAACAACTTTTTACATGGGGATATATTCCTCTGCCAGTAAAATATTAGCCTTACTTTCCCTCCACCTCCCTACTGGTGGAGTTTTTCTTTGTGAGAATTAGACCAACCTTTACTAAAATTAAGGAGCTCTGGAGGCAGCAGTGAGTTTGGTTTTGGTCTGGAGGCATAGTAAGGAGCTCTAGAGGCGTAGTGGTGAAACCATTTGGCCGCTAACGAAAAGGTCGGCAGTTCCAACCCACAGCCAGTCCACAGGAGAAAGATGAGGTAGTTTGCTTCCTTATGAAAATCCTACGGGGCAGTTCTGTTCTGAGTTGCTATGACTTGGAATCGGCCGGATGACAGTGGATTTGCTTTGGGTTTCTGCTGAACTTTAATTAGATTCACATCCACAGATACAAGCTCCCCCGCCCTTCCCCTCCTACACGATGCCTTGGCAGAACACAGCTGAATAGGATAGCCAGAATTTCTGGCTAGGTCATCTGGTCCACCCACCCTGCCATGTAATATACAGTATTTACTTGAAGACCTCCAGAGATGAGCAATTTATTTAGTCTCTGCTTTCAGGGAATTTAAAAGAAAATCAAAAGGATTAGGAAAGCACAAGTATCTGTATTCTATAGCATACTAAATGGGAGCTCTGGTGGCATAGTGCCTAAGGTATTTGCTAACCAGAAGGCTGGTGGTTCAAACACACCAGCCTCCTTGGAAGGCATTCAGGGAAATCTACTTCTGTAGGGATACCGCCTCAGAAACCCAAGGAGGGGTCGCTATGAGAGGGTTTGGTTTGGTCTGGGTTATAGTACTAAATATGGTTGCACACAGTAGAATGAAAATACCGTGTTTAGAGATGGACCATTCCATTTCACAAAGCGCTCTTGTCCAAAGGAAGAGCCAGTGGCGAGATTCTGAGCGCTCTGGCTGTACAAACTGGGGCGAAATCAAATACGCGCGCGGGTGAACACCTGGATAAACTTCCTGCGGGAGATGGCATCTGAAGTAGGCCTCGCGAAGCCAGACAGGGTAGTGGATACGGGAAAGGTCACCTCAGATGGAAGGGACCCCATGACCAGAACGCAAGGTCCACCACGGAGCTCTGGCCACCAGGTACGTTTGTAGAGGACCCCTACAAGTGCAGGGGTCCCAACCTGGAGGTACTTCGGCTGTTTAGTGAGGGAAGTTTGGATTCGGAGAGAGCTCCGGCTCATGCAGGTGGGCGCCCTTTCCCCTCCTTGGCTCTGCTTTGCAGCGAGGCGCTCCCATCGGCAGAAGGCCGCCCTGGCTGTACCCGCTCTAGTGGCTGCGACTTCCCCGACCAATTCCGGCGCTCGGGCGCTGCACTGTAACGCAGACCTGGATCCCGCCCCGGCCCGAGGCAGGAGGCGAGGCGTAAGGGCCCGGCGCCTCTTCCTAGCCCCCTCCCCGCGGCGGCGGCTGCGGCGGCGGCGGGGGCCGGACGAGGGGAGGAGTCGGGGAGGAGCCGCGACAGCCGGGGCAGCGGCAGGTGTGGACGGCCGCGAGTGCGGAGGGTCCAGTCCGGCCCGGCCTGCGGGAACCAGGAGACTGCCGCAGCTAGCTTCCCTGGAGAAGCTCCGCGAACGGTTCTGACCCGCGCACAACTTGGGGTGCGGCCCAGGGCGCGCAGGTCCCACGGCCGGCGACCAGAGACTAGAAGAAAAAGACGCGCGTCCCCGGCTGCGGCGCCCGCGGGGATGCAAAGGGAGAACCGCTGGGCTGAGGCGGACGGAACGCTACCCCTGCCTGGGTGCCCGGTGCGAGGCCCGGTGCCTCAGTCTACCGAGCCGGACGCACAGGTAAGCGGGGAGCCGGCTGGTCCCGCGGCCCTTGGGAGCGGGACAGGGCGCGCCTCTCTGGAGTTGAGAAGGGGCCTGGGGGCTGGGTGAACGGCCGGCTGCGTCCGGATCCGAGGCCGCTGGGTCCGGGAGAGGATGCTGCAGCCCATAGAACGCATCTCCCGGTGGGCGCCGGCAGCACGGGCTCTGCGCAGAGCCGCTCCTTCTTTCGCCAAATTGCCGGTGTTACCCTGGCGCGGTTTCCAAAGTCACAGGTCCACTTTTCTCTCCTAAACCGCGATAGAGGAACTGAGTGTCCGTGAGCGTGTTGGGCGCGAGCACTTTCAACCAGCGATATTTGATTTGAGCCCATTTACCGTAGAAAAATACTGCCACTTTCAAGCTTACTCTGCTTTCCTCTCTTAGAGTGAAGTTGGACGTGTGTTTTAAATCCACTCATAGAAGGATTAGAGTTTGTTTTCGTCATATGCAGCTGGGAAAATTATGCGCTGTAGAATCCTAATTTTCCCAACAATACTTTATCTGAAAGAGCTTCTGACCCTCTAGCAAGACTATGGCAGTTGTGAAACACAGCTGAAATATTCCCTCAGTGCGGCTTTGGTGGGGAAGGTCAAGGAAACTTTAGTCCTAAATGGCCCCTTAATCAGCTTCTTGCAGGACGACTTTTAACTCCCACACAGTGATGGTAGAACTGAGAACTACTGCTCAGGACCCACACCCTGGGGTTGGAGTTGAAGCTGTGGCCTGACACCCCTCACCGCCCCAGGGACCTCTGGTTTCTGGAATGGGGCCTTTCAGCTTCCTTCTTTGAAATCGTGGCAGCTTGGAAATGAAATTAGGAAAATGATCCAATTTTCCCCTCCTCTACATTGTAATATTTCTCTCATGGGCAGAAACTTAAACTATATATATATATATTTAATACTTTGGTTTAAAGAAATTTTGGTTCAATTGGTAAACATTATTTTACAAATGAAAGCCAACTTTAGGTTTTTGTGCTGGAGGGACTGACTTTTACTTATTTTTTAACTCTAAATCTAGTTATATTTTAGTATCTTAGAAGGTTAATCCTAAGTGAATGCCTTCAATTTGATTTTGAGGTTAAAAAAAAAAGTAAAAATATCAGTGATGTTAACTCCATCCAAAAAACTATAGACACCACCCCCCTCTCCGCTTTTCTTCGTGTAACCGAGCCTCATGAAAGTTGAGTAGCTGTTTAAACCTTAGCATATAAAAAAAATCTACAGTTGAATTTGGTGTCTCTCCAAATGGAATTAGTTTTGTGTTTACCTTAATAGAATCAATCAGACTTTATGTAATTATCAACTTGTGATATTTTAAAGATTGATACCCTAGTAGTTTATTGTATACACGGACGTTGTTGTGTGTGTGTGTGTGTGTGTGTGTGTGTAGTATGTATGGATATGCATGATAGATAAGTGTGAAAGAATAAATAAGCTCTCTAAAAAAAGTACAGAGTTAGTCTGTGGATGAAATTTCAGCACTTTACACAATCTTTTTAGAAATATGAAATCTGAAAAGCATCTATCAAAGACAAAGCTCTTGACTGTTAACATGGACTGTTGACTTCTTTGGAAATTGTCAGTAGATAATTAAGAGACATAAAATATTTTATACTGCAGCATCTTTTTAAAGTGCAAGTGGAAGGTAAAGTGAATGATATCTTGTACAGTGTAATAATTAGCTATTCTACAAGCTATAAAAGTGTTTGAGGAGCATAAGATTGTGTATTATATTTTAGAATTTTAAAGAGAATGTACACTTGCAGATCTCAAATCCTCAAGTGAATAGTGTTAAAGTGGATGAAATAGAAGAATATTTCTGCATATCATTCTTTCTCAGATATACTTATCTTGGTTTGCCTTAGAATTAAAATTATAGTTAAATTTGGTTGGTAGATGTTTGGGATAATTCAGAATACTTCAGTTCATTTATTTTATCAATTCTTTTCTCTGATAATAGGTTTGTAAGATGTCTTTTGCTTGGGAGAGTAGGTATCATTACATTTTTCATATAATTGCCATAGTTTTTCTTCATTTTGTATATTTAGGTAGCTTTAGCATACTACAAACATTGTGGAATTTCTTAACATATTTAAACTGTCAAAAAGCAGTAAATGCAACTCCTGATCTATTTTAGGGATGGAAAATAAAACATTTTAGGATAATATAATGGTATCACTCTTAAACCAAACCAAACCCACTGCCCTTGAGTTGATTCTGACTCGTTGCAGCCTAATAGGACAGAGTAGAAATGCCCCACAGTGTTTTCAAGGTTGTAAATATTTATGGAAACAGACTGCCACATCTTTCTTCCACAGAACGGCTGGTGGATTCAAACTTAGAGAATAAATTTTTTTTAATGTTTTTTTCCCAATTCTTTGAAATCATAAAATAAACAAAGAATTGTTCATTATATTTTAACTCAGCATCTTGATGTAGGTAAAGGACTGATGCCTTGGGAGTAATCTCCCAGGTGTTGTAAAAAATTTTACAGGAGCAGGAAAGTTTATTTTCTACTGAAACATATTTCTATAGAATAGGAAAAAAAAGGTTGAAACTAGAGTAGGTCAATCTTAAATTAAAAAAAAAAAAATGATCTGTGTATAGTAAAATGTAGGAGCCCTGGTGGTACAGTGGTAAAATGTATTTTCACCAGGGGCTTTTGAATTATGCCTTTTTTTTAAATAAATATACGTATATAGAAAGTAAATCAGTCATTTCAGTGGTTCAGTAAACGTGTTGTAATGTGTTTGCTCCATTTATGGATAATTAGGCTTTTTTTTTTTCTTGTGAGTACAGAGAATTGTCAAAGTTAATTTTGGGATAACTGAGATGAAGGAAATGAAAAATCTAAGCAAGAAGAGGATGAAAGAGTTTGGGGTGAAAATTTATCCACATGAATCACATTCCCCAGTGCTTTCTACTTTTATCTGTAATTGACTTTTCAGCCAGTAAGTAGTCATTTAAGCAGCCCTTGTGGCACGGTGATTAAAACACTCACTGCCAATTGAAAGGTTGGCAGTTCAAACCCACCAGCCGCTGCTCCACTGGTGAAAGATGTGGCAGTCTGCTTCTATTCTGTCCTAAAGGGTTTCTATGAGGAAGAGTTGTGTGCACAGCAATGGGTTTGTTTTTGGTTATGTAGTTCATGAGTGTGTAAAATACATGCAGACACAAGAAAAAGATAAATCTTAAAAATCATTACTCGTGACTTTATTAAATATACAACTTACTCTGTGTTGCCCAAATACCTGCTTCTAAAACTATTCAGCATTCAAGGCCAATTTAAAAAATAAGAGTGCTATAAAAATTAAATGAGAAATTTCCATTTTAAGAGAATATTCCTTTAGAAAGAAGTTTTTTGTATTTTTTTAAAAAAACAAATAACACAAACCCTTTAAGTAAAATAAGAATGGTTATAGTAATTACGCTTTTAGCAGGAGAGAAATGCAATTTTTATTGGCCTGAGAGCCATTTATGCTAAGTAGTTTGTGGCCCAGTTTCCATTTCTGTATTTGTGCTGCCACTGACGAAGTATTGGGTACTGAGAGATAAAAGACTAAGGAGGAAAATAATAAAATAAGCTATAAGGCTTCATCCTAGTTCTCTCGTAAGCCTCTGTCCACAAGAATTGTGAACCAGAGAAGTTTCTGGGTGTTTAAATCCCCGCAAGCCTTTTACACTGATGCGGGTGAGTTGGCAGTAGCAAGGAAGGGAGTAGTTGCCTTTGCCTTTTGCAAAGCCGACTTCATGACCATGATCCACAGCAAATCAAACCCACAGAATATTTTAGTTTTGTCTAATTCAGCTTCACTTCCTAGCCAGGGGCATAACAGCTGAAGTTAAAAGACTTAAACACAAATGGGAAAATTAGTGCCATTTGTGTATAGGCAGTAGCTGTTTTTAAACTGCTTTCAACCTGAAGAAAAAAAAAAAAAAAAGAGTATGATTTGATTATAAGTCCTCCAGCGTTGGTAGACTGTAGGAGACTATGGGTCAAGGATGTATTTTGGTTTTTCACTTATTTTGAATTATTTATACATGCATTGTAATTCTCTGGTGGTTTTTTTTTTTTTTTTCCTGACTGACTTAAGCCTCTCCAATTTGAAAGAGGGGAAAAGTACAATAAAATGATAAATTTTAAAGTGACCAGGATGGCATAGCATTGGTCATATAAAAATCTTCCACTACTTTTGAGGTAATTCTCTGTTGGGTTTTCTTGTTTTTGTCTTAAATCCAATTTTTTTCACTTAGAAGTAACCCTCAGTCTGAGAACGGTAGCCAAAAGGAAGAGAATATGGCTAAAAGCAATGACAGATAACAACATTATGTCTTAAATTATCTCTGACAAATTTCAGGTGGACTTTGGCTTTGTTAGAAAGTTGGATGTGTGTATATATATATATATATATAAGCTCTGGTAGCATAGTGGCTAAAGCACTTGACTGCTAACCAGAAGGCTGGC
>NW_006921803.1:5825952-5831827 GCF_000298275.1 Orycteropus afer afer
ACTGCCTCAGAAACCCAAGGAGGGGTCGCTATGAGTCGGGGCCGACTCGATGGCACATAACAACAACAACATATATATATATAATTGAGGTAAAGAAATCAGGTTAGGAAGATGTGCTTCAGAAACTTTCAGGTGTGGTTTTCTAACTGATGTGAATGTGACTTGTGTTGAACAGTCAAGGCCACTGTGATTATACATTTGAGGTGAATGTACATTTTGGAGTACAAAGGTTGAGTGAAAGTAAAGGAATTAACCCCCAAAAGTAAAACTGGTAAGATCTTACGAAGTAAAATGACCTGAGATTTTCTTAATTATAGTGTATGCTAAAGTGGAAATTCAAGTCATAAAGTCATTGAATAATGCTGTAGGGTTATTGTAATTTTTTCCTTCTTTGAAACTGGACTTATGGATAGCTCAACTTCACTAGATTAATTATTTTAAAAGTTTTTTAAAATTGTAAGTAATGACAAAGATGATCAAAACACTTTAAAGGTCTGATTTCCTTTTAAAATAAATTTATTTAGTAATTAGTTAAAGCTTACTTAAATTTTTTTTTTTTAAATTAGGAAACCATTGACTAAAGCAACAAAAATGTGAGGTTTCTTTCAGTAACTGACTGGTGGTAATATTGTCACTTGAAGGTTTTTTTTTTTCCCTTATTCTATGCCATGACTCAAAACTGATTTCTTTTTTTATGGATGAAAGTGCAACTAGATTAAATTAAAACAAAACAAACACACAAACCCCAACCTAGAGACTGACTTTAATAGTTTTATAACACGATTGAATGTTTGCCAGCACCCTATAATGATAACATTTTAGGTTGCTTCATTATTTAAGGAGTTCTGATGGTGCAGTGGTTAAAGCACTCAGCAGCTAACCAAAAGATTAGTTGTTCAAACCCACCAGCCGCTCCGTGAAAGTAAGATATAGCTGTCTGCTTCCCCAAAGATTTATAGCATTGGAAACACTATGGGGAAGTTCTATTCTGCCTAGAATCTACTCAATGGCAATGAATTTTCTGTTTTTAATTATGTACTCTTTTTTTTGGAATTGATATTAGGGTGATTGAAAAATGAAATGGGTAAAATTAATTCACTTTTTAATGAATATATATGTGCACATTAACTGGTAGTCATAAAAAACAGTAGTTTGAATTGTAATTCAGAGAAGAACAATTACAGGTGAGTACCTAGACTGATGTAGTAAATAGGATTCTAACTGCTTTTAATAATTGAACAATTGATATTTTATCATGACTTTTTAACTACTGGAACAGAATTTCTAGTTTAATATGAAAGAAGAAAAACATAATGGGACGTCTTAATTTTATTAAATATTGAATTACCAAGATCTCTTCTTCAGTGATGTGTGGTTTTTCAGAAGTGACAAAACAGTTTTGTAGACAAAGGAAAAATGTATGGAAAGGCATAATATACATAAGAGTTTAAAAAAATACAAAAGATTAACCAACAGGATTGATTGCCTTTTTGATGAAGTATTCAAAAACGGTTGCCCCAGTATATTGACAAAGAACTTTCAGAAGCTGGGTTCAGAAGAGGACGTGGAACCAGAGACATCACTGCTGGTGTCAGATGGATCTTGGCTGAAAGCAAAGAATACCAGAAGGATGTTTATTTGTGATTTACTGACTATGCAAAAGCATTTGATTGTGTGTATCATAACAAATTGTGGAAAACATTGAGAAGAATGGAAATTCCAGAACACGTAATTGTGCTCATAAGGAACCTGTACATAGACCAGGAGGCTATCATTTGAACGGAACAGGGGCATACTACATGGTTTAAAATCAAGAAGGGAGTACGTCAAGGTTGTATCCTTTCACCATACTTATTCAATCTGTATGCTGAGCAAATATCTGAGAAGCTGGACTATAAGAAGAAGAATGTGGCATCAGGATTAGAGGATGACTCATTAACAACTTGTGATATGCAGACGACACAACTTTGCTGAAAATGAGGATGACTTGATGCACTTACTGATGAAGATTGAAGACTACAGTCTGCAGTATGGATTACACCTCAATATAAAGAAAACAAAAATCCTCACAACTGGACCAGTAAGCAGCATCACGATAAATGGAGAAAAGATTGAAGTTGTCAAAGGCTTTATATTTCTTGGTTCTACAATCAACACCAATGGAAGCAGCAGTCAAGACATCAGATGATGTATTGCATTGGACAAATCTGCTGCAAAAGACCTCTTTCAAGTACTGAAGAGCAAAGATGTCTCCTTGAAGACTTACGATGTACCTAACCAAGTCATGGTATTTTCAATCACCTCATATGCATGTGAGAGCTGGAAGTGAATAAGGAAGACTTGAGAAGAGTTGATGCTTTTGAGTTATGGTGTTGGTGAAGAATACTGAGTGTATCATGAGTGCTAGAAGAACTAACACATCTGTCCTGGAAGAAGTGCAGCTGAAATGTTCCTTGGAAGTGAGAATGGCCAGATGTCATCTCACCTACTTTGGTCATGTTGTAAGAAGAGACCATTCATTCCCTGGAGAAGAATATCGTGCTTGGTAAAGTGGAGGGTCAATGAAAAAGGGGAAGGCCCTCAATGAGATGGATTGACACAGTGTCTGCAACGATGGGGTCAGGTATAGCAAGGATCATGAGGCTGGCACAGGACCAGGCAGTGTTTCGTTCTGCTGCACATAAGGTTGTTACGAGTTGCAGTTGACTTGATGGCACCTAATAACAACAACATCCTTGGTGCCGAGAGGGTTTTAAATTCTGGATAAATGACAATAAATTATAAATAATGACAGAGATGATCAAAACATTTTAAAGATTCAATTTCCTTTTAAAAATAAATTTATTTAGTGATTAGTTAAAGCTTACGGTCTATTTTTTTTTAAAATTAACACATTGTCAAAAAGAGACCAACAAAAATGAAAAGCTTATTATAATTCAGTTAAGAATAATTAAAAAAAAAATTTGTTCAAAAAGAAAATCTTCCTCCTGAAGGTAGAGTTCTTTATACTAACATAAATGTTGGTTGATATTTTTGCAAAATTTAATAACTATATGTTTCAGAATAATAAGCCAGTCACTCTATTAGATAGCTTTGTTAACTAAGCTAAAAGCATACTTGATTCTGGAAATATAAATGGAACAGCATATTTCATTATTGCCTAATTTTAGTTCAAAACTCCTGTCCAAATTATTAGCTAGAGCTGATACAAACCTGTTAAACTATCCAGGTGTCTATTTCATCTAGATGTTTTTGTTCAAAAGCGAATATTTTAAAAAAGTTTATATCTAACTCTTTTAATTGCTGGAGCAATAATTAATGATAGCAGTTTAACTTTGTCTTTTGATCATTTTCTGTGTGCTATTCTTCATGCCACATGCTTTAAGTGTATGACTTCAAACGATCATCACAGCTGTCCTACCATCTAGGTGCCATGAATGTTCCTGATGTCAAAGGAGGGAACTGTGGCCTGGAGAGATGAAAGGGACCAAAGCAAGTAAATGGTGTTGCTGGGAGTCAAACCTCTATCTCACCTCAGTCTCCTGTCTCCCTGAATCTGCTCTTGATTACTTACTTCACAGTAATTACACGGAGTGTTCGTAGAACTCTTACAAAATTAAGGAGCATAATGACATAGTGAGGAGGTCTGGTGGTGTAATAGTTAAGGCATTTGGCTGCTAACCAAAAGGTTGTTGGCTTGAACCCACCAGTTGTTCCGCAAGAGAAAGATGAGGCAATCTGGTTCTGTAAAGATTTGCAGCCCTGGAAACCTCATGGAGGACTCTCTGAGTTGTGAATTGACTCCATGGCAGTGAGTTTGGTTTTCTTGTTTTTTGGTGGCATAGTGGTTAAAGCACTCAGTGGCTAACCAGAAGTCAGCAGTTCAAACCCACCATCCACTCTGGAAGAGAAAGATGAGGCACTTTGCTTCTGTACACTTTGCAGCTGTACATAGCCTTGGAAACCCTATGGGATAGTTCTTCTACTCTGTCTTAAAGGGTCATTATGAGTTAGAATCAGCTTGATGGCAGTGGATTTGGTTTTTATTAAATTATTTTGGGAATTGTTTGTATATTATTTGAATGCCCTCAGTAATAACTATCTTTTTTCTTTGCTTTTTAGAACTAGTTACAACCCACTCATGTCCAAGTCTGGCAAAAGACATAGGTGATAACAGTAATGTTTATGATTAAAAGAAAAAAGTAGTTAGTGTCTTTAAGAGCACGAAGACTGATATTTCAGATGGATTGTTAGTTTTCTCTGAAGATCATGCCAAAACAACCATACTGACAATTTTTGTTTGTTTTAGTTATGACACTGAGAGTTAGAACATATTTACAGCCTTTGGGGCACTGAACCCATGGTAAGTTTTTAATGAATATTTCTTTAGACAGTGAATAAGTGAATGAGGAATGAAGAAATGAAAGAAAGGATAACATTTCCTGTCCTGTGAAACTTCTAATATGTATATGTGTGTCAAAGAAGTGTTGTAACAAATATGAGTTGGTTACCACTTACTGTGTAACCTTGGACAAGTTACTGGCACTTGTTGAACCTTTGTTTCTTCTTTTGGAAGTGGGAAGAAAAAATATTTTTCTCAGTTGTTGTGAAGATTAAATAAATGCAAATTTCCTTTTCTTTACCTGACCCTGTGCATTGGTGTTTAGACTATTTGCATGGGTATGAAGTCAGTTGGAGTTGTGTAGGTTGAAGGAAAAGTGTCAGAACCAGCCATATTAGGCATGAGATGAGACAAGAGTTTGTGTAACTGAACTCACCAAAGAGTAAGAACTAAGGGATGAAGTGAAAATGATACATTACTGCTTCTAGAGTGGAGCTATGAACCCAGATAGGGGGTGGTAGAGGAGGGGACCTGGGTTCCAGTGTTGCCTTGTTTGCGGTTTTGGACGAGTCACCTCAGCTGCCAGTGTATAAACTGAGGGCATTCATTGGGGCTACCTAGACTTTCTCAAGTATGGTCTATGTTGAAACTCTGTTAGCGCTCTCGTCATTGTATCTCCTCTAGGAGATGAAGGGAATTCCCCACAGAAGAGCACTACCATTCCGTATAACTGATACACACCTTGCAGCACTACTGCACATCTAAATAAGCTTTCCCTTTGACACTATTCTCCACCTTCCTCCCCTTAGCTCTCCCACTGCTCTCTATCCCAGATGGTAAAGGAGGTAAACACTAGTTTGTTTTTATTTTGTAACAGTTAAAGTCCCTGGACTCCTGAGCAAGGTAATTGTAAAGGCCCCTTTTAGGGCTAACATTTTGCAGTTTCGGAAATTCAACTTAAAACCAAACAATAACAAAAACATTGCTGTAAATCAATTCCGACTCATGGGAGCCCCATGTGTTACAGGATTGTTACTCCAGGCAGCCCTGTGTGTTACAGGATTGAATTGCTCCGTAGAATTTTCTTTGCTATAATCTTTCTGGGAGCAGATCACCAGGACTTTCTTCTGTGGCACCACTGGGTGTGATACAATGAAAGCAAATGCACAGGGCATAAGAGTGGACTCAGTCAGTTTGCAGGCTGGACAAAACAAGGATTAGAAAGCAGAGAAACAAAAGGAGTTTTAATAGCAAAAACATTAGTATTAAAATGAGTTCATAGGTCAAAGCAAAAACTGTTAAAGCTAAAAATAGAAAGATTTACATAAGAATAAAGTAAAAATGTAAAAAAAATTTTCATAATAGAAAATGACTTAAATGGTAAAACCAATTAAAGCTTTAGATTTTTAAATCAGAATTCCTCTTTGAGACTCCTTGGAGCAAACTGGTTATATTCTAGGAAGGGAAAACTTCATGTACATGGGGAAGGATAAGTTGAGGAAGACCATATAAAACAACCATCAAAATGCAACG
>NW_006921803.1:5839818-5846262 GCF_000298275.1 Orycteropus afer afer
CGATGGATCTATATCTGGGTTCTCAATTCTATTCCATTGGTCTATGTATCTGTCATTGAACCAATACCAGGCAGTTTTGACTACTGTGGCTGTAGGTTTTGAGATCTGGCAATGTGAAACCTCCTACTTTGTGGCTGTGATGTTCTTGTTATCTGATAATGCATGATTTTGATCATCTGCTAGTGAGAGACCATGTGCAGTGGCTTCAGAGGATCAGAGACCTTCCAGCTCTGGAAAGGCCAGAGCTAGTCTCCTTTCTTTTGCATTAGGGATCACTGAAGCCAAGAAAAGCCAAGGAACTTTATCCAGGCTTCATAAGGGGTTAATGGTAGGCTCAAGAGCTGAATTGTATCTATAGATTCTAAATCCACCACATAGCCCCACAGCAGCCTTTCCCCAAATTGTGTGTGACCCTGCACGATTCTGCATAGGATTCTTTGGTCTGGTAAGTTGTGAAAATTTTGCATGCCATATTTGCCCTTTGAAATCAACAATATATTTTTACCTATTAAAGATTCTCAGAACTCTGGCAATAGAGAAACTTCTCTGATTTTAATCTACCATTTTTCAAGACCACAAAATCTATTTTTATTCCAGAATCTATTTAGTAAGGAGTCATACATTATGAAATACTGCCCTGCACAGTAATAACATTTGATGATAGTGATGATGATAATAGCAACAACAATAGCTGACGTTTGTTTGTTGATCATTCATTCTGTCTTAGGTACTGTTCTAAATACTTTACATAATAAAACTCATTTAATCCTCATGATAACCCATGGAAGCTGTTACTATTATTTCCATTCTCAGATGAGATTGCGGCCACAGAGGCAGAGTGATTGTGTTGTTTAGGTGATAGTGTCACAGCAGAATAGTTTAGGTAATAGTATTTAGGTAATAGTATCACAGTGGTAACCAAGATTTCTCAACCTCAGCACTGTTAACATTTTAGTTGTATAATCCATTGTTGTGAGGGTCTGTCCTGTGTATTGTACAGTGGTTAGCAACATGTCTGGCCTCTGCCCACTAGATATACTCCCACTCCCAGTTGTATCAGCCCAAAATGTCTCCAACTATCACTAAACTCCAAACCAAACTCACTGTTGTCAAGTCAATTCTGACTCATCGTGACCCCTCCTTGGGTGTCTGAGGCAGTAGTTCTACAAAAGTAGATTGCCTAGTGTTTTTTCCGAGGAGCAGCTGGTGGGTTTGCCCCTGGTAGAGAACCACTGCTGTAAAGTCATAGCAGAAACAGACTTTGATGAGTGACGTTCTTAATAACTTTTATTGTGACTCATGGTGATGACTGGGCAAATTACACATTGCAGGTTGACTGTATCAAGCCGTGTACATTTGTGGGTTTGGATGTGGGTTAAACAAGACCCATAGTGCTTTCTTCTGTTTCATTTCCTTACATTGTTTCTGGTGCAAACAATTGATTTTACAAGCTACCTTTTAAAACTGTCCTCCTCTTCTTCCTCCCCTTCTACTATAGTCATCTGTTGTTTCCATTTTATACTTACCCTTGGACTTGACTTACATAAATGCATTTTTGTGCATGCGTACACACATACATAATCTTGTTTTTCTCTGTGTAATAGAGGATTTAACACGTCTGAATTACTCTATGGTAAGAATTTATGTCTGAGCCAAGAGTAACAGCTGCCAAGAAAAACATATTCAGCAATGAATAACTCACAAAGACTTGAGGAAGAAAAAAGTAAAGCTATATGATGAAGTACATTACGTATTAGGGTATTGAGTTTTATTTTTCTAATGTGATAACCTGTTAAATCCACATGCTTCACATAGGTTTGAAGCTTCTGGTCATTGTTTCTTTGTAATTTAATATGCCACTTCCAGCAGTAGCTGAGGTATAATAAAAAGAGCAGTGAAATGCCTAGGTTTAAATCCTGGCTTTGCCACACATTTACATGTGACTTTGTTTTTTTTTTTTTTTTTTTTTTAAGCCTTTGTCCCCCTCCAGTAAAATGGTTAATGATATAAAACTGATCATACTCTTGAAAGGTTGAAATGAGAAAATGTAGGCATTAATAATGCAGCCCTGGTCTTGGCACCTTTATTTTTCTTCTTCTTTCTAGGACCAGTTAACCCAGGAATTCTACTTGGTTTTCAATTTCATAATCCTTTCTGGTAATTTTAAAATCTAAAAAAGTTGTTTTTGCAAAACTCAAGATGCCATCAAGCAACCTTGTACATATAACTCTTAATACAAGCTAGGGTTCAGAGAGCAGGGAGACAGTACTCAAAATCATTGCATCTTCTTTTTATTATTATTTTATCTTTTTTGTTGTAATTTTGGTGAAATTTTACAAAGCAGATTAGTTTTGCATTCAGTAGTACATACATATTTTGTTTTGTGACACTGACAGTAGTACTTTCCCTGTAGTGTAACAGCATTCCTCTCACTTCCTCCTGTGGTTACCCTCTCCCTGTGTCCTTCTTTCCTGTGCATTCCTGCTTCCTTACCTTTCTCCCTGTGCAGATGCTTCCCTCCTAATCTTCCATGGTTTGTTGTTCTTGGTGTAGTTGTTTGGCACGTAGGCCTGTCTGTTGTTTGGCCGAGAGTTAAGATGGCTGAGTGAGTTCAATTCCAGGCCCAAAGGATGACTTGGGGCCATAATCTTGGGGTTTTCACCAGTCTCTCCAACCAGTAAAGCTGGTCTTTTTTATGTTTTTGAATTTTGTTCCACATTTTTTCCCTCCCACTCTATCCAGGATCTCCAATTTGGATCCCTTTCTGAGTGGTTGGCATTGGTAGCCTGGCACCGTCTAGTTACTCTGGTTTCAGTAGGCTAAAGTATTCATGGTCCATAAGGCCTTTGGACTAACTGTTTCCATGAGTCTTCATTTTTCTTCACTCTTCCTTGCTCTGCATGAGGAGAGACCAATAGTTGCCCCTTAGATGGCCACTCACAATCTTTTAAGACCCCAGTCGCTACTCACTGAAGTGAGATATAGAACAATATTTTTGTATCTTATATTGTGCCCATTGAGCCCTTTGTGCTCTGTGACCATGGGCCTCAGCCCACAGGCCCAGTGACTCACTCCCTCAAAGTGCTTAGTTGTGGCTAAGAAGTTATCCTAATCATTGCATTTTGAAAACTTTATATTTAAAGATAGCAAGGTAGCCAGGGGAGCAAGAGGAAACAGACACAGAGGGCCTTCAGTGACTAATGTTTACTCTGATCTTGTCATGATTGTTTACTGATTCAGTCTTTCAACAAATAATCAAATGCTTACTTTATGCTTGACATTATGCAATCACTAGGGAAACAGCTAGGAACAAAAGAACAAAAATAGCTGCTCTTCACCCTGTCCCCTTGCAACTTAGATATATCTGTCTTTGTTCCAACCCCAGTTGATATTTGCTGCCTGGAATGCTAGTTTAGAAAGGAGTCCAAGACTTGGCTGGACTCATCTATAAAGAGTCCTGTGGTCCTTTAATGTCTGCTGTGGGCAAAAGATAGCAGCAGTTATGGCAAAGGAGTTGACAGTCATATGGTATGGTACTTTTCAAAATGTGGGTCTGACCCATTAGTGTACTGTGAAATCAGTTTTGTGGATCACCACCACCATTTTTTGAAAAATGAAATAGGAGAAATAGAGAATTAATCAGAGTGTACTGTATGTACAAAACTGTCCACTGCCATCAAGTTGATGCTAATTCATAGTAACCCTATAGGACAGAGTAGAACTGTCCATAGTTTCCAAAGCTGTAAACTCTTTATGGAAGCAGACTACCTCATTTTTTTTTCCTGTGGAGTGACTGGTAGGTTTGAACTGCCGATTTTTTGGTTAGCAGCCTAATGCCTTAACCACTGCGCCACCAGAGTGCCTTGCATTGCCCATACTAATGAGAGTTATTGCTTTGTAAAACTTCTGTTTTAGTTCGTACCAGGTCATGATGTAAAATGCATGTGCTATAGTGGGTCTCATAAAAAATGTGACTCTAGTGGATATACAAACTCCTACTCATTTCTGTCTACAGTCATACTTTATTTTTGTTCTGAAATTTTATGATGTGTTTGATAGTTTAGGCCCTATTAATCCAAAATATAGAAATACTGATATATACTAGTAGTCATTCTTCACTGAATGATATGTGTTTCCTTTGGGCCTACCTTCATGAGAGCCTTTATATTTTGTGTAGGGTGATTAACAATTTTATTACTAATCATTCTGGTAAGAGACAATATAACCAAGTAGTTAGAAGCCTAGAATGAGGTTTGGTTTTCATTCTAGACCATGCCATTTTAGAGTTGTGTGAGCTGGAGAAGATAGCTAAAATTTGGATTTTGTGACCATCACAAATCATATTTATTTTTACACACACATACACACACACACAGGGACACATCCCAAGTACAGATCTCATTTCAGAATTCTTTAGTTACCACACAAACAGCACAGATATCTGGTGTCCTCTTGTCCTACCAGAGCAAGAATTCGTAGAAACAACAGTTGAAAGTCAGAAATAAAAAGATTGCTATGCAGGGTATGTTGGGAGCATGTCCACTGTGAATGATGAGGAGGTATAAAATACCATCTTACTACTTGACCCAGCATCTGTTGGTCCTATTTAATTTCAAAAGTGTAGTGAAAGAAATGGAATTCTGTAATAAGGATAAGAAATATTGTCAGGGAAGAGGGAGAGTATTTGAAACCATGAGAAGAGAGGATCAGAGCAAGATGTTAAGGAACGGAACAAAAAGAAAAACCCATACTTTCCTTCCAGTCCAATAATGGTTTCTAAGCAAAGAAGAGTCACTTAAAAGTCATATAACAAGCTTTATAATTAGGAATAATCCTGCTGTTTGGCTTGCCTGACTTTCTTAGGATAAGAATTAGACATTTTAAAATATGTTTTTAAGACGTAGTAGAGTGAAAGCACCTTGAGTTTGGAATAAGACAGAACTGAATTTGAATCCCAGTTCTGTCATTTCCTTGCTTTGTGGGCATTGGCAGACCACTTCACCTCCTGCAACTTCAGTTCCCTCACGTGTGAAGTAAATTTTGTAACAAAGTTTACAGGGTGATCGTCAGGATTCACTGAGAGCTTCTTTGTGAAATGAGTGGTCAACAAAAGTTAGTTTTCCTGACCCTCACCCTGTTAAGAGAAAGTAAATTTGGAGGGTATTCTAAAAACATAAGCAATTTCCACATGAACACGTGGAAACATTACAGACCAAATCAGAGTTTTAGAACATAAGGTGAAACTTACCCAAAGGATCTTCAATTACAAAGTAGTCAAGTCTCTTATACCCACCAGCCGCTCCTCAGAAGGAATGTTGGGCAATCTACTTCTGTAGTGATACCGCCTCGGAAACCCAAGGAAGGGTCGCTGTGAGTTGGATCTGACTCAACAGCAG
The DNA here is from genome assembly GCF_000298275.1 of Orycteropus afer afer. Lineage (NCBI taxonomy): Eukaryota > Metazoa > Chordata > Mammalia > Tubulidentata > Orycteropodidae > Orycteropus > Orycteropus afer. The sequence continues at coordinate 5,845,215 of NW_006921803.1, forward strand.
TGAATTTTTGTTTTTTGTTTTGGTTTATACCCTATACCAATTTTTTTTTTATATAAAGCACCTATGTAAATAACACAGATACACATATAGCATGGCATGCATAGGAAACTAATAGGCTAGGGGGGTTGCATAGTTTGCAAAAGCCATATAATGTGTGCGTTCCGAAAACTCACTGCCATTGAGTTTATTCCGACTCATAGCAACCCCCATTGTATTTCCAAGGCTATAAATCTTTACAGAAGCAGACTGCCTCATCTTTTTCCTCAGAGTGGCTGGTAGGTTTGAATCACTGACCTTGAGGTTAGCAGCCAAATGACTTAACCACTACACCATCAGTGTTCCTTTTTAATGTGTGTGTTATTTGTGTAAAAATATAATAGTTCTCTGGAAACCTGCTGTTTGTGTGCTGGGACACAGGGAAAAGAGCTCCCCAAAGCCATTCCTCCTCATTGCGTTTCATTCCACAGACCAGATCTTGGTATTTCTTGTGGGTTAAAACAAAACACTTTTTCACAAAACACTTGTTCTTTCTTCTTTGAATTGGTTAAATGAGGCAATGAGATGGTCTTATCTTGTCTAAAAAAGTTTTCGTCCATTCTGATTCTTCCTTCAGTTGAATTGTGACCTTCAGTGGCCCTGGTAACTTTTCTTCTAGTTTATTGTCTTGAGGACTTTTCAACTTCTCGTTGGCTTGGGTAGTAACTCTACCTATTATTAGAATGTTAGCCAAAAAAAAAAAAAAAAAACAGCTATTCAGTCCCTGGCTCTACAGTTCCCACCTCTGGAAGGCAGTGGCCCTAGGAGGAGAGCCCTTGTCTGTGTTTCTCAATAATTGCTGAAAGTAGGAGTTCCTTTGCAAGAAGTAATCCATGAAGTGCCAAGTGACAAGTTATCATGCATGTGAGTACAAGATGGTCTCTTTGTCAAAACAGGCACCTGTTTTGGCATGCACTTTATAAAAACGCCTGGAAAAATGCACCTTACTGAGTGAGTTGACACTTTAACAAGCAAGCATTTGACATTGTAGCTTATTAAAAAAAAAAAAAAA
>NW_006921803.1:5846887-5847750 GCF_000298275.1 Orycteropus afer afer
GCAGGCAAGTGTCTTAGCCACTATGCTACCAGAGCTCCCACCTTATAGGCTAGTCTATTTGGTTGGATGTTGATCCTTGAGGATGAGTTCAGTTCCAGGCTTGAAGAATGACTAAGGGCCATACTGTTGGTGCAAGGCTGTAATCTTTGTGGATGCAGACTGCCACATTTGGATTCAAACTACTGACCTTCCAGTTAGCAGCCAAATGTTTAACCACTGCATCACCAGGGATCCTTTTATTGGCTTGTGTTGTTGTTGTTGTGTGCTGTCGAGTCGCACCTGACTCATAGCGACCCCTCCTTGGGTTTCTGAGGCGGTATCACTACGGAAGTAGATTGTCCAACCTTCCTTCCTTGGAGTGGCTGGTGATAGGCCTGGGCTAACTTTGGTAGCCTTGACAGGACATGCCACACCATGATTTTTCTCACTACTTCAGTTTTCTGTCTTCTGTCCATGAATGACATTGATGTGGTGTTTTCTGTGTGTCTGGCTCCTCTGTATGTTGGTGTTAATTTGTCCCACCATTCACAGCTTTGACTTCTTTACATGACAGTTTTTTACTTGGTTAGTTCAGAGTTTAAAAGATGTGGAAGTACTAACTCTGTGGAATGGTTTAGAAACTGCCATCCTACGTATTGTAGAATACTTACTTGATCAACACTATTAAGATTCTCGGCTACTCAATGAGGAAGAAAAAAATGTTATTCCAGTAACACTGAAGACAGCTATTTTATCACTCCCTGGACTTAGGAATATATATATATATATATTTAAATTTTATTTTATTTATTGTGATTTGGGTGAAGATTTACAGAGCAAATTCACTTTCCATACAGCAATTCACATATACTTTGTCTCATGTC
>NW_006921803.1:5852405-5885452 GCF_000298275.1 Orycteropus afer afer
CAGCTCCGTATGTCTCCTTTTTTGGTATTTTCACGGAAATTCTTCTGCTAGTTGGGGTTTAGTCTACTTCTGTATCCTTCCCTTCAAGGCTCAGCGGTCCAAGATTATCTTCTGTGTCTGTGTCAATTGGTTTCCCTTTTCTTTGTTCAAGAGGGTCTGTGCAGTCCTTCTGCCTAGTCAGCCATCTTGCTGGAACTGTGGAAATATTTTTATTAATTAAGTTTCAATCAGTGTTGTTGTTGTTATGTGGCATCAAGTCGGACCCAACTCATAGTGACCCCTCCGTGGGTTTCCAAGGCCATATCACTACAGAAGTAGATTGCCCAAGCTTCCTTCTGAGGAGTGGCTGGTGGGTTTGAACCACCAGCCTTCTGGTTAGCAGTCAAGTGCTTTAGGCACTACGCTACCAGAGCAATTGGTAATAGCTTAAATTATTTATTATTTAATTTTTAAAATTTAATTATTTATTATTTAAATTTTACTCATAAAATTTTAAGTTAAATTTTACATTTTAAGAGTTCTTGATTCAGAAAAATGATCTTTAGTATATAATTATAATTTATAAAATAATTTTTACAGATTTAATGACAAAATTCTGCAGTTATGAATGCTGAAGGAGAAAGTGCTTTCTAAAATTCTATTCACTTTGCCAGCTCTGCTCTACGCTTTTACTGTTAACATAATTTCTCTCAGATCTTTATAGCAATGTGCTTTCCATTTCATTTTTGATCATTTGGTTGTAATTTTAGGAAATGTCTGAAAGATGTGGACAAAAACTAAATTAACACTAATATGCAAAAATCAAAATTATTTTGTAAATAGATCTAAGAAGTTAAAAATGGTTTAATTTACTCTAAAGCTTGATCATCCTTTAGAATCTTTTAAAAAGACACTCATCATCAAAGTAAAAGAAAATTTAAAAAATTCAATTTCTGTTTTTGCCAGGAGGCATTTTATTTTATGCTAATCAAGTTATTTATTTGGAAGGCTGTCAGGAATTGGACAAGCCGAATACAGTGAGCCTTTTTCTGTAGAAGCCAAACTAAGTGATTTTTCTCAAAGCAAGAGTTTTTTTAATGTACTCAGTCTCAATAGTGCTTCTCACTTCTTATGCAAGTGCCCTGAGCTTCATATACAAATACAATGTATTCATTTGGTGGGTGCAAAAAATATATACTGTATGGAAGACCACACAGTATGAAGGCTTAATAGTATGCAAAGGTACTGAGAAGTAGGCAGACGTCTAACCTCAGACTTACTTCATTTTATAAATTCTTCCAAGGAAATCTCTAGGTTCTTCTGGATTCTTAGGCTTAGGTTCTTACTGCTTGATCACTAGAAGTTTGCTTTTAGAGAAAACATGTTTTAAAATCTTTTCAATTGCTAATATATTAAGTATATAATCACATTTCTATCATCAGTTGGAATAGTATTTATTATTATTATTATTATTTTTAACATTTTGTTAGAATATAAATGGGTTTATTTCCAAAATGTGACTATTTTGGGTAGGAACAAATACAGTGCTAAAGCTGAGAGGGTGCCTTCAAAGAGGATGTGGTCCATCTCTCCTGGCTTTATAATGGCCAGTGTTGCAAAGCCTTGAGAGTCATAGTTGGGACATAACACAATGTCTGGTCAGTTTTTAAACCCACTGCTTTGAAAGGCATTCTCAGAATAGTGCTTTTATCTGTGCTTAGGGCCTAAAGGTTGTAGAGAGCAAAGTGAGATTTAAAAGGGGTCTGTTGATTTTTGTTTGTTTGTTTTTTGCTTGGCTTTGCATTTACTTCACAGAAAATACAAACTATATGCTTACAGGCATACTGCCCCCTGTCTTTGGGAGATACTGAAGCATGGATTAGAAAAAAATAAAGATGCTCAAAAAATTTCTAGAATTATCACTCCCTGTGATTTTATTTTTATTTTTTAAGATAAGTATTACTCTTGATGCTTACATTTATCTTCAAAGTGCTTGGTGTTTATTAATTAACTTTTTAAAACTTTAAAGGAACACAGAGCAGCTTGCTTTTGCACAAATATTCCATTGAATTCTGGTGTTATGACACTGAACTACAATTGAGCTATAATAGGGTTGCTAAAAGATTCTTAATAGGCTGCCTTGACTTCAAAAAACTGAAATCTAAGTGTAGTAAAGCAATATGCATCTAAGAAATTGATTTGGTTTATTCTGAAGAATAAATGAGTTTGTAGTCATGACCAGATAAATTCATGACCAAATAAAATTCCTTAATAGAGAAATGAATTGGATTTAATTGGATTTCTTCATTATTCAGGAGGCCATAGATTTACACTTGATCTGATATCTACACTAAATAGTTGTGGATTTTGGCCCATGTAGGCATATTGTTAAAGAATTGCTTTTTCCATATGTAACTTGAGAAGTAGCTAAAAATTAATAACCCTAGTATTAACCCATTTTAATAAAAATAAGTGGCCTAAAGGTTTAGCATTGAAAACCTGTTTTTAAAACAGTGATATGAGTATTTATTAATAGTTATAAATCTCACCAATTCCAAAAGTTTTTACTTCAAAACGTCCTGCTATTTTAAAATCATCTGTTTCCTATATATTGAACTTCTGAACTATGTGCTTTCACTGAAGGTTTTGCCTTTTAATGATTATTCCGACATGCTACATATTCTTTCCTCCCCAGACTGTTCACATTTATGCACTATCACATTCCCATTCTCTGCCATCAACACACACACACATACACACACACACACACACCATGAACAGGTACCCTCCTAAGTTCTTATTTTACTCTGTGACAAAGGGGAGGTGCTCTGGTGGGTAAATTCAAAACCGTGATTGCCAGTACTTCATTTTGATCCCTTCTGTGTTATGAGACCAACTGATAGAATACAGTGTTTTTAAAACACTTGTATATACATAAAAATTACATGTTGTTATTGTTAGTTGCCGTCAAGTCAGCTCTAACTTATAGTGACCTTATGTATTAAGAGAGCAAATACACTCCTGCACTGTCCTCACCGTTGTTGGTATGTTTGAGCCCACTGTTGCAGCTATTGTGTTGCAGCTCATTGAGGGTTTTCCTCATGTTTGCTGACCCTCTTTTACCAAACATGATACCCTTTTCTAGTCTTTCTTGATGACTTGTTCAAAGTAAGTCAGCCAAAGTCTTGCCATCCTCACTTCTAAGGAACTTTCATGAAGGCTTTTTCTTATTTATTTGTCCATTCAGTAGTCTTGTTTCACCAGCTTGTTGACAACAGTGATAATAAGCTGATCATGATGTAGCCATTCGTCTTTCTAAGGGTCCCATATTGGTGGTTCTCTACCCTGGCTGTGTATTATAATTGCGTGGGAAGAGGCCATAAAAATAATAGTGCTCAGGCTTATCTCTAGAAGTTCTTTTTTATTTGCTGTTTCTTTTTTATTTGGGAGCCTGAGTGTGTCAGTATTTTTTAAAAGCTCAGAGGATTCTAGGGAACAGCCAGAGCTGAGAAGCACTGTGTTGGTGGAGGCCCAGCAAGCATTAGAATTCCTAGGAAGGAGAAGAGTTTGCTTAGTTTCAAGGCCACACAGCAGCTGTACTGCAGTCTACTTCTGTAGTGATACTGCCTCGGAAACCCAGGGAGTAGCCGTTATGAGTCGGGCCTGACTCGACGGCACATAACAATAACAGCAACGTGCCATCTTGGTTCTATGTGGACCATCCCACTGTGTTTGAAAAGTGTCTTATCACCTATTTACTTCTTCTGGATACAGTTCTCTCTGAGATTTTATTTAGGTCCTTAAAAATCAGTGTCATGGCTACAGTAGATACTTTGTAATATCGTAAATGCAAGTGTTTGCATTCCTTCTGGATATCAGACATGACAGAACTAAAGTTGAAATTACTGTACATTCTGCATTTATTTAAAAATAATTTCCCTTGCTAAAAGTCCAACACAAGCTGATGTCATTAGAAAACTTATTGTAAATTCATAAGGAAATGATTCTTCTATATTTCTTAAAAGTGTGATGTGTTTATTTTTCTTAGAATGCTTTGTGTTGATTAAATCCACCAATGACTGTTACCATGGAAATGAAATTACTTCAATTTTGACTTTCTTGCATTTCAGAGAGGACTTTCTAAGAATGGTATCAGTGATCGAGTCATACAGCTTTTAGTAAATGACATTTCTTCTCAATATAAGTAGAAACATGAACTTAATTAAGAATCTGTACATGGACCTTCCCTCTAGTAATCTGAGGATGTCATGTCATACTCAGTCCTGTGGGGGAAGAAGAAACCCAAGGGCAGTGACTTCTTCCCCATCTTGTGGTTATATCAGATTACCAATAGTGGTGGAAAGATAAGTATAAAAGGCTAGTGGTGACAGTTTGTGTATGGTATTGCTGCTGTGGCCCAGAGAGCAGTTCCTTCATCATTGCTAGCAAACCCCATTACTGTTTTTGCACATGTCTTCTTTTCACTGAAATTGAGTTTATGTCTTTGCTGCTCCAGCTTTTCTTTTGGTCTCTTTGTTTCCTCTGTTCTGTTTTATTTGAGATGGATGCTTACTCCTGAGTGATTACTGGGAAAAAGATTTATATACTTCAAGAATTACTTCCAGAACACGTTGAGTTGTTTAGAGGAAACATCTAAAAATGCACACGTTTACTATCCTTGTTTAGCATGTGTTGGTATTTCCTGGGTGGATACTAAAATTACATAATTTAGCCCTAGACAGGACCTTGGATATATGTTTCGTGAACAGGCAGCACAGGAGAAGGTGCAAAAGGAAAACATGGTGTTATGGGTGTATTTTGTTTTTAAACAAAGCAGAACATTTTATGCACTTCCCCCTCCCCCAAAGATTTGTGTAATGAAACATCATTTCCGCATTTTCTTTGAAGAGAATAAACAGAAGTGCGTAAGAGTTATGGACAACAGAGGTAAATACTGTTAGACACATGATCCTGCAATGACAATAGTAAGCAATAATCTACTAGTGGATATGTAGGCAACATGCAAGGTGAACAGGTATGGTAAGGTGAATGGGAATGAAAAAAAGAGAGAGGGAGAGAGGGAATAAACTGGAAATTATGAAGCTTACTCTGCAGGGCTTTTGAGGGTATTGCAAATAACACATATACAAAAGCCTAGCATGGTAACTGCACAGAGAAGAAACAAATAACAAATGTTCTTATCATTACTGTTCCCTCCTACAGCCTATTCAGCCTTTGCCCTGGATGACTTGTGGACTATATTGTAGGACCTTCACTCCATACTCCTTGATGTGGTCAGGGTCTGTTGTTCTTGGAGCACTGGTAGTGGTAGCCTTTGATCTGTAAACTGCATTGCCATCATTAGTGGCCCAGGACATTGCATTTAATGAGAACAAAAGCATTGGCAAAAGCAAACTTTAGATTGAGCCCGGTTTATCTAAGTGCCTTCATCAGGAACACCAAATTTATCTGCAAAGGAAAATTTTAAAAAACAAGACAACACTTGTTAATATAACTTAGTATTCCTTGGTCTTTTTCTTTGTTGTTGTTGTTGTTGTTATGTGCCGTCGAGTCAGACCCGACTCATAGCGACCCCTCCTTGGGTTTCCGAGGCAGTATCACTATGGAAGTAGATTGCCCCATCTTCCTTCCGAGGAGTGGCTGGTGGGTTTGAACCACCAGCCTTCTGGTTAGCAGTCAAGTGCCTTAGCCACTATGCTACCAGAGCTCCCATGCTAGCTTTTCTTTGTTAGGATAAGCATTTATCATTATCATCATTAATTTGATGATAACAGTTATTCACCATTCAACAAAAATGGAAAAGAATAAAATAGGTTGTGTCAGGTTGTTTGGAGTCTTTGATGGTGCAAACAGTTAACCACTCAGCTACTAATTGAAAGGCTGATGGGTCAAATCCACCATGAGGCATCTCTGAAGAAAGCCCTGACAATCTGCTTCCAAAAGATCACAGCCATTGGAAACCGTTTGGAGCTCAGTTCTGCTCAGATACATGGGCTGGCAATGTGTTGGAACTGACTCCATAGCAACTGGTATGGTATGTGTCAGGTTGTGTTGAAGTTGTGCAAGGTACTGGGTAAACTCATACATATATTATTTTGTTTAATTCTCACTTGCATTATCTGATTTAATTCACACTACACTGTAAGTATTATTACTACTTGGTGAATAGAAAAACAGGGTTTGGATAAATCAAGTTATTTGTCCATCATACACTTCGCAAGAAAGGATAAGAGTTGAGATGCAAATGCAACGTTCATGCATCCTATATCCTAAACCATCATATTACAGAATCTTATGATGCCACTTAGAAAGAGTGGAGCTGGGCTTTGTTCTATTTTGGGTAGAGTCCTTACATATTTCAGTGGTTTGACTTTCTTCTCCAATCTAAGACTCGTAATTGACCTCAGCTGTCTTAAATCCCCTTCCCATCCTCACCTCCAAGGAAATCAGCAATACATTATGTTATGGGACTCTGAAGGTAGAAGAAGGACCCAGATCTCTGAGTAACTAGGAATCCTTGCCAGGATACTGACTGAACTCCTTCAAAGCAGCCACAAAGCCACCTTTTTTTCTTCCCTCTCTATTTTATTACCATATTCAAAATCTCTGGTAGATTTTATTGGATGTGGAAGCACACTTTTTTATTCTTCCACAAAAAATTTAAGGAACTCACAAGTGGGTTGCAGACTGAAAAATACTAGGGAAAACCCTGTGTCTATGAAGAAACAAACATGGGAAAAGGAAGAAACTTGGTTGGCACGTGGCTAGTGTAATTTCATCAGTACTACTACTGATACACAACTCCATGTCCTTGGATTGTCAAATAATTTAAGTTTATTAGATTAAGTAAAATAACATTCATAATTTTATCTTTTGCTTAACTGGCACTTTGCCTTATTATTTCAGTGGCTGGAAGGGAAAAAGGAATGAGAATACATACAAAGTATTTCCTATGGATATGAATGTAGTTTAAACATTTGCAAAAGTTTAGACCCAGAAGACTCTGTCATGGTGATGTTATTTCCACAGTATCCCTGATCTGCGTTTGGTTTCCCACTTTCCCTTTGTGCTACCTAATTCTTTGTGGGTTCAACACTTTAGTTTCCTTGATTTCTTTCTGTTCTGTTTCACAGCTTCCCCTTACACTCTACAGAAGATTCAGATCTACCAGGTAAGTAGTAGGCATAATCTGCCACCGTGGTTTGCATGGTAAGGAGCAGTGTTAGCACAGTTTCTGTAGTATATGCTGACCACCATCTCCCTGCAACTCAGAAGGAAGGTTGGGCAATCCTACTTCCGTAGTGATACTGCCTCGGAAACCCAAGGAGGGGTCGCCATGAGTCGGGGCCGACTCGACGGCACATAACAACAACAACAACAACATCTCCCTGCAAAAATGCTTAGTTGCAAATGAACATAGAAGCTTCTGCAGACCTTTGATTTGCAGTAGTTGAGTGGACATTACACAGACACACATACACCATTCCTGAATCTGGAGATTTTTCAGTCACTGTGTCAGTATTTGTATGAGTTCATCTGTTAATCAACATTTATTGGTACTGTGTCCACTGGTACATCTTGGAATAAAAAGTAGAATAAGTATAATAAGCTTGTGATGGTCACAAGGAGTGCAAAGGCTAGTTGGAGAGAGAGATGCACAGTGGAAAGAGGGACTGTATCAAGGTGTCTGGTGGAAGTGAAGAGATAACCTTAGCAGAGTCTTGAAGATGAATTCTGTTTTGTTAGGTGGCATGGGCATGTTAGAAGGGTGTTCCATAGACTTAGGGAACAACACCTGCAAAGAGCTAGAGACTTGACTTTGTAAGGGAACACCTAAAATGTACACTTGGGGGTGATGGAAATATTTCGAGGCCCTTGACTTTTGGGTTATTTCAGAGGTTTCCTTGCATTGTATAATTTATGCCTGAGTTAGGTGGTCGTTGGTTCACTTGACAGTAAAAATGTTTCACATTTCTACTTTTGTGGTTAGTATTTTGAGGCTTATTGACAAATAGGAAGCCATTTACAGCTTTATTGTGAAATTGTGAATCAATATGATGGGTTTTTTTTTTAAAGTTTAGTTTAGAATCTTCCTTTTAGATTGATTAATCCTTTTGTAAACATCAAGCAGTATGACCATTCAGAGAAATATTTCAGAGATGGGGAAAGTGCTACAGACAGAGCAGAGGGTCAGGATGTACCTGGCATGCTAAAAGCATGGTGAGAAGCTAAGTCTGTCCCCAAAGGGAGTAACATGTTGGTGAATAGAAAGTAAGTGTGGTAATATTCAAAGTTAGTACAGAGAAACAGAGTACAGACTCTGGGTAAAACATACTGAATTATGACTCTTAATATTTACTAGCAGTATGATTGTGAGCTAATCACTTAACCTCTTTAATAGTTTCCTTATCTATAAAATGGGATAATTTTCATCAACAGCTCTTAGGATTAGAATTTAATAAGATAATAGGTATAAAGTATTTGACACTTACTATTCTAAATTCATCCTCCTTTTGATTTTAAGTATTTTCTACTTAAATGTACTTTCCTTTAAAGGTTTAATATAATTCAAGGAGTTTATGCAGTCAGGCTATATTTTGCTCTCTGACACAGATTCAGCACACCCTTCCTTCAGATCACTTCACATAAGGCAAATGGACTTTCCCAGTGTGATAGTGTTCAAGGAACATCAGTCTTCAAGTAAATTTATGTCACAGATTGTTTAAGCTGAAGTTTCAGATGGGGGCTTTAGAACTGGATTAACTTAAGATTACTTCTAATCATGGGTCTACATTTTTAAAATATTTGTCCTCTTCCAGAGTTCCTTATCTAAGTGAAAGTCACTACTGTCTATCCAGAGGCACAGATCAGAAAACTGGAATTTGTTTTAGTTTTTCCATGTCCTTCAGCCCTAAGTCCCCAAGCCAGTTTCCTCTGTTCCACTTCCCAACTTCTTGAGTCTTTGTGCTTTTTTCTTATAGTCAAAGTTCACACCAGCTTTGTAGCCATCGTAGCTGGCCTCAGTACATCTACTCTGACCCCTGGACATTCATCACCACAGAACAGCAATCTTGTCAAAATACAAATCTTGTTTTGTCACTCCACTGCAAGCCTTTGATGGCTTCCATTCATCTTGGAAAAATAACCCAAATCCTTAATATTCTCTCATTCAGCAAATATTGATTGGTCTTTCTGCTAAAGGCCTTTCATCAGTCTATATCCTAAGAATACAGAGACAAATGAGGCTTGCTTTGTGTTCTCAAGGTGCCCAAAGTCTAGCAAAACAGTGCTTGATCAAACTTTATGCATTCATTCATAGGTATTCGTTGAAATCCTGTAATTTATCAGTACAGGGCCAGAAGGAACTTAGCTATCTGTTGACTTTGTAGTGCCTGTGATGAAATTGGTGGCTTGAACAAACATGGCTTACTTGCTGCTCTAATGATAATAATAATAATAGCTAAACATGTATCATTTACTATGCATTAGGCACTGTTCAAAATGGGTTGCATATGTTAAGTCATTTTACCATCACAGCAACTCTCATTTTATGAGAAAAAAAGTTTTAGAGAGACTTGGGCACAAGTTGAGTAACAAGTAATGTGTTTAAGCTATGTAGTGGCAGATGAAATTTGGACCTGATCAGTCTAAATCCAGAGTCCATGGTCTTAGAGCATGTGGTCTTAACTCTTATCCTTGTGTATCAGTGATCTGTCTACAATAATAATTTATAACAAACAACCAAACAATCCCAGAAGAGTATCACAATGACTGCTTATTACTCCACATCTGTGGAGTGGTCAGCTAAGCAGCTCTGTTAATCTTGGTTGAGCTTGCTCACATGTTGGGGCTGGTTGACTATTGGCTAATCTAGGCTTACTTTGCCTGAGACATGTATCTCATTTTTCAGTACAATAGCCTGAGTATGTTCTCATAGTGATGGCTAAGGCTCAAGAGAGAGCGGGGTACAAGCCAAGTCTTACAAGTGCTTTCCAAGCTCTTCTTGTATCATATTTTGCTAATGTCATATTGGCAAGTTACAGAGCTGACTCCAGAGTTGGAATGGAGGGCCCTGCAATGTCACATGGCCAAAATGTGGATACAGAGAGAATGGAGGCCAGCATTGCAATCCATCACAATGCTGTCATTCTTCTTATTATATTTTGTATCTAACTTGATCATAGAACTTAACCAAATGATGTGGAAATAGGAAATGTGTTAGGATTTGCCTCTTCCCTCATTCCTAACTTGGGGAACCCAGTATGGGCAGAGATATTCACTGTCTTCAGCACTTCTTCCATTTGCTGTCAAATCACTTCTGAACTGTGGCAAACCCATGTGTGACAAAGAATTCTACTCTGTGGTTTTCAATACCTGATTTTTCAGAAGTTAATCACCAGGACTTTTTTTCCCAAGGTACCTCTGGTTGGAATTAAACTACCACTTTTAGGTCAGCACACTAATTGGTTAACCATCTTCACTACCTGGTGACTCATTTCAGCACAGTGTCAGGCACACAGTAGGTGCTCAACAAATGTTAAATTAGTGAAATTATTAGTAGAATGGTAACCTTGAGCTATTAAGATACCTAACTTTTCCTGCCTCAGCTTGATCATTTATAAATGGGATAATACCCACCGCAGCAATTTTTCTGAGGTTTAAATGGGGAAAAAAATGTCAAAATACCCAGAATAATGCCACATACATACTGCTTACTCAAAAAATTACTGTTTTTCCTCCCCCTACAGTTCCTTCTCATTGGGCTTATATGAATTTGGGAAAGTGGGAAATGGTTTAATCTTGGCCTATTTCAGGCCAAAGTTGGATAGATAGATATCCCTTTACTAATAATATATCTTGCATATTTTTTACTAATTAAAAAACTAGTTTTATATAATATTCATATCCTTAAAATCCCAGATCTCCTTAGAGACTTAAGCCTTAGAGACTTATTTACTATTTGTCTTCAGTTTCTATAATGAGAGGATGTATTTCCTTTTTCTTATTCTTACAGAGAATATATGCAAGGAAGAAAGGAGTTTAGAATGGGTGTTGTTAGTTGCCATCAAGTCAATTCCAACTCTTGGCAAACCCATGTGTGCAGAGGTCTGTAAGGTTTTCCAGGCTGTGACCTTGGGAATACCTAAACATTAAACAGATTACCAGGCCTGGAGGGCGATTTTGGGAAATGGGCCTCTTTGAGGGAGACCAAACCTGACATGTACCGGGGGGTCCATTGGACAGCCAAAGGAGAGTATGAAGTCTTCCAACAGGCAAGAGAGGGGCCTACTGGGAATAACCTTTTTCTTCAATTTCTCTATCATTTTAGTGGTTACAACCTGGGTGCCTTATATAGCACCATAATTCAAAGGCATCAGTTATTTTTTGGTCTTTCTTATTTAATGTCCAGCTTTCTCATGCATATGAGGTGGTTGGAAATAACATGGCTTGGATCTGGCACATCTTAGTCCTCAAGGTGACATCTGTATGTTTTAACACTTTAAAGAGGTCTTTTGCAGTATCATTGCTGTTTTTCTTCATAGAAAGAAATTATATCAAAATTAATATTATGCATGCTCTATTTGTGTGTGTTTGTGTATTTCCACACATACATATTTATGTACACATATACATTATTGCTATTATAAAGGCCTTTTAAAAAGCTAAACACTATGAATTCCTTTAGTCATTTCTATAACTTGCTTTTTTTTTTTTTAACTTCAAAAGTATCTGTGTATATTCTGGTATTTTTCCTCAATGATGCTATCACTTCCACATTGTTTGAACATAAATAATTTGAAAATATTTTTTCAGTAATTATTTTTTCTTTGATTTGTGTTCTTTTGTATGTGAATGAAAAAGGAAAGTGAGCACTACGTATACCATTAATACAGAGTTCTCCGTAGATTTAAAGCCCTTCCAACAGCCATAAAATTGCCTTTGCTAGTTTATAACATTGTTGTTAGCTGCTATCGAGTCAGTTTCAACTCATAGTGACCCTGTGTACAACAGAATGAACACTGCCAGGTCTTGTACCATCCTCACAATCATTGCTACGCTTGAGCCTATTGTTGCAGCCGTCTTTTCAGTCCATGTTGTTGAAGGTCTTCCCCGTTTTTGCTGACCCTCTACTTTAGCAGGCATGATACTCTTCTCCGGGAGCTGGGCCTTTCTGATACATAACTAAAAAATAAGAGAGGAAGTGTGGCCATTTTGCTTCTAAGGTGCATTCCAGCTGCACTTCCTCCAAGACAGATGTGTTTGTTCTTCTAGCAGTCCATGATACATTCATTGTTCTTCACTAACACCAAATTTCAAATGCATCAATTCTTCTGTGACTTTCCTTACTCATTTTGCAGTTTTCATATGCATATTAGGCTATTGAAAATCCCATGGCTTGGGTGAGGCACACCTTTGTCTTTGTAATGACATCTTGGTTCTTTAATAACTTTATAGAGACCTTTTGCAGCATATTTGCCCAATGCAGTACTCCATTTGATTTCTTCACTGCTGCTCCCATCAGCATTGATTGTGGATTCAAGTAAAAGGAAATCCTTTAAAATGTCAATCTTTTCTCTGTTGATCATGTGATGTTGCTTATTGGTCTACTTGTGAGGATTTTTGTTTTCTTTATTTTGAGATATAATCCATACTGAAGGCTGTAGTCCATGATCTTTGTCAGTAAGGGCTTCCAGTCTCCTTCCTTTTGGCAAGCAAGGTTGTGACATCTGTTTTTGCAGGATGTTAATGAGTCTGCCTCCAATCCTGATGCTGCATTCTTCTTGGTATAGTCCAGCTTCTCTGTTTATTTGCTCAACATAGACTGAACAAGTATGGTGAAAGGATACAGTCCTGACATACACTTTTCCTTATTTTTAACCATGCAGTTCCCCTTATTCATTCAACAGCCTCTTGGTCTGTGTACCGGTTCTGTATGAGCACAGTTTAAATGTTCTTTTATTCCCATTCTTTGCAGTGTTATCCATATTTATTACAATCCATACAGTCAAATGCCTTTGCATAGTCAGTAAAACACAGATAAACATCTTTCTGGTATTCTCTGCTTTCAACCAAGATCCATCTGCTATCAGCAGCGCTGTCCCTCATTCCATGTCCTTTTCTGAACTTGAATTTCTGACAGTTCCTTGTTGACATACTGCTGCAACCATTTTTGAATTATTGTTAGCAAAATTTTACTTTCTTGTAATATTAATGATATTATTCTATAACTTCCACATTCTTTTGGCTTTCCTTTCTTTGGAACGAACACAGATAAGCATCTTTTCCAGTCATTTGGCCAGGTAGCTATCTTCCAAATGTCTCAGTGTAAACAAGTGGTACATCCAGCATTGCATCCATTTATTGAAACATCTCTTGGTATTCATCATTTCCTGGAGCCTTGTATTTCACCAGTGCCTTCAGTGCAGCTTGGACTTCTTCTTCCTTCATACTGTTGGTCCTCGATCATATGCTACTTCCTGAAATGGTTGAACATCAACCAGTTCTTTTTGATACAGTGACTGTGTATTCTTTCTGTCTTCTTTTGATGCTTCCTGCATTGTTCAATATTTTGCCCGTAGAATCCTTCAGTATTGTAACTCAAGACTTGAATTTTTCCTTCAATTCTTTCAGTTTGAAAAATGCCAAGCATGTTCATGCCTGTTGATTTTTTAACTCTATGTTTTTGCACATGTCATTATAATACTTTACTTTGTCTTCTTGAGCTGCCCCTCAAAGTCTTCAGGTCTTTTACTTCATCATTTCTTGCATTCACTTTAGCTACTTGCCATTCATAAGCAAATTTCAGAGTTTCTTCTGACATCCATTTTGGTCTTTTCTTCCTTTCCTGTCTTTTTTAATGACTGTGGTACTTAGGTTTGTGTGTCAACTTGGCTGGGCCTGGTTGAGTGGCTGGGCAGCTGGATTTAGTGTTCCCCATGACTGGTAATCAGCTCCATGGTGGAATCTACTGTGAGCAGCTGAGTAGCTGCCTTAGGGATCTTGTCAGCTTCCTATATATAAGGAGAAGCTTTGGGGAACGGTCTCTAGCTTATGGCATGCTTGAACCCTGCACGTAGCCGTGTCGTTGTTCATCACCCTGCCATGCTCTGCTGACCTTGGGACCTTCCCAAAAAACTCACTGCCATCAAGTCAGATCTGACTCATAGTGACCCCTCCTTGGGTTTCCGATGCAGTATCACTGTGAAAGTTGATTGCCCAATCTTCCTTCAGAGGAGTGGCTGGTGGATTTGAACTGCCAGCCTTCTGATTAGCAGTCAAATGCCTTCAGTGGACTTGAAATTAATGGCCTGCCATGTGGTTTGTTAACATCGAGACTGTGCCTTTTTGCTTGTCAACCTTGGGCTTGTCAGTCTCAGCAGCCAGCAGCTATCTGAGTGAAGAAAAGCCTCTAGCTTCAGTGGGCTGGGAGCAGGAGGGGTTTTCACCCAGCCTCTAGAACCTGGCACTTTAAACTCAGCTAAGTGTCCATACTGTAAGAGAATAAACTCCTGTTTGTTCAAGCCATCCCATTTGTGGTATATTCTTGTCAGAATGGTACTAGGTAACCAGAGCAATGACTTTTTGGTTTCTTCATGTAAGATGTTCTTGATGTCATACCATAACTCACCTGGTCTTCGGTCATTGGTATTCAGTGTTACCAAATCTGTTCTTCAGATGGTCTTTAGATTGAGGTGGGATATACTCAAGGTTGCATTTTGGTTCTTGTGGACTTGCTTTAATTTTAATTTATATATATATATATTTTTTTCTTCCAATGTCCCCCTCCAGATTAGGGCTAACACATCTGGCTTTAATTAGTTAGGGAGCAGCTTTAATCCCTTCCTGTCAAATTGTCTATTCCCAGAAGCAATACCAACATGTTGAGTGAGTATAATTTCCCCCCACTGATAATGTTCTTGATTGGACCACAATTTTTTCTATAATACTTGAAAAGTAAGACATTCTAGCATTTTATACATAATCATCCCCTACCTTTAGGTCTTTTTTAGAATTTTTTTTTTTTTTAGTGAAATGCTAAGTAAATTGTATTTTAGCTCTAGAAAGATGCATTGTTACACCATACTTTTGTGATTTAATTTTTTATGTCTGTATATTAACTAAGGAGCTCTGGTGGTGTAGTGATTAAGGCATTTGGCTGCTAACCAGAAGGTCAGTGTTTCAAACCCACCAGCTGCTCCACAGAAGAAAGATGAGGTAGTTTGCTTCTGTAAAGATTTCCCAAGCCTTGGAAACCCAATGGGGATCACTGTGAGTTTGGAATTGACTTGATGGCAGTGAATTTGGTTTGGTTTGGTTTGGTGTACTAATTGAGGCTGGATTAGTGAACTCCTTCCCACTCCTCACATATCTGGGACATGCTAGGTTTGCTGCCTAGAGTACACTGACTCCTCACTTACCAACTTGGTTAGGTTCCAAAGACCAGGTCATTATGTGAAAATTTGTATTATGCAAAAATGGAGGATGACCACATCAGATCACAAAATGGAGGATAACTACATCAGGACTTAAACACCAAGTCATATCATTACTTAACTGCCAAATTACTTCATTACATAACTGCCAAATTTCATCATTACGTACCAGTCAATTTTCGTCATTACATAACTGCCAAAACCACTGAGAATCATGGCCCAGCCAACGTGACATGTAACGGTAACCATCACAGCCAGTGTTATTCTTTCCTACCACCTCAGCATTCATTATTGCCAGACATATGTCATTAATATGCAAAATAGTCTGCAGAATTTTTATATTGTCATAAAGTTAGTTAAAATGTGAAAATTCCTAGACTTTGAACTCTATTTGGTTAATTATACTGCTAAAGTTTATATATATATATATATATTTTTAAAATTCTTCCTTTTGGGGGAAAAAAAAAACAGGCCATGCATTTTTTCCAGGGCATTTTGTTGATGGTATATTTCCAGGTTTATCCTTAACTGGTAAAGGCTATATTATAGCTATCTGTAATATTTTCTTTGTTATTTCATTGTGACATAGTTCATGGTTAGGCTGGATCTCTGCAGAAAATTTGTTGGAGGTGTTTGTGGCAAGGGGGTGCATTTTACCAGAGATCTGGTGGAAAGCAAGAGGCACTGGGTACATCAGAGAGATTAAGGAAATGGTCCTAGTTTTAATAGCAACAACTTCCTCAATAGGTGTGGCAATGGTCTTTTCTCTACGCTTTAAAAATATAAATTGAGAAATTATTTGATAATTTAAAAAGTAAACTTTTTTCCCCCTGTTTGTAACATGTATGAGTAGATAGGAAGAGGAAGGAAGACCATGAGTTATGTGTTAGCCTATATTTTTCCTCTAGTTGATCTTCATATAAAATAGCCTATGTGACTTCTCTAGTATATGCTCCATCTGACTGATAAATAAGATAATTAATTGCTAGCAATCAGTCTTCTTTTGCATGTATAACATGAATCTGAAAAAGTCACAAATTGTTTTCAAATCTGTACCTTCTAAAATGATGCAACCTATGTCTGCCTTTCAATTATTGATATTATGTATTAGAAACGTTAAAAATATAGACTAAAGTTTTTGGAGAAACTTGATTCAATTAAATTCATCTTGGTTCGGTGATATATTTTGTTTCCTAATCTGTATTGTATTTGTTAACTGCCTTTGATCCAATATTATGTACTCTGTGAACCAAAAAAATCCTGAATACCCTTATGTTGATCATGGAGTCAAGTTGATCCTACGAAGCTAAGTATTCCTCTAGACTGTAGGAATATCAAGTATTCTAGGAAGCTAATTAGCACCTCTTTTACTGGCTACAGGACCTCTGGTGGATGGTTAAAACTTTGGGCTGCTAACCAAAAAGTTGAAAGTTCAAACCCACCAGCCACTCCGTGGGAGAAAGATAAGTCTGCTTCTGTAAAGATTTACAGCCTTGGAAACCCTATAGGCAGTTCTGCTCTCACCTATATGATTGCTGTGAGTTGGAATCGACTTGAAGGCAGGGGATTTTACTAGTTACCTAGCCCTAGGATGGGACCTCTGGTAGTGTAGTGCCTGAGGCATTTGACTGCTAACCAGAAGGCTGGCAGTTCAAACCCACCAGCCAGTTCTCAAAAGGAAGACTGGGCTATCTACTTCCGTAGTGATACTGCCTTGGAAACCCAGGGAGGGTCACTATGAATCGAGTCCGACTTGATGGCATGTAACAACAAGGCCTAGGATAAGGTTTTATAGGGTCTTGTGCAATAAAACCCTGATGACCTTCCACAAGAAATATATAAGGCATACTGCATACGTGTGAATGAATGACTGTGTATATATCTAATACTGGACTTAGGAACACTGAACCTTTGTTACTGGTAAAGACTGTTGATATGAGAGTCATATTTAAGTGAGTCTGCTTCTATCCTGTGTGTGCTTTGCTAACACAAAACCCCAAGCCTGTTGCCACTGAGCCAATTTTAACTTGTAGCGACCCTATAGGATAGAGTAGAACGGCTCCATAGTGTTTTTGAGGTTGTAATCTTTACTGAAGCAGATTACCTCATTGTTCCTCCATGGGGCAGCTGGTGGGTTTGAACCGCCAACCTTTGGTTAGCAGTGAAGTGCTTAATCACTACACAACCAAGGCTTCTCCTATACTTTCTTATTACAGTGTAATTAAATGTTATACCTTTGGAGATAGATATACCTTATGCTCATTTATGTTTTGTAAATAATGTTTATTAGTTTTTAATAGAAAAATGAAGAGGAAAATAAAAATTCATAATTCCATCATCCTTTATCTTTACATAATAAATAATTATTTAAAGTAGTAAGTCACTCATATATCTTTCAAGAAAAATTTATATGTATACCCCAGGATATTGTCTATATATACTCAAAAAACAAAAACAAAAAAAAACACCTCACTGCTGTTGAGGCGATTCGACTCATAGTGACCCCTCCTTGGGTTTCTGAGGCAGTATTGCTATGGAAGTAGATTGCCCAACCTTCCTTCCAAGGAGTGTCTGGTGGGTTTGAATCACTGGTCTTCTGGTTAGCAGTCAAGTGTCTTAGGCACTATACCACCAGAGCTCCCTATATACACTTACTATGTGTGTGTGTGTGTGTATGTGTTTATAATACAGCATATCCTTTCTCTTACGACATGACATGACCTTTTGTAAGGACCACATTGGACTTTATTGTATTACTATATCATTTATTTAGCCATTATAAATCACATTGATTAATTGTTTCCAGTTTCAGGTTGTTTCCATTTCTTTTGCAATTACAAACAGTACTGCAGTGAACATCCTTGACCATATAACTTGTTGGTACTTTTGCAAATATATGTGTAGAATGAATTTGTAGCTGGAAATTGATGGTTCAAGAGAGCATTATTTTTAAGAATACACGAAGCAGGGAGCTACAAACAGCTGGTTGGCAGTTTATTGCTGTTTAAGTCCATGTGAGTGGCAAAAATTGACCAAGTAGAGTTATTAGAGTAAAAATAAAATTACACCAAGCATCATTGGGATGTACTGTGGACAGTAAATATAGTTGTAATAGCCTATAATTAACTGTCATCAACTTTAGTCTTTATTGACTTAAAATTTTTGTCAGAATTTTCCCCCTGTCATTTCATAAGCAGTCAGTAAACAGTGTCAGGGGTCACTTTAGATCAGAGCCCATTAAGAAAAGAAACTTGCCCCACCCTTCCTGGCCTTAACTACATCATCAGCATTGGATGATCTAAGAAAAACTGTGTTGTAATGTTTAGAAACAGGCTTGGATTTTCAATTAATGAGTGTTTTTTCCCTCCCTCAGGTGGAAGGGAAGATTTTGGAAAAGTAAAATCTGAAGAGGCATGGCACTACTCCTGTAACTTGGAACTGGAGAGGAGGCAAGATGCTGGCATAGCTGTTGAACTGAGAACCTGCTATGCCAACATATTGCCATCTTTCTTGTCTGACAGCAACTATAGCCACCTGCATGCCATTCCTCCATGTGTTGCTACAGATGTGTGTGTACCCTTCCTTGTGTGTGTAGATTTTCCATACCATGGACGTGTTCCTCTCTCTGACTTCTTCTCTTCCCACATTCTAGCCACCCCTGGCCTTTCTGACTGTTCCTTGAACATAATGAGGGTGTCCCTATCTCATAGCTTTTCCATTTGCCATTCTTGCCTGGAAGAGCTTCTGCTAGTTCTTAGCTCTTTGTTATCATTCAGGACTTGGCAAGGACATCACTTCCTCAGAGAAGCCTTCATTGACCACTTTATGTAATATAATGCCACATTTCCCCAGTTGTCTGTACCCTTACCCTATTCTGCTTAAGTTTTTCAAAACAATGGTCACCAGTTGAAATATATTTGTTCACTTGTTGTTATGTGCCATTGAGTCGGACCTGACTCATAGCGACCCAACTCCTTGGGTTTCCCAGGCATACCACTACGGAAGTAGATTGCCCCATCTTCCATCAGAGAAGTGGTTAGCAGTCAAGTGCCTTAGGCACTATGCTACCAAAGGGTCTTATCTCCCGTACTAGAATGTAAGCTCCTTGAGGGTGAGGGACCTTGTTTGTCTTGTTCAACCACTGTACTGTATCCCCAGTGTTGATACAGAATAGGGCCTTATTACATATTTTTAAAACCCCACCCTGACTTTTATCATTCAAGAGAAATGTAAAATAATTTTTTTTTCCCATTACACATGGCTTTTGTGAAACTCCAACTCACAAGTAAGGATAAAATAAGTAAATAATGAATGCTGTGCTGGCAAACCTAACTCCTTAAAGTGTTCACAATAGATGTATCATTGGGCCCACAGACTCATGGAAATCAGCATGAGCTTGAAAATAAAAGAAACCTGTGTTCAAATTTCACCAGTGATATTGCCTGCTTTTGTGTTCTGGGTCATTTTACTCTGAGCCATGGTTTCTCAATTATAAAAGAGGACAGTGATACAGACCTCGCAGGGTTCCTAAGTCAAAGAAATAAGGCATATTGGCCAGATGATTCTTAATTCACATTTAAAAGGTTAGTGCTTGTGAAATTCCTGACATACGTGTAATAGTAGACACTCAATAAGTGTTAATTATTTTACTACCAAGAAAAGAAAGTTGATTTTTCATTAATTAGAAATAAGTAGTCTCATGGGAAATGTGTGGAAATCATATGGCAGAACTTCAGCACATGCAGAATTATGTTAAGACACCAAGTACTTCTGAGGTGAGGTTGTTAACTGTCAGAGATCACCAGTTCTATCCTGGTTAGTTTGCACTCCTCCACCTTCTTTTATTTCTGGAGTTATTCACTGTCTGTTTATGTCTTTCAAAAGTAGCTTTTACAGATTCACTTTACAGAGTAAGAATGTTTAATAAATATGATGCTTATAGTTTTAAGCACTGAAGTTTTCGTTAAAAGCTTTACTCTTAATAAACTAAATGCTATTTGAATTTTGATGCTTTCCCAAGAAATAAAAGAACAGTACCTATTTGTCATTTATTGAACATCGAGAAAAGTGTTCATTGTATCTTTATTTCATGCCTCTTAGAGTATATTAATCTGACCTGTTAGTTTACAAAAATGTGAAGATAATTAAGTACTTTAACCAATATTTTTTTCCTCCCAGCTATGACTTATTTTTATTATTACTAGTATTTTTGCAGTGACCTTAACCAATATTACACTGCTTTACTAATTTGAAGTTTCTACACATTTCTTGTTTCAATCTCTGTAGTTTGTGTATTTATCACCTTCTTTGTTCTTTCAGTTCTTGAGTTTATCAGCCAAAAATAAATAGAGCAAACAGCCACTAGCACTGAAGGGTCGTTGTACAAGTTGATATTGCCCACATATGAAAACTTCAAGAGTCCACATAAAAGCTGGAACTGAAGATTGAGGTCCACATCGCCACCTTAGTCATTCTTTTTTGTTTGTGTGTGTGATTTGGCTAATTAATTTTCTATTCAACACTTCGTAAACATTTTGTTTCATGACATTGATTGCAATTCCCATAATGTAACAGCTTTCTTTCCATTTCCTCCCTGTGGTTACCCTTTCCCTGTGCACTTCTTGCCTGTGTATTCCTTCCTCCCTACCTTTCTCCCTGTGCAAATACTTCCCTTCTAATCTCCCATGGTTGATTATTCTAAGGAGTGTACCTACCTGGTATAATTTTTCACCTTGTAGGCCTGTCTGTTGTTTGGCTGGAAGCCACAAGAGTAAGTTCAGTTCCAGGCCCAAAGGATGACTAGGGGCCATAGTCTCAGGAGTTTTACCAGTCTCTATCAGAACAGTAAGCTTAGTCTCTTTTTTTTTAAATGATTTTGAGTTTTTTTTCCACGTTGTTCTCCCACTCTATCCAGGATCTCCTGCACTGATCCCTTTCCGAATGGTTGGCAGTGGTAGCCAGGCACCATCTACTTCTGGTCCCATGGTCATATATGATAGGCTGAGGTTTGCATGGTCCACTAGTCCCTTGGACCAAGTGTTTCCATGAATCTTTGATTTTCTTCATTCTTCTTTGCTCCGGAAGAGCAAAACTAAGCACTAAGCATTTTTATGGGAAAGAAATTTGAAGATAATCTGCAAAAAAAATTAATAATTTATTAAAAATAATAGGTTGGTCTTAGTGGTAATTCATTGTATTTTAAAGTTTTCTTCAATATTTTATTGCTTTGTGTTGTTATTGTCTTTAGTTTAAATATGAGGAAAACTAAGGAATCCTAGCTAGAAGGCAGATAAACTTGTTCTTATCCAACCTGTACCCTTTGTTTGATATCTGATTTAGGATAAGTCATTTAAACCTTCTGGACCTCAGTCTTCTAATTGAAAATTAGACTAAAATAATAAATGTTCAACAGCTAGGAACACTATAATCAAAGCTTATGGACCATAAATAAAATTATATTCAGATGCAAATTCATAGCTATGAATATTTTAGTTAATAGCCAAGAAACAAATCTATGTTTAACCAAAATGCTTTAAAAAGTTTTGCTTTATGGGTTTCATGATCTAAACTATTTTTCTCTTCCAGATATTCTGGCATACTGGATTTTATTAGGTAGTGGTTTATTGTCCTAGCTGAGATCAATCAAGGATACTTTTATTCCCCATAACAGAAAACCAGTGAGTACTGAGTAGAAGGCAAGTAAGTTCATTCTCTTCCAACCAGACCCACTTATTTCCTAATTAATTCCAGACAAAAGGGAAGAAGTGTGATTTTTATTTAGTTTTATGTTGAGAAAAGGTCCACTTTTTTAAATGATATTTAAAATCCTACAAATAGCCTACAAGCCAAGCAATAATAATAATGATTTTATATTACTCCTATACTTACTTTGTATCTTATGAAATTCATCAGATAAAGTAAATGAAACTGCTTTGAAAATGATGTTGTTGTTGTTATGTGCCGTCGAGTCGGAACCGACTCATAGCTACCCCTCCTTGGGTTTCCAAGGCGGTATCACTACGGAAGTAGATTGCCCCATCTTCCTTCTGAGGAGTGCCTGGTGGGTTTGAACCACCAGCCTTCTGGTTAGCAGTCAAATGCTTAGGCACTATGCTACCAGAAGTAAGAAGCTATAAAGTAGAACTCCTAAGATATTTTAAAAAATCTCTTCCAACCTGACCCCTTTCATCATTTCTATAAAAGTTTGCTTTTGAAATGACTGAAATTTTAACAAAAGTAAAATATTTGAATCCTGGATATAAAGTTTTAATTTGTAAGGTTCCAGTTGTTTAGCATTATATTTGTAGCAGCTAGACTGACAGATCTGTGTGTTGGGCCTATTTTCTTTCAGCTATAATTATTCTCAATAAAGAAACAGAAAGGTGGGAAGCCTGGGAGCATGCACTACAGTGGATTTCCTGTTCCATCAACATGTGTCTCCCTTTAGTGTAGATGCTGCTTTTATTCCCATACTAATATCTATTTAGGAGCTCTGGTGGTGCAGTGCCTAGGGCATCTGACTGCTAACCAGAAGCCTGGTGGTTCAAACCCACCAGCTACTTCTTGGAAGCAAGACTGGGCAATCTACTTCCATAGAGATACCACCTCAGAGACCCAAGGAAGGGTCACTATGAGTCGGAATGGACTTGACGGGAGTGAGTTTGCTTTTTTTGGTTTAATATATATTTATTTAATGTGTATTAGAAAAATACACATTGAATAGCATTTCCTTTTAAAAATTTATTTTTAAAAGGTTAATTTAAATAAAAGGTTTTAAAAGTTAATTTAAATAAAAGGTTAAGAAATTTATGGTAAGTGAATATGACAAAAATTGTGAGAGTGCTTTTTACCCAGATGGCCAGACCTAGGAAGCATTAGGAGTTTGAATGAGCAAGATCCTGCTTGGGCTAGAGTACTAGGGGGAAAGCTTCATGGAGAATGTGTTAGACTAAGATTTCTTCAATACTTGGCTCAAAATGAGAAGTATTTATGTTATTCTTGGATAAAGAAAGTTTTAGTTTTAAATGGTTAATGGGCTTTGTCCATGCATTCATTGCATGTAAATCATGTATTTAGTTGCTGTTAATGCTTACTAATAATTCCCAGATGTAAAGATACAATATCTTGCATCTTTGTAGAGGAAGCCCAGTTCATAAATGATAAAGTCCATTTATAATTATGCAATCTGAGTATTTGAGGATAGGTATTTCACTCTTTTGGAGGTAAGGATCCTCGGAGTACCAAACAGTAGAAGTTTCCATTGGCAGAGCGTGTATTTCCTGCATGTATGCAGCAAGAGCAAATACCCTTTCCTAAATAGTCTAAAAAACTTTCAAAGTCTCTTTACTGACACCGGAAAATAACAATGGGAGCATTTGCCTTGCAATACCTACATAATGCCATGAAAAAATGCAATTTAAAATATGTCAGCAAAGATAATTTGTTATGTTTGGAAACCAAAATCGGGTGGTGGAAGTTTAACAAGGTCTGTACTGAGGAGAATCATCAAAAGTGCATGAGGAAACAAAGTGGATGGCATTACCAGAGGATGATGTAGTTACTGGGAAGCAAGCCACCTTCATGGGTTGCTTACTTTGGGAATATGTTCTATCTAATTGCTTAATTTTTCAGGAAAATGAATGATTTAATTCACTGATTCCAAATTAATTATCTGATCACTGAAGGAGTTTAGCAAAGAGTAGTCCTAAAATTTGTGTGACCCAGAATGATCTCTGCCCATGTTTTCTCACCTGCTTTTCCACCTGCAAACCTTTCCTCATTTCTAAAACTTATGTAAGAGACCTATAATACTGGAATTTGAGAATTTAATGGTCATAAACATTGCTGGATTGTGGACAGGATACAGAGGAAGGTGATCAAGGATCAAAGTCTTTTCTGTTTGGAAGAAGAATCAGCACTTGAGAATGATAAAGAGTTAAAAATGAAGGAAGCAAATTAATTTGTGACAGGTCCACAAACTGAAAAATATGAGAAAAACTCATGTTCTAAAATTTAAATTGTTAGTGTTTAGATGAATATTGTCCCCCAAATTTAATATATTCACAATGACTGTGTAGTGCTTGCATGATTCTTTATGTTACCTTCACTGAATGTAAAAACTCAAGCAGTTTTTCAAAAATAACAGAAAACCTGTACCCTACTTTCTATATTACCGCATACATTTCTTTCAGTTAGTTATTAACCTTTCAATATTTACTGAGCATCTGTCATGACCAGACACAGTGCTAAGCAATGGGGTTATCATGGTGAGTGTAATAATACCTTCACATGACTTGCAGTCTAAGAAATTGCAAGTTTGATTATGATAGGGAAGTACTGTGTGTGTGTGTGTGTGTGTGTGTGTGTTATTATAACAAAGGAATCTAATTCAGACTGCAGATAATGAAGGAAAATCATTCCGAGGAAGGGGTGTTTTAAAATTAGGCAAAAAGAAGAGAGACTATCCCAGACAGATTGTATATGTAAAGGTCCTAAGGCTGGACATTTTGACACATGAAGAACTGAGAAATGCCTGGAGTGTTGAGGGTAAGAGGGAGATTAGTAAAGAAAATGAGGTGGGGTATGCAACATTGGGGGCAGGTTAGGGGACCAGAAGTTCTCCTCGGCCTTACTAAAGAGGGCAGGGGATATAAGTGCAGTCAGGAGCCTTTGAAGGATGTCAAGTCACCGCCCATAAAATGAAAAATTTTTTTCTTGAATATTTGCATTATTTATATAGGTTTATGCCCTTCAGCCATCCCACATGTCCTAAAAATTAAACTTTCCTTGATCTTTTCATTTTTTGCTACTGGCCCATCTTTTTCTTTCTCTTTGTGTCCAAACATCTAGCAAAAAGCTACTACTAATTACCACTACTAACTCCTACTTCATGGCCTACTAATAGCTTGTACCTTTGCAGTCTGCCTTCTGTTCTCATAGCTGAATTGAAACTACTCCTCAAAGGCATTCATGACCTCCCCATCATCACGTTCTTCAGTTGTAAATATTGACTACCTTTGACGTTGTTAACCATCAGTTCACTCACATCTCTACCTTTTTTCCTTCTCTGACATTGTACTTCCTGTTCATCACTTCTCTAACTACTGCAAATTTTCTCTCTGACTTCTCATTATTCACCCTTTCTGTTAAAGCATATTACCCATTTTTTTCTCTTCTTTCTCATCTTGATTTTCTCTTTCCTCCTGGATTATCTGAATCTACCTCTTGGTCTTTTGCTCTTACAACCACTGAAGGTATCTCTATCTACATTTCTAGTCCAGATCTCTCTTGAACTCTGCTTATGCTTTTCCCGTTAGTTGCCTCTTAGATATCCCTATTTGGCTTTGCCACTGGTGCATAAGCGACACTTGGGAACTGAGAAAACTACTCCAATCAAATGGCTTCTTCTCCTATCTTAGTTAAAAGTTTACCCAATTGGGAACATAGGTACCATTTTCATCATTCTCTCATCTATCTTGTGTACCCTTTCCCCTCATGTAATGAGTTGGCAAATTCTGTTCATTAATCCTCCAGAATGCCCCTCTTGTAGATGTCACTAATATCCAGCTCCCAGCCATTCCATTTTAAAGTCTTCTAATTCATCCTCGGGCCTCTAATCTCATTTCCCAATCCAAATCTATTTTTCTTTCTCCTGCTAGCATTATCTTTTTAAAATATACATTTGATTATCTTACTCTCTTGTTGGTTTACTAAATACTGTCATATCTTGAACCTGGTAGTTAATGTGTTTCACAGGCTTGCTACCACCATTCCTCTTTCATCTCCCACCCACTGCAGACTCTTCTAAAAATCCATGTACATTCACATCTTGATTCTTTTGCAGGTATTTTTCCACATCTTTTTCTATTGCAAAATTATCCATCCCTCATTGCCCAGTGAACATGATGCTTCTTCCATGAAATGTTCCCAAATATAGTTAATTTTTCCTTTATTTTGTATGTGATTCAATCATTGATTCTTACAAAAAAAAAAAGACTGTACACCAGCCAAATGCAAAGAACAAAATTCAGTTTGTCTTGTATATATATATGTATTTATCTTCCTAACAGTGCTTCTTGAGAGCAGATTATATATTTTCCTTTGCATATCTTTATGGTACCTAGTACAATGCCTTGCACAGACAATAAATTTGATCAGTATCTATCATGATTTTCAGTTGTTCTGATTGATGTACAAAGTACTTTCAAGGGGTTAGTTTTCATTAAGTTTCAGTCATACTCACACACTTAGGAAGTGGAATAGTTGCTAGAGGTTCTCTCCTAAATAAGGGAATTGGCTTCTCTGCTTAGGTTTTTTAGGAGTGCTGTATTATATAAGCTTTTCTAGTTAGGTTTTATTGATTTTAAGGATCAGACACTAACACAGATTACCTTGGGGACAAGGCCTGTGTGTAAGAATTTATGAGCAAGAGAACTAGAAAATAAGAACCAAAGCAGCTCTAAGGGTATGCTTTTCTCTCCATCTGTCATTTTCTGTAAGTCTATTGCTGAAAAATGTGGCAGTCTGCTTCTATAAAGATTTATAGCTTTGGAAACCCTATGAGACAGTTCTACTATGTCCTAAAGGGTCACTGTGAGTTGGAATCAAGTTGATGGCAATGGGTTTGTTTTTGATTTATTGATCACGGCTTCCCTGCTCCCCTATGAGCATCTGCTCCATTTTATTTAGTTAGATTTT
Organism: Orycteropus afer afer; assembly: GCF_000298275.1. Lineage (NCBI taxonomy): Eukaryota > Metazoa > Chordata > Mammalia > Tubulidentata > Orycteropodidae > Orycteropus > Orycteropus afer. The sequence continues at coordinate 5,879,537 of NW_006921803.1, forward strand.
CTCTTCTTACTAATTTTTCTCTTCCTTATAACCTTGATTTGGACGAGCTCATTATGGTTACTACCACCCCCTGGTGCAAACTCTATCTCTACATTATGACCTTTCAACTTCATCTCCCCCTGTTAATTGTAGCAGATCGACCATAGATCACAATTCCAATCTCAAGAGAGAACTTGATAGGTCAAGCTGTGTTTTTGCTCCTGACTTCATCATAGGTTTCTAGCATAGAGTGTCTTTGGACCAGGTACCACCCCTAGCCCTTCACCTATAGTCTATTACAAAACATGGCTGCCAAAACAGGGTAGTCTTAGTGAGGGGTGTGAGCAGTACCTGCCCACACTCACCAAATGCTATATAGAAATGTTTATATATCCACATGCATTTACAAATAATTGAAGTATTTATCATATGTCTAACAGAACTTCTAAAATTAAGTTCATTTTAAATTAATTTTATTGATTCAAAAACATAACCCCAATTTTTATTATTTGGTGTTTAGTGACTTGCTGAGTGAATAAGAGAAGCAATTGGGGAGAAAGAGGGATTTTCTATATTAAAAGTATCAAGTCTTAATATTTTCTGTGAAATTTCCAAGATATTTCAACTTTGGTTTAATGGTTGTTGTTATGTGCTGTGGAGTCGAACATGACTTATAGCAACCCCTCCTTGGGTTTCTCAGGTGGTATCACTACGGAAGTAGATTGCCCAACCTTCTTTCCAAGGAGTGGCTGGTGGGTTTGAACTGCCAGCCTTCTGGTTAGCAGTCAAATGCTTTCGGCACTACGCCACCTTAGTAAATCATATAATACCCATAAGCATAAAGGGCTGCAGTTTCTAATTTAATCTCATGTACTGAAAATGAACTTTCATGGTTATAGCTAAAATTATAATTCAGTATTCTATTATTTTTCCCCCAAGCATTAATGATATGCAGTGTCTTCCATGGCTTTTCTCTTGATGATGATGATGATTTGGCTGAAACTTCACAGAGAAAATTCATCTTCCATACAACAGTTTATACACATTTTATTTCATGACATTGATTATAATCCCTACAGTGCAACAGCTCTCTTCCCACTTCCTCCCTGTGGTTTGGTTACCTTTTCCCTGTGTCCTTCTTTCCTATGCATTCCTGCCCTCTGAGCTATCTCCCTGTGAAAATACTGCCCTTCTACTCTCCCATGGTGGATCATGCTAAGGAGTGCACCTACCTGATGTAAATGTTCACCTTATATGCCTATTGTTTAGCTGGAAGTCACAGGAGTGAGTTAAATTCCAAGACTAAAGGGTGATGAGGGGCCATACCCTCGGGTTTCACCAGTCTCTATCAGACCAGTAACTTTGAATTTTTTTTTTTTTTATGTTTTTGAATTTTGTTCCATATTTTTCTCCCACTTTATCCAGGATCTCCTGCACTGATCTTTTTCTGAGTGGTTCACAGTGGTAGCTGGACACCATCTCGTTCTTCTGGTCTCAGGGTTGGTCGTATAGTCTGAGATTCGCATGGTCTACTAGTCCCTTGGACTAATTGTTTTCATGTGTCTTTGGTTCTCTTCATTCTTCTTTGTTCCAGAGGAGGAGAGACCAATTGTTGCATCTTAGATGGCTGCATGCAAGCTTTTAACTCCCCAGTCGCTGCTCACCAAAGTAGGATGTAGAACAATGTTTTTGTTAAGCCATTTGAGCTTGATATTGCCTGTGACCATGGTCCCACCTGTGGGCCTAGTGACTCACTCCCTCAGGGTGTTTGGCTGTGGCTAAATCCCTGGCATTTCTCTTGTCTTTTGCTGTTGTTGTTGTTGTTATGTGCCGTCGAGTCGGCCCCGACTCATAGCGACCCCTCCTTGGGTTTCCGAGGCAGTATCACTACGGAAGTAGGATTGCCCAACCTTACTTGTAATTCCTTGTTAATATGTTTTGGCATGTGGGTTTTATACCTACCCCTCCTTGGGAGATGGCAAATCTACAAGAGAATCTAAAACCTAACAAATTCTTTCTTCCAAGAAAGACAAGAAGAGTGGTAATTTAGAAAGACAGTATGAAGTGATACTCAAAACCAGTCTAAGGAATCAGATAAGGAGTATCTTGATTTTATTGGCTACCGTTGGTAGATAACTCAGTAAATATTGGTTAAAATGAGAGTTTTCATTTTTTAAGTGAGTAAATTTTATGGTTATTCCAAATCCTCATTATCTAAATTTAAAGAAGTAAAAAGTACTTAGAAACTAGTTTTCTTTTTGGAGTAACATAAAGAGTAATTTCTAATAACAGCACTGTCTTCCAGAGAAGTCTCAAATATGTATTACTCACTGAAGCTTCATTCTTTGAAAAGATTGCCAAAGATACCCACGATGTCGTACATGTAGTGTCCTTCCTTTTCCCAGGACATATCCAGTGCTCTCACATTTATTTGAGGCCCAAGGGAAGCATGCCTGATTCCTTTTCTTCACTTCATAGTTTAAAATTGCCTGTATACCAATAAGTCAAGTCTTAGTTTCCTGTTTTCTAACTTCTTTAAGGGAAAGGACATTTGGGAATCAGTGCTTTTAACAAAATACCATGAATTATTGTTATAGCAATTATATTTTAATGATATTTTATAGACAAATCAGACACCACGTTATCTTGAAATGACAAATCATTGTCAACATTAATACTTTCACAAATTTATGAGGATTTGCTTATAAGTAGAAATCTCTGTCCATTAACTTATTTGTATATTAATTGAGAAATGGTCACTATTAATTTTAGCAATGGATCATCTAGCTTCAACTTGAAAACAACCTTTATCCCATTATGTCTAAGAACCAATTGTCTTAGTTATTTGCCTACTAATAATTTAAAAATTGATGCATTTGGTTTAATATGAAGCCTTCACTTTTTAGACTTCCAGAAAATTTATTACTGCTGTTCTTATTTTTAAAAATGCTTGTGCTTAGCTGAACAGGAGTGGGAAGACAAATGGGACTATATTCATGAATGTATTAAGGTTTGACAGGATATTTTACATAGATATTTATTATATGTGCTGCAAATATATCTATGAATATTGTAGAGCATACAGGGGGCAAAGTTATGACAACTTAGCCATAACCAGAAACCTTGAAGGAATGAGTCCCTGGACCTTGGTGGACATCAGGGTCAACTGGTATTACATAGCCCACATCCATTCTACTCTGATGAGTAGCGTCTGGGGTCTTAGAAATGAGTGGCCACCTAAGGTGCAACTATTTCTCTCTCCCTATCTAGAGCAAAGAAGAATGAAGAAAATCAAAGACCCAAGGAACTAATTAATAATTAATTAGTCTAATGGATTATATGAGCACCAGCCTCCACCACACAGAGACCAGAAGAACTAGATGGTGCCCAGCTACCACTGCCAACCACTCTAAAAAGGAACACAATAGGAAATTAGAGGTCTATCAAGTAGGAGAAAAATTTGGAACAAAACTCAAAAGCCTAAAAATGGCTTAGTGGTTTGACAGAGATCAGTGAAACCACTAAGACAGTGGCTCATAGACACCATTCAGGCTTGGAACCAATCTTACTCCTTGTGGCTCAGCTTTCAGCCAAACAGTGGACAGGCCGAGAAGGTGAACAATAACAACACCAGGGAAGCATGCACTCTTTAGAAAAACCAACCTTAAGAGATCAAGAGGACAGCATTTCCCAGGGATAAAGCTCAAAAGGTGAAGGGATAGGAAAAAAGGACAAATAGAAATAGTAAACGCAGGGAAGAAGTGGGAAGAGTGCTACTTCATTGTGGGGATTGCAAACAATGCCACAAATCAAAATGTATGAATTCTTGAATGGAAAACCAATTTGCTCTGTACACTTCCACCCAAATCACAAGAAACACTTTTTAAAAGAATTTATTTTGTGCTTATGACTCTCAGACCAGAAGAACTAAATGGTGCCTGGCTACCATTGCTGATCTCTGAAAGAGATCACTGAAAGGGATCATTTTAAGAATTCCCAGATAGAGTGGGGAGAAATGTGGAACAAAACTCAAAATCATGAAAAAAGAGACCAGGCTTACTGGGCCGATGAAGACTGGTGGAACCCCCAAGACTATGGCCTTTGGATACCTTTTAAGCTAGGAACTGAACTTAAAACCCTTTGTCTCACCTGGCAGCCAAACAATAGACCAATAAGGTGAACAGTAATATCAGGAAGGTATGATTCATTACAACAATCAACCATATGAGATCAAGAGGACAGCATTTGCCCAGGAATAGAGGTAGAAAGATGGGAGGGGATGAGAAGGAAAAAGGAAGGGAAGGAGTAGGCATAGGGAGGAAGTGGGAAGAATGCTGTTACTATGTGGGGATTGCAGTAAATGTCACAAATCAATGTGCATGGATTGTTGAAAATCAATTTGCTCTGTAAACTTTCACCCAAGTCACAATTTGGGGGGGAAAAAAAAATTTGTGCTTTTATTTAACCAAAACCAAACCCACTGCTATCAAGTCGATTCTGACTCATAGAGACCCCCTATAGGGTTTCCAAGGCTGTGAATCTTGACGGAAGTAGAATGCCTCATCTTTGTCCCACGGAGCTTTGGTTAACAGTCCAATGCCTCAACCACAACACCACCAGAGATCTTTATATCTCAATAAAAATTATAAAATGCTTTGTACCTATTTCTGAGAGATAGATATGTATTAGAGATGGGAAAATACATTTTTGCTAAAATCTAAAAATATGTATTAGTCTGTTCAGACTCATACTTTTCTTAGAGAAAGAATTACTTGCATTTCTTATACTGTCTAGGATGGTGACATGAAAATTCAAAGGATGTGGCCACTCAAAATTGCACATGTTTTAAAAGTTGACATGATGAATATAAAATATGTGTCTCCTTGGTCTCTGGAATTCAAACAGTCTAAAAGTCTTACATTTTGTATCTCATCACTCATTCCCAAATAACAGTAGAGTGGAAATCATTTCCCACTATCTGTTTTTCTTCCTTCCATGATATAAATTGTTTTCTTTAAAAATACTATTTTCTGCTTTGTACATAAATATTATGCCTGCTGATAGTTCAAAAAGAACAATTCTCAGAGCCTCAAGAACTGATGTAACTAAACCATCTTGCTTGAAAGTATCAGGACACCATCAGCCCGGGGAGTCAGTTCATTTCAGGGTGATCTTAATCTTATTCTGACCTTCAGGATGGGTGAGATGAGTAGGAAGAGGCTCAGTTTATATTCCCAAGGCAAATGAATGGTTTCATTATATGACCTGACTGCATCAACTGCTCAGGCACAATGACAAAGAAGACATTTGTTTCTGTGTAAAGATTTTTTTTTTTTTTTTTTTTTAACAAAAACCTTTATTCCTGCCCCAAAGAGAACTTTCACCACACAGGATGCTTATCAAAGACACTGACATCTTTCCAGCTTGCTCCACCTATGCCCCAGTTGCTACCTGTTGTTGGGTGTGTGTTACCATTTCCAAGCCATCTTTTGAATTTCAAGAGGGGCCATTCAAGGCAGCAGTCTCCTAGTTTCACGACTTTAGAATGACCTCTCTCATCATGTGACCTCCTAGATTGGGTTTCAGGGCTTCCTAGGTTAGTCAAAATGAAGTTTGACTCTGATAGATGGGGTCAAGCTTGGGTGCCCTCAGGAAGTTGATCATGAAGATAAATTGACCTAATGTAAATATGTGTAATTCAGTCCAGAAAAGTAATAAAAATCAAATTTAGGTAAATCCGTTCAACTTTGTTCCTTCTCCATATCCCAGACACACATTTTCAGATTTAGTATTGTTACTTTAAGATTTGTTAAAGCACGAATATCTTGTTTTAGTTTTTAGCTGGTTTTTATTTATTATTTTTTAGAAGAGTACTTTGTTTACATAGCTCTAGTGGTTTAGTGCCTAAGGCATTTGACTGCTAACCAGAAGGCTGGC
>NW_006921803.1:5885552-5892158 GCF_000298275.1 Orycteropus afer afer
TTGGGCAATCTACTTCCATAGTGATAGCACCTTGGAAACACAAGAAGGGGTCGCTATACTTGATGGCAGTGAGTTTGGTTTTTTTGGTTTGTTTTACTTGAGACCATGTGTATCTTGGCCCAGAAGAGTGTTTTTACCTGGCATTCAGATGAACTTGGTTTCTTGGCATACAGTCTATGAGTCATTTGGATATTCTACCATCTTTCTGGTCTTTTGATAACAGTTGGCACCAATCTGAGTATTTCTTTTAGGCCATATTCTCTGTTAGTCATTCTTCCAGTCTTGGCTGTTGACAATGCCAAGGAAAATGAGTGACCATGTAGTCAGACTACATTACTCAGCAAACTCATTAATCTCTGGACCAGATCAGGCAACAATCTTTATATATTTTCTTGTGGTTGCACAAGGTAAACAGTATTGATTTTAGACAACTCTGTCACTTGGTAATTGCTTAGAGCCTTTGGAAAAAAAAAAAAGTAGACTAAATTACAAAGGCAAAGGATAAAAGTTTCAGCTGTTTAATATTTTATAGACTTCGGGTTTATTTTTTTCTTTGTTCGACCAAGGAATGATGTCAGCAGAATGCTTTCTAAAAACTTGGAGATTAAGGAATCCCAAATGTGACAAAATCCTGTGAGGTTACAGTGACTTTTCTGGTGTTGTTCTCTTAGTCCCTCAAGAAAGGAAGAAGTCACAAGTCTAAAGTGAAAGGGTTAGCTTTGCAGGCCCAATGGTATGGAATTCTATTTAGTTCAGTTCTCATTAAAGGAGAATTTCATATTATCATGAAATAATATAAATATGAGCCAAGAAAAAAAAAGGACTCCAAAAAGGAGAGAGCAAGTATATATATTAAATTACTAATACTAGGTAATTTAAATGTGTTATTTTATTTAATACTATTAACTACATGGTCTTTATTAGCATACCTGTTTTACAAAACTAGAAGTGAAAGGTTAACTAACTCTGAATTGTATACTGAGTTTCAGAGCCACTCCACATTACACACTATGTTAGTGTAAAACATAACCCCTTTCTAAGACATTGTTTTGTTCCAAGTGGCATAGTGCCTAAGGCATCTGACTGCTAACCAGAAGGCTGGCAGTTCAAACCCACCAGCCACTCCTCAGAAGGAATGTTGGTATCTACTTCTGTAGTGTTGTTGTTGTTGTTGTTATGTGCTGTCGACTCGGACCCGACTCATAGCGACCCCTCCTTGGGTTTCTGAGGCAGTATCACTATGGAAGTAGATTGCCCCATCTTCCTTCTGAGGTGTGGCTGCTGGGTTTGAACCACCAGCCTTCTGGTTAGCAGTCAAGTGCCTTAGGCGCTATGCTACCAGAGCTCCCTCTGTAATGATAGCGCCTCGGAAACCCAAGGAGGGGTCGCTATGAGTCAGATCCACCTTCACAGCAGTGTGTTTGATTTTTTTTTTTTTTTGGTTTTAATATCTATTAAGATTTTGTGTGCTATTCAGGAAGAAATGTCTTCACTTGTATTATCTGGCCCACTGGCTTAAAAAGTGGCCAGAGGTGCCACCTTCTGGGGAGCCAGGATCTCTGGTGGGAACTTGAGGGATTTCCAGCCCTGAGTGTACTCTCAAATTGTTTGGCTTACAGCTTGCTAGTAACCTTTCTTTCTCTGGAGGTTTTGGAGGTTGCACTTGCTGGGCCTTGTGGGGCTTCACATGATGCCTGCACAGATAGAATACAGATAAAAACTCAAGAGGACCCTGTGATGATGGTTAAGGTTGTGTGTAAGCTTGGCTACATCATGATTCTCACTGGTTTGGCAGTTATATAATGATGCAGTTTGGCAGTTATGTAATGATGTAATCATCCCCCATGATATGATCTGGTGTGATCAGCCAGTCAGTTGTAAGGGGAATTTCTTGGGGTTGTGGACTGCATCCAGAACATATATATGGACGTTGGCAATGCTCACTGGCTTGTTTTGGATTCTGCATCTAGCTCGTTTATCATCTTACCTCTGGTTCTTGGGATTTACCAGCTCCATAGCCTATGAGCCAGCAGCCTGCTCTCTTACCCTGATCTTGGGACTAGTTGGCCTCCACAGCCCAGGAGCAAGTAGCCTGCCCTCTGAGCTGCTGATCTTGGTTTCATCAACCCCTGCAGCCATGTAAGTCAGGAGAAGTCTCTAGCCTGATACCTGACCTATGGACTTGTGACTTGCCTGTCTCTGTAACCATATGAGCTATTTCTTTGAGAGAAATCCCCCCCTCTCTCCCTATATGCACACACACACACACAAACACATACATACATATACAAATATATATATATATACACACACACACACACACATGTACATGCACACACTTCACTGGTTTTGCTTCTCTAGAGAACTCAGCCTATGACAGACCCCTATACAGATTTCTGGAACTCTTTCTCTGGGTATCTCCTCCTTTTGTGTACTCTATTCTGCAAATTCTAGCTGTTTTTTTTCTCTCAGACTCTGGTATCTGTCTTTTCAACTTAGCAGGATTGTCCAGCTCTCTGGTTTTCCCCTCCCTGCAGCACAGTCTAGAAATTGCCACCAGCCCAAAAGCCTCATTTGTTTCCTGTCTTTCAGGGGTCACAGTCATGTACTGCCTATTAGTCAATGTCTGAAAATAGTTGTTTCCCATATTTTGTCTAGTTTCCTGGTTGTTTATAGTAGGAAAGTAATTCTCTACCCTGCTGGTTTTTCATGACCAGAAGCAGAATTCCCAGGTTACTGTGTTTGGAAATATTGTTGAACTACCTCATTTTTAAAGTAGGGATGATAAGACCTACCTCAGATTATTATAAAGGTTATAAATAGTATATTGTATATATCCTCTTAGTAAGAGGAAGAACATTTGGATTTAATATATCTGTTTCTCAATTTCCTTATTTGTACAGTGACCATGAAACAGGATTTATTTCATAGGTACTTGAGAGGAATAAATGAATTAATATTTGTACTGGCTTAGAACAATGTCTAGCACATAGCAAGAGCTATAAATATTACTTAAATAGATTTTGAGGAACATAGGGGTATTATCTACTACCAAAAAGAAAACAATCTTGTCATTATTAAACAATGAACACACCTGAAGTTCAGAAGATATCCAAAACATTTATTTTCCCATTGAGATACTTCTCTGTTCATACAGAGTTAATCTTCAGTAGTTGCCCAAGGTTCCATCTCTCTCATCTCTTCCTCTTTATTTTTCCTCTGTCTTAACCTCTCTTCTCTTCTCTGTTCAGATTCCTGGTTTGTGCCAATCCACATGAGGAAATGTTCTGAAGATCTTAGAAAAGCTTAAGTCTTTTCTCAGAGTGGAGCATCTGTGGGACAAATATTTCTTTTGATATTTAGCCCATTTCTTATAAATTTGATACTTTAATTAATACTAACACAGTCTTTATTACTTTACTATATTTTAGCAATTGTAGTACACTCTTCCAAGAGTGGGCAGGGAAAGAAAAGAAGGAGATTATAGAGAGCAAATACATAAAGCTTTTGAGAAATGTCTGGTGCACAGTATATCCAAAAACCAAACTCAATGCTGTCGAATCAGATCCAACTCACAGCGACCCCTCCTTGGGTTTCCGAAGCAGTATTACTACATAGTAATTGCCCAGTCTTACTTCCAAGGAGTGGCTGGTGGGTTTGAACTGCCAGCCTTCTGGTTAGCAGTCAAATGCCTTAGGCACTACACCACCAGAGCTCCCTCCCAGACAGTATACATTCAGTGGCTATTATTTTGATGTCACCATCTGAGTAGATACACAAGTATTAATCTAATACAGTATTAATATTAAGAGTAGAGAAAATAGGAAGTCAGCTATGAAATATTATCAGAAGGGTTCAGGAGGACAATACTGTGCCTGAATTGGATCATTTAGATATTATTCAAACTCATCTGTTATAGATTCCAGGCCCTAATATTACTATTGTTCTCTTACTAATATCCTAGAATCCCTTGTTTCATTGTCATTCAGTAGAATCCCACCTAGCAAAGTCCCAAATCTGGATGGACTGTAGGCCTTCTCTGCTCCTGCTCAAAACAAGGCAAATTGGTGCTATCATTAAGGTCACCAGTCTAACTCTGTCTCCAGTATTGCTCTCCTACCCTATCAGCCATTCAGGTGATCCCACAGAATGTGGAAATTATTAAACAATATCATAAATACCACACACAAGTAAAATTTTGCTGAAGATAATTAAAAAATGGTTGCAGAAGTATATTGACAGAGAACTTCCAGAACTGCAAGCTGGTTTCAGAAGAGGATTTGGAATGAGGAATATCATTGCTGATGCCAGATGGATCTTGGCTGAAAGCAAAGAATACCAGAAAGATGTTTACTTGTGTTTTATTGACTATGCAGAAGCATTTGATTGTGTGGATCATAACAAATTATGGATAACATTGAGAAGAGTAGGAATTCAAGAATATTTGATGGTGCTCATCAGGAACCTGTATATAGACCAGGAGGCTGTCATTCAAACAGATCAAACGAATACTGCATGGTTTAAAATCAGGAAGGGAGTGCCTCAGGGTTGTGTCCTTTCACCATACTTATTCAATCTGTATGCTGAGCAAATAATCTGAGAAACTGGACTATAGGAAGAAGAACATGGCATCAAGATTGGAGGAAGACTCATTAACAACCTGCAATATGCAGATGACACAACCTTGCTTAATGAAAGTGAGGATGACTTGAAGCACTTACTGATGATGATTAAAGTCTTCAGTCTGCAGTATGGATTATATCTCAACATAAAGAAAATGAAAATCCTCACAACTGGACCAGTAGGCAGCATCACAATAAATGGAGAAAAGATTGAAGTTGTTAAAGATTTCATATTACTTGGTTCCACAATCCACACCAAAGGAAGCAGCAGTCAAGACATCAGGTGACATATTGCACTGGGAAAATCTGCTGCAGAAGACCTATTTCAAGTGCTGAAGAGCAAAGATGTCTCCTTGAAGACTAAGGTGCATCTAACCCAAGCCATGGTATTTTCAATTGCCTCATATACATTCAAAAGCAGAACAATGAACAGTGACTGAAGAAGAGTTGGTGCTTTTGAGTTGTGGTATTGGCAAAGAATACACTGAGTACCATGGACTACCAAAGGAACTAACAAATCTGTCCTGGAAGAAGTGCAGCCAAATGCTCCTTGGAAGCAAGGAGAATGGCCCAGGCTTTGTCTGATCTACTTTGGTTATGTTGTCAGAAGGGACCATTCCCTAGAGAAGGATATCATGCTTGGTAAAGTGGAGAGTCAACAAAAAAGGGGAAGGTCCTCAACGAGATGGATTGACACAGACTGCAACAGTGGGCTCAGGCATAGCAAGGATTGTGAAGCTGGCACAGGACCAGGCAATGTTTTGTTCTGTTGTACGTGGGGTTGCTATGAGTTGGAGCCAACATGATAGCACCTAAAAGCAACAACAACCCTACCAGTCAACTCTTCCTTATATTCTTTGCCCTAAATCTTTTCCTTTCTCTTCAAACCTAGAACACTGCTTACTGCTTCATCCCTTTTTGAATAAATTAATTTTTTCAACTAATATTTATTAAATATTTATTGAATACCTACTCTGAGCCAGGCTAGGAATATAGTGTGCTAGGCTGTGTGGTTACAATGTGAAAGTAAAATACAGAATTGGTTAGTTCTTTTTGAAGTGAGAGAGAAAGACAAACTAATCAAATAGTCACAGTTCTTATAAGCACAGACTAGTATTTTTACATTCTTGACCTAAATTAAACTAAGAAAAGGAGAAGAGGGAACAAAATAGATGATGGTAGTGTGTATAAAGAAGGCTGTACTGCCCCATGAGACCTCAGTTACAAGTTAAAAGTGAGTTATTTTAATTACACAAGCATGCACACACACGTGCTTTTTTTTTTTTAAATATTCACAAAAATTGCAAATATAGGAGAGGGACCTTTTTTCCTGAAATTTCCCCTATTTGTCACAAACAGGAACATTCTCCCACATGACCACAATGCAAATATCAAAATCAAGAATTTAATATTGTTACATTCATACCGTATATTACTCAGCCTTCATATTTATGTTTGTGCAGGTAGTAGTTCAGGTTTTACACTGTTAAATTACTCTGTTAGCATTTAAAATTAAGTATTTATGAGACAAGGAAGCACATTATATAATGATTAAAGGATCAATTGAACATGAAAATATAACCATAATAAATATCTATGGACCCAATGAAAGAGCACCAAAATACATTAAATCAGACTTTAAAAGAGTTGAAAAGCCAAATAGATGACTCCACAGTCATAGTGGGAGACTTTAATGCATGACCTTCTTTGAAAGACAGAACAACTGGAAGGAAACTCAACAAAGATGCAGAAGAGCTAAACAGTACAATCCACCAACTTGGCCTTATAGACACCTACAGAGCGCTTCAACCAACATCAACATGATATATATTCTTCTCCAGTGCACAAAGAACATTTTCCATGATAGACCATATGTTAGACCGCAAGGCAAGCCTTAATAAATTTAAAAACATTGAAATACTGCAAAGCATCTTCTCAGATCATAATGCTATCAAATTAGAAATCAACAATAGGAAGATCAGCA